>NC_135885.1:10354067-10664067 GCF_964194155.1 Cetorhinus maximus
TCCTGAGGGCTGCATTTTGGTTTTCAGGGGCTCCTTCCTCATTCTTACTAGCTTCTTTATTATGTAATGCAGTCACATTGTATCATTACCATTTGTATTTGTGTTGATTTGTTTAAGGGTTTCCATCTATAGATAGATAAGGTAGTACATATTCCAAATACATATATAAATATATATATATATATATTCTAGACTTGACTATTCCAACATGCCCCTGGATGGTCTCCCACATTCTACCCTCCTTAATCTTGTGGTCATCCAAAGCTCTGCTGCCTATGTCTTAACTTGCACCAAGTCACATTCCCCTGTGCTCACTGACCCACATTGGCTCCCAAACAAAGAACGTCTTGATTTAAAAATTTTCATCCGCATTTTTGATTCGCTCCCATGGCCTCACTCTCTCTATCTCTGCAATCTTGTCCAGTTCCAATCTTTTATGATGAAAGCAAAATCCTGCGGATGCTAGAGGTCCGAAATAAAAACGGAAAATTCTGGAAAAAAACTCAGTAGGTCTGGCAGTGTCTGTGGAAAGAGAAACAGAGTTAACATTTCGAGTCCATATGACTGTTCTTCAGAGCTCTGAAGAGGAGTTGTAAGGACTCAAAACGTTAACTCTGTTTCTCTCCCCACAGATTCTGCCAGATCTGCTGAGTTTTTTCCAGCATTTTCTGTTTTTATTCCAATCTTTTACCAAGCTTTTGATCATTTGACTCAACATCTCCTTATGCGACTCTGTGTTTTATATTGATCCTGTGAAGTATCTTGGAATGTTTCATTCTGTTAAAGGTGCCATATAAATTTAAATTGCTCTATTGGATTTCATTTACTGAGATCAAAATGCTGCTTTGTTGCCCATCTAAGGCTTTTAGTCCTTCTGACTCCTTCTGCTCCCCACCTTCAAACTTAATTCGCCAGGGCTAAAACTCAGTCCAGGTTATTTGTGTAGATGAGGAGGCTCTGGCTTAATTCTCTGGGGCACTTCACTCAATAACCTTTCCATCCCCATCCCTATGTTGTGAGGTATCCCATCTTGTCCTCTACCACTTTACCATTCAGTTAGATTAGCAAGATCTACCATTATAAAGCTTGATCTGAAGTATCCATAGGACAGCGGCCTGTTGCACAATTTGAATATAATAAATAAGAATAAAATAATCAGCTTCCTGTTTGGTGTAATGTCTTGTTCCTCATTCTCTATTCCCCATTGGAAATGCACCAGTAAAATAATCGGGATTTCTTTTAAAAGTGGCTCACTTGGCTCCAATCATTATTAAGACTGATGGTGCTAGCGACTTATTGGAAGCGTGGGTTCTACTGGGGTGTAAAGTTGCTGTAAACCCACGATGCGGCTGGGCTTGTGGTGATTGGGTTCCTTTGCTAAGCTGTTGCAATCACTCCCGCTGTCAATCCCTTCATTTGGAATTTGGGAGTTAGGACTGAGAGGCGAGTTTAGGTAAAGGTGGGTGATCCCTGTGGAGCTCAGGATGTCCCAGCCTGTGTGGCTTCCAGTAGGGAAACAGGATAGATTGGGAGTGGGGATGAGAGCAAGGGTTCCAATCCAGGTCCTGAAGGAGGTAAAGTCTCCTCTCTTGCTGCAAGCATAGAGTGCAGCATAGAATGAGCAAAACGTAAACTTAATAATCCAAAGACTCTTTACAGATTCACCCACAGGATCTGTGAAAGGACTGATTATTGTTGGAGGGAGTCAGGGATGGAGTTATTGTAACCGTGTTTCTGGCCTGTTCACTTGTGTTTTCAGTTCCCTCTCTCAATTATGCTCAGCTTCTCTCTGGTCCATCCGGGCCCCAGGTCTCCTACCCTTCCTGCTCCTCCGGCCATAGGTTCTGTCTCTGCAGGAGCAGCGAGTTCAGAAGAGAGGGAACCTGTGATTGAAGGACCTGGAGCAGCGGCATGGGAGGGACAGAATCCAGAGGAGATGCTCCTCCAAAGTTCTAGGTGGTGTCTTTCACATTCCGGGGTGACTTTTCTGTCATTGGTCACCTCTGTGATTGAACTTTTGTGGGCGAATTTGCCCACTGTCCCCACTAATTTTGAACACTGGTAGGAAGAATGCAGATAGACAATAAAAAATAAAGTAGGTGCAGGAGCAGAAGGACCTGGGTGCATATGTGCATACATCATTGAATGTGGCAGGATAGGTTGAAGGAGGTCTTGTGGCACAGTGGGGAGCTTCCCTAACTTTGAGCTACAGAGCCCTGGGTTCAAGTCTCACTCAAGGACTTGATGGACAAGGAAGGTGTGTTCATAATGTAGCCAGACAAAAATGAGCATTAATCTGAAAAGCCTTCAACACACGCCAATGGCAGGTGGTAACACTGGGAGAGATTCCTGGTCAGCTGTGCAATGGAAAGATAATTGGAGTCTCCCCCTTCACTATCCTTAGCTCCTGCATGCAAAACTGCATGCTTCCACAGCAACTTGGAGTCCAGTAGCACTATTGAAAATGAAAAGAAAGCCGGGATGCTTCTAAAATGGTGCTGCGTGTGAACACTTTGAGCTCTGTTTTTGTTCAACTCAGCTAAATGGTAGCACTCTTGAGCCAGAACGTTCATGGGTTCGAGTCCCTGCCCAGAGATTTCAGTAGGTGTAGTGCTCCAGTGCAGCACCGAGGAAGGCCAGCACTACCTTTTGGATGTGGCGTTAAATTGTGGCCCCGTCGCTTTCCTCTGAGACAGATGTGAATGATCCCTCGGTCACCATTTTGGAGAAGAGCTGGGGGGTCCTTTGGATTGTCCTGTCCAATGTTTGTCAGACTTTGTGCAAATTGGCTGCCATGTTTCCTACCTTACAAAGGAACTATGCTTCAAGAAGTTTTTCATTCATTTTAAAGTGCATTGGGGTATCCTGAGGTAGTGAAAGATGCTATATAAATGCAGGTCTAATCTTACATACTTACGAATTAGGAGCAGGAGTAGGCCATTCATCCCCTCGAGCCTACTGCACCATTTGATAAACCATGGTTTTCTGATTGTGGCCCCAAATCTACTTTCCTGTCTACCCCTATACCCTTTGACTCCCTTGTCAGTCAAGAATCTATTTAACTCAGCCTAAAAATTATTCAATGACCCAGTCTCCATTGTTCTTTGGGGAAGAGAATTCTATAGCCTAACGGCCCTATGAGAGAAAAAAGTTCTCCGCATCTCCATCTTAAATGGGAGACCTCTAATTTTCAAACTGTGTCCCCTAGTTCTAGTCTCTCCCACAAGGGGAAACATCCTTTCTGCATCCCCTCAGGATCTTATATGTTTTAATAAGATTACCTCTCATCCTTCTAAACTCCAATGGATACTGGCCCAACCTGTCCGACCTTTCCTCAGAAGATAACCGCTTCATCCCAGGAATCAATCGAGTGAACCTTTTCTGAATGGCTTCTAATGCAATTATATCCTTTCTTAAGTAAGGAGAGCAAAGCTCCAGATTGGGTCTCACCAATGCCCTGTACAACTCGAGCAAAACTTCCCTACTTTTATATTCCATTCCCCTTGCAATAACCAACACACACCCTTTGCATTCCTAATTACTTGCTGCACCTGCACAATAACATTTTATGATTCATGTACCAGGACACCCAGATCCCTCTCTTCCTCAGGGCTCTGCAACCTCTCTTCATTTAAATAATATGCGGCTTTTCTATTCTTCCTGCCAAAATAGACAAGTTCACATTTTCTCATTACCAACTGTCACATTCTCTTCACTGGGAGAGTGAAGGGAATTGGTAGATCATAAAATGAGGATTGTTTTAATAACAAAAACAAAAAATGCTGGATAAACTCAGCAGGTCTGACAGCATCTGTGGAGAGAATGACAGATTTAACGTTTCGAGTCCGTACGACGCTTCTTCTAGTCATGCGGCCTCGAAACATGAACTCTGTCATTCTCTCCACAGATGCTGTCAGACCTGCTGAGTTTATCCAGCCTTTTTTGTTTTTGTTTCAGATTTCCAGCATCCGCAGTATTTTGCCTTTATCATTGTTTTAATAATGTCTCTGTTTGAATTATTGCATAAAAGGGACTGACAAAAAAGTCCATACTGAGCATTATATAAACTAAGGTTGACAAACAAACTTTGACTAATTTAACACCCTGTCAACTATCCCAAGCTGCTTAGGCTCATTGATCCTTAGTTTTGCCACATCACAGAAATAAAGCAAATCTTCACAAATGTATTATTCAACAGATATAGCACACAAAATAAAAACCAATCTCATGGCTTTCTGTTATGATTAAAAGCTTGAGATTCACTCTTGCAGCATACACTATAATCAGGATTGAATTATAGTCTCAAGTGGGCATGGATAGCACAGTGAATTAATGCAATGTCCTCCTTTTCCTAGGACCAGTATACATTTCCATCTCGGACTGATGGGATCAGTGTGTTTTTCCCTGCTACCTGGCTGGGGGGTTTATCAGTGAAATACACTTGACAGTCGCTACCTTGTTCATGGTGTGTGATAGTTCTACAGCATAAGCCTGCCTTATGAATTGTCATTGAACAAGCTCTTCACGTCTGATCAGAGGGAATGATGGATGCTGTGAAAATTGTAAGGGTCACACCACTGAAGGAAGGGGTGCTTCTTCAGTTATTGGGTTTGTGACAATACTACTGATTCAGTTTAAGGGACATTTACTGAGTCTTTAAACTACCAAAAACTGTTCTCTGTTTAATACAGTTCTCTCCACTGAAATGTCAACGAAGCACTTCCCACAGTTAATTAGGTTTTGAAGCGCAGTGATTAATTTTGCTGGCTACATGCAGCGACCATTTTCTGCCAGCAGTTTGCTAACCTTTAACCCGGAAGCAGTACAGGAATGAAAATTTGTAATTTCTTTAAAATGTCTAGGGAATCTGTAATTATTTTTAAGAATGTTTGAAAAGTACTTTGAAGAGTTTGCATCAATTCTAAGGGGTCAATTGTAATTTTCTTGGATAATAATAAATACTGGTCCATGTGACCTGGTGACCCTTGACCTGGGAGCAGTACCAACTGAAAGGAAGTTAAGACAGAAGCCATGTGGCCAGACGCAAAGGAGAGCTGTAGGCAGAAAATGATCAGTACACAGATGCAGATACAGAGAAGATTGGACAGAGGTAGAAACAGAAAGAGGAACATGGAATCCACGTGAGGTGAAGCCAGCAATGCTCTCTACGAAAAGGTCGGTTTTCTCTTTGTAAGAAGGAAAATAAAATTCTAGAAGCTCCCGGGGAACCGATCTACGAGCAAGCTAAAAAGGGCTGAATCTTAATAAGCTGTACGAATAACTCAGGCATGCAAAAGAGCTGAGAGTTTGTATCAGAGGACCAGATCGTGAAGTGGGTGTTATTGCTGGGTCAGTCGAAAAGTGACTCTGGAAAGTCAATCTCAGGACTGGTCTGACCTGAGGGAGAGAGAGAGAGTTCATAGAAGTGTGCCTTTACAAATTGTAAGCAAACCTATAAAAATTAGAGGTAAAAGCTGCTGTTGGATAACACTCATTATATACCTTGCATGAATATAAAGCAGTGCATTGTGGAACTGCGTAGCTGTAGACTGCAACATATCTGTGGGGAGTGATGTGGGTGCTTGTGTCAACTCTTTTTAAAGTGAAATTTATCTTTTTATTTGATGTATTATTTGCCTGCTAAGTCATGTTTAATTTACATTGGCTCTGATTTGTGTTAAAATAAAAGTTACAAAACATGAAATCTTGTTGGTAATTTCTTTATTTCGGGGTCATTCAGTAAAGGTAGTTATTTTAGTTTACAGTTTCCCCATGGGGATCATTACAGCAACAATATACAACTTGCATTTTGCAACATTTTTTTCTTATTTGCTCGTGGGATGTGGGCGTCACTGGCCAGCATTTATTGCCCATCCCTAATTGCTCTTGTTCAGAGGGCATTTTTAAGAGTCAACCACATTGCTGTGGGTCTAGAGTCACATGTAGGCCAGACCAAGGTAAGGACAGCAGATTTCCTTCCCTAAAGGACATTAGTGAACCAGATGGGTTTTTATGACAGTCGACAATGGTTTTACGGTCATCATTAGACATTTAATTCCAGATATTTATTGATTTAAAATTCCACCATCTGCCATGGCAGGATTCGAACCCGGGACCGTTAACCTGGGTCTCTGAATTACTAGTCCAGCGACAGTACCACTATGTCTCCACCTCCCAACATATTTCACAACCTCAGGGTGTTCTTTAGTGTTTCATAGCCAATGAAGCATGATTTGGTTGGTTGCCTTGTGTAACAGGTGGGAGCCAATTTCCACGCAGCAAGGTCCCCCAAACAGCAATGAAATAAATCATCCTTTCTTTCCTTTGAAGTGATATTGATCGAGGGATGAATACCGGCCAGCACACCAGGGAGAAATCCCCTACTCTTCATATAATGGTGCCATGGGGTCTTTTACGTACGCCTATGAGGACAAGTCAGAGCTTCAGTTAACATCTTATCCAAAACACCCCTCAGACAGTGATAAGGTGAATGACTGGCATCTGATACAAAGAAGAGCAGGAGGAGGGGGAGGGATGATCAAATGGTTAATGACCATATTAAATTCCTCAGTGTGGTGACTTTGTCCTATTTTAAATGAACAGGTAGATGACTGGATTAAGAGAGCACACAAAAGAGTCCATTAAATAGTTGGTGCAGGAATGGTGCCAGTTAGAAGATAGACCTGACGATTGTTTACATCAGGGATCTCTGGCTGGCAGGCCATAAAAATCCAAGTGACAAAGAATTAATGCTAAGCCGGGAATCAAATAGATTGCCTGCAGGGAATTGACTGTCAAGTGAGGGACAAGGACAGTCTTGTTGACATAGCAAAACAATCTATAAATTAAGAAGATAAAAAAAACAAAATTGGCTCACCTCAGTCCATCTTCTTCACAACAATGTAGGTAAAGCATATCAAGAAGCAGATCAAATAAGCTTTTCTTCTGTTTGTTATCAGTACGTGAAGGTATTGAACACATTCAGCGAGGAAGCTTCAATCAATCATACCACCCACCATCACAGTGATGCCTTTACAAGCGTTTGATAATAGCTTTTTTGTTCAAATTCTGTTGGCTCCATTGCAAGTGGTGACACAAAGTTTGTGGACTGAATGCATCACAAACTGACTTTGGGGTCAGAATGTCTACTGAGCGCCAATTTTTTGAGTCTCTTTCTTTTCCGACATGTTTTCCCTTCTGTTATCTCACTCAATTGTCCATTCCTCACAGAGGATATTAGGCGGTGAAAGTAATTTGGCTATGCCAACCTGCTGCAGAAACCTTAGTCCATGTCTCTGGTGCCTCTATACTCGATTATTCCAATGTTCCCCTGGCAGACCTCCCATCATCCGCCCAGCGTAAACTTTGCTGTCAGTATGCTAACTCACATTGAGTGTGGGTCACCCATCATCCCTGTGCTCGCTGACCTATATCAGAATCACAAGGAAGTTTACAGCACAGGAAGAGACCACTTGGTCAACCGTGTGTCTGCGTCAGCTGAAAAATGAGCCACCCAGCCTAATTCCACTTTCCAGCATTTGGGCCATTGCCCTGCAGGTTACGGGCACTTGGGATGCATGCCTAACCTTTTAAATGAGCTGAGGAGTTTCTGCCTCTCCTACCCTTTCAGGCAGTGAGTTCCAGACCAAAAAACCCTCAGGGTGAAAAAAAAAACCTTTCCTCACCTCCCCTCTAACCCTTCTACCAATCACTTTAAATCCATGCCCCCAGTCACTGACCTCTCTGCTAAGGTAGATGGGCTCTCCCCATCCCCTGTATCCAGGTGCCTCACGATTTTGTACATGCTAATCAAGTCTCCCCTCAGCCCTCTCTGTTCCAAGGAGAACAACCCCAGCCTATTTAATCTTTCCTCCTAGCTGCGATTTTCCAGTCCTGGAAACATCCTCGTAAATTTCCTGGACTCCTGGGGCAGGATTTTTAGGTTGGCCAATTAACGGCCAGCCAGTGTGAAACGTGCACCGAAATGCTCAGCGCTGCCGGGGTGAGGGCAGGAGGAGGGCGGGCGCTGACGTAAGCGCGGGCGCGGGGGTGGGCGCTGAATGTAAACTCCCTGAAGGCAGAGAGCTGCCTCAGGGAGCTGAAGACTTTAAAACCAATAAATAAAGATTTTAAAATACGGAAGGAAATGTCCACACATCAGAATCGATCACCTGAACATATACACGATACAAATTCTGTCCATATATTTTTTCTTATTTAATTAACCTCATCCCGCTTGAATGAGGTTTCATCAAAGATGCAAAGTCTGCCTGGCAGATTTGCCTGCTCGCTAACCGTAAGGGACTCGAATGGGCTTAATTTCCCTCTTAATTGCTGGCGGGCACGCTTCTGACTTTTGCACGCGCCCGCTGATCGAAATATCACACAAGCGGGGGATGACATCGGGACGCTTGCCCGACCTCATCACGCACTATCTCAAGCTCGAGCAGGTCAGGCGGGCACACGCATGCCTACGTAAAAATTCTGCCCGTGGACATTGGGCCTTGGACCGACAATGCCTCAATTTTAAAATTGTTTTGAATCCCTCCATTTCCAGCCTCTGTAATATTCTCCAGTCCCCACAACCCTCCGGGATTTTTGCACTCCTCCAATTCAGGTTTCTTGTGCATCAGGATTTTTAAAAATTCATTATTGGTGGTCATGCCTTCAGTTAGTTTGGCTGTAAGCTCTGGAATTGCCACCCTAAACCTTTTCTCTTCCTTATTTTTCTCTCTCTCTTTCCCCTTCTCTCTTTCTCTTTCTCTCTCTCTCTCGCTCTCTCTCCTCCTTTAAAACACTCCATAAAACTCCCCATCTTTTGGCCAACCATTGCAATGACTCCGTATGTTGCTTGGTGTTAAATCTTTATTGATAACCCTCCTGTGAAGAGCCTTGGAAAGATTTGCTACGTTAAAGGCGCTATATAATTGCAAATTGTTGTTGCTGACGACCAAATCAAAAGCAGAAGAGCATTTCAGTTATAGGGTCACGGGCCAGGACAGTTCCAAGCAGTGAATTTATAAGTTTGTTTATTGCTCAGGTCTTGTGTATCTTTTGGAAGGACATGTCAGTTGATTAAATGCCATACTCTGCATACAGCTGGAAAAAAAGGGCACTTAGAAATCTGCATGTATATGAAAGGCCCTGTGATAAGCACGCATTATATTACCCTAATGAAACTGCACACCGGGATGATGAAAAAGTTGTCCAAATGGATGTGAATTGCATATCAGTGAGCGGCAGAAACTCAGCGCATGGTTTCTATTTGAAAATCAATCAGTTCTCATCTGAATACTGAAAGATGGTTTGGTTGAAAGCTATGTTGCTAACTGAATGGAACTGACCTTGAGAGGGTGGCTTGACAAAGTCGTGAAGGCAGTTCAGAAGCCAGGCAGACGGAGGTTCAAAGAAGACAGCAAATTTTCCAGTGGAACACGACGTTGTATAGCAGACATGCATTTAAAGGGAAGTTGGAATGGTACATGAGGGAGCAGGGAATTGAAAGTTATAGGATCAGGTTAGCTAAAGTAAGATGGGAGGATGCCCGTGTGGAGCATAAACACCAGCCTCACCAGGAGAGGTTGTCTAATGTCTCACTTTGGCACCTAAGCCACTGGGGGTGCATTTCCAGTCTCCAGGTTTTCCTGAGAAGCCTGTAAAGCTTGGCGAGTATAAATGATTCCAAGAGAGTCCCTGGCCCTATGTACCCTCAGAAAGAAACTTTTTTTATTAGGGTTCATTAGAAAAAGATCATCCAAATATTGGGAAGACTGAAGCCATTGTTTTTGGTCCCTGCTCAAAATTCTGACTCCTAGATACCAATTCCACCCCTCTCCCCAGCAACAGTCTGAGGTTAAGCCAGTTTTTTCACAACCTTGGTGTCACATTTGATCCTGAGTTGGGCTTCTGACCAGATATTTGTGCCGTCACTGAGACTGACTATTTCCACCTCCGCAACATTGCCTGACTTTGGCCTTGGTTCAGCTCATCTGCTGCTGAAACCCTCATTCATGCCTTTGTTGCTTCTAGACTTGGCTTTCCAATGCACTCCTGGCTGGTCTCCCACATTCTACCCTCCATAAACATGAGGTCAATGAATACTCTGCTGCTCATGTCTTAGCTTACAGCAAGTCCGCTCCCCCTTCACCCCTCTGCTCAATGACATACATTGGTTCCCGGTCAAGCAGCCTCTTGATTTTAAAATTCTCATCCTTGTACTCAAATTTTTCCATGGCCTTGACCCTCCCTATCTTTGTTACCTCCTCCAGTCCTTTAACTCTCCTGAGATACCTGCGCTCCTCTGATTTTGGCCTTTTGTGCATTCCCAGTTTTAATCACTCAACCATCGGTGGCTGTGCCTTCAGTTGCCTGGGGCCCAAATTCTGGAATTCCCTCCATACACCTCTCTGCCTCTCTACATCACTTTACTCCTTTATGACATCCTTAAAATCTACCTCCTTGACCAAGCTTTTGGTTATCTGACATAATATCCCTTTATATGGCTTGATGTCATACTTTGTTTTATAATGCTCCTTTGAAGCACCTTGGGATTTTTCATTATATTAAGGCACTATATTAAAAGTTGTTGCTATTAGTTCATAAAACCATTATTATTTATTGACAACTTTATGTACATCCCAGTAACTCTACACGTAATTGGACTTCTTCTATCCAGAGCTTGGTTACTTGGTCATGTGACATTACATCATAGTCACATCAGCATGAGGTGTTAACCTTTCAGTCTACATCTCCCTGCAAGTCTTTATCCCAACTGTATACATCTTCCTACCTCTGCCCCTAGTGTCTCAGCCTTCACAGAGTTGGTCTCTGAGGTGCCTTGACCAATCTCCCTAATCTTATCCTCATGTCATTCTAAGATTGAGGACGATCTACACTCTTCCCTCGTTCAAGATGAGTGTCGGTCTCCTGGATGACTGTAGAGCTTTGCCTTGTTTCTTCTTCCTGATCTCTGTCTGGATCTGAGTAGTAAGCCCAAGTTTCTATTGGCTTCCTTTCCATGGATACCAAGGCTTTTCTGCTGCTTCTTTTATTTCCTTGGTCTGTTTCAATTCTAGGAGGTCTCGGCTGTGGAGCTCTTTCTTTAACAATGCCTTCTTTCTATTGGTCTTGTATCCACGCGCTCTCCCTGGGCTGCAGCAGTTTCAAGTCTCGTGCTCTGCACCTGAAGTGGACCTTACGAGCTTAATTGCATCCTTGTTGCTCCTCGAACTTTTAAACTCTCATGATCATCTGGGGTAGTGTTAGGTTTTAGTTTTTGTTGTAGAACAGGAAGTAGTGTTTGCAGCCATCTTCCCATCAATAATTCTGATGGTGAGAACCCGTTTTTTAGCAGAGAGATTCTGTAACTAAGAAGAGTTAAGTTAATTTCTTTGTTCTTTTTCATCAATTCCTTGGTTGTTCAAACTCCTCTTTCTGCTTCTCACTTTAACTGAGGCCACCAGACTGACTGTTGGGCTCATGTAGGGAACTTGGCTACGGCCAAGTGACCTTGATGCTTTTTTGGAGAGTTTCAAGCTAGGCAGACTAGTCACATGTATGAAACCATATTCCTGCACAAAGTTGTGGAATAATTTATTAGCAAGCTGAAGACCATTGTCTGACAGTACAATGTCCGGGATGCCATGTGTCGCGAAGATTCTCTTCAGTGATTGAATGACTGCCTCTGCCATTATGCTGTGCAATCTGTTCACTTCAATCCACATGGAGTAGTAATCAATGACGATGAAGAAACATTTGCCTTTAAACTCAAATAAATCTATTCTCAGATGCTCCCATAGCCTTGATGGGAAAGTGTAAGTGTCCCAGTGGTTCACTCTGCTGTTGGCTATTCACTGCACATGTCAGGCAGTTCAAGATTAGTTCTTCTATAGAATGACTAATACCTGGCCACCAGACTGACTGCTGGACTCTTGCTTGGCATTTCGCTATCCCCAAATGACTGTGACGCATTTTTGGAGAATCTCAGGTTGCAGTGTTTTAAGGGTGACTGGTCTGTCATTGAAAATGAAGAAATCAATAATTGTGGGCTGTTTTATCGTGCAAAGTACTGTTGTAGAACTGGGTTGTTAGGAGTATGATCTGGCCATCCTTTTCGGCAATACCCTTTTATTTGGATGCATTCATCACCCTACTTGCTTAATCACTAATCTCTTTTCAGTAGCCGGTAACTGTTTAGTAATGAGTGAAGTATATGCTTCTATTCCCTTGTTGAAATTCTAATTATCCAGTTTGACTCCTTCCACTGGTATTCTTGATAGTGCACCTGCTGTCTCCTGGTACTTCCCTTGAACATACTCAGTTACTGCATCATATCCCATTAGTCTGAGTCTGAAGTACTGAATTCTAGGTGGCATTTTTGCAATTTCCTTTGGGTTAAAACGTGTGACTAAGGCTTATGGTTGGTTTTATTTTAAAACCTTAATCCCATCACATAATTAGAGAACTTCTCGCATGCCCATGTGGCTGTTGGTGCTTCTTTCTCAATGGTTGCATACCTTTCCTCAGTGTCTGAGGGTGATCATGAGGTGTAATAAACTCGTCTTCTTTTTCCATCTTTTGGAACTTGAAACAAAACTGCACCCAGACCTTTAGACAGTGCATTTGCTGCAATATGACCGATAGTTCTGGATTGTAATGCGCTAGAATTTAAGGTGAAAATAGAAGATTTTTGATCTTGTCAAAAGCATTTTTGCTGGTCCAGATTCCAGCACCACTGTTGACCTTGTCTCAACAGCTGGCTCAATGGCTCATTGATTTCTGCCAAGTTTGGTAGGAACTTGCCTACTTGGTTGACCATCCCAAGGAATCTTTGCAACTCTGTGATGTTCATAGGCTGTGGAAACTCTCTAATCACCTTAGTTTTCTGTGGGCTGGCTGTTATTCCTGAAACTTGCATGATGTGCCCTTGGAATTTTATCATTGGCTTTTCAAATCCACATTTCTCGTTCAATGTCAAAACCTGCTCCCTATGGAGCTTCGAGGACTGCTCTCACTCAATGGTCATATTCTTCCCTCGATGAACCATGTACGAGAATGTTATCCAAATGCATACTACATCTTCCATACCTTCCAGGGCCTGAGACACTGTTCTTTGGGTTACCTCTGGTGCAGAAAAAAATCCAAATGGTAACCTGTTGAAATAATAATGACCAAATGGTGTTATAAAAATGGTTAGCAGCCTAGATTCTCTGTCCAGAGGCAACTGCCTAAAGCCACTCTTAGCATCTAATTTGGTGAATAGGGTACTTTTTGCTAATTTGGCAAGACTTTCATCCATGGATGCCACCGGGTGGAGTTCACGTTTCACTGAGTTGTTTAGTTGAGTCAAATCCACACAGATTCTAACTGAACCATTAGGCTTTGGTACTGTGAGGATTCCAGAATGCCACTTCAATGGCCTGGCTACTGAAGAGATAACCCCCTGACTTAAAATGTGCTCAGCTTCACTCTTGACTTTGTCGAAGAGCGGGTGAGGGGCTTGCCTCAGTTTAAAATGGCAACTTGGTTGAGCATGATATTTTGTCTTAAGCCTGAAAATATTGTTGGGAATTCATTCCTGAATACATTATTGGACTGCTCATCAGCAATTTCATCAACCATGTAGATTAATCTCAATTATAAGCCTGCTTTCCGGCATAATAACGATGACTCTTAATTCTGCGTGACATAGAGAAATTAATTGATTGCTTTATCTTAATCTTACCGTGTGTTAACCTATGACTTTCAGTGCAGCCCGACCTGGACCTGTACTTGGAATGTGATGTTTTTAAGCTACTTTACTTTTTATTCATTCATGGGATATGGCGGTAGCTGGCTAGGGCAGCATTTATCACCCATCCCTAATTGCCCTTGTTCAGAGGGCATTTAAGAGTCAACCACATTGCTGTGGGTCTGGAGTCACATGTAGGCCAGACCAGGTAAGGTAAGGACAGCAGATTTCCTTCCCTAAAGGGGATTAGTGAACCAGAAGGGTTTTGACAACAATCGACAATGGCAATCATCATCAGACTTCTAATTCCAGATCTTTTTTATTGAGTTCAAATGTCATCATCTGCTGTGGTGGGATTTGAACCCAGGTTCCCAGAGTATTGCCCTGGGTCTTGGGAACACTAGTCCAGTGACAATACCACTCTGCTACTGTCTCCCCAAGATTTTTGCCGACCAGAAGCATACACTCCTACACTTCTGGTAGGTCTGGGCTGAACCAGTCCTACAGAGGTGATTGTCTCTCCCCTGCCAGGTAAGCACTTCATCAGAAGAGACTGAAACACCTGTACCTGTTTCTAATTCAAACTGTGAGTGGCATCCACTTCTAGTTTAATGCTTAAGTATTATTTTCTGTTTCATTAACTTTCCCCAACAAGGTGATTTGTTATTTTCCGTGCCTTTTACACTTCTTGTATTTAGTTTGGCCTTGTTATTTTCTCTTTTATCTTGTGGACTACTTGTGTTTTAGATTGGCAGACAATTGTAAATGGCCTAACTGCCCATAGTTGTAGAACACTGTTCCCCTTGGTGTACACTCTTCCTGCTTGTGCAAAGTTTTCCCGCCGCATCAAGAGCATTTTTAGATGGAGGTTGGTGAGCTTCCCCACAGTTTCACAGTCTTCTGGTTTAATGTACTTTTTTCTTTTCTGCCCAGCATATTAAATGGTCTCAGCCATTCGTTTCCAAGGGATGTAACCTTTCCCACAAACAATTGTTCTATTTTACTCTGTGAACTTGTCTGTCGCATGATTTGTACTGATTAGGTGAGAGTTAGATATTCTCTCATTTGCAAGAGGTCTGAAAGGGTTTCATCCCGGACCCCAAATATTATGCGGTCGCATATTAATTCATCTCTTAGGATGCCTTAGTCGCAATTTTATGCTAGCCTATACAGGTCAATAATGAATGAAACTATGCATTCACCTGGTTTTTGTTTGCACTTATTAAATGCTGCTCATTCAATGATTATATTTTTTTGAACGCTGAAATATTAACTGAATGCTTGGAGGACTTTAATGTAAGAGCTTGAAGTCACATTGATTCCATTTCTGGCGATTGTGTTGTCAGCAATAGCTCCAACTAGCGTAAAGTACTGACCTGATCTTTTCCTTCCTTCTTGTGCAAACCTGAAGCTGTTTGATATCTGTTAAAATCTCTTTCTCTAGTTTTCCCAGTGTTGAGATAGATGTGAGGCTTCAGCGCTTAGGAGTGGTTCTAGTAGTGGCAGTGTAGAGTCCATGCTTGCCCTAAACTCTGGGTCTGCTACTGCTTCAGTAGTCTGGCTTGTAGATTCTAGTCTGCATTCATTGCTGTCCAGACCCTGGGTCTGTGCCTCAGCTTACATCTTCTGCACCCATGATGCTCTGAGCTTTCAGATGAGTCTTCAATCAATTTTCTTTTTATCCCCTTCCAAGAGTCTGTAGGTCTGTCAGGCCTGCAGTCTTCACTTGGAGTTTTTCTGGGTCTTCTAATGCCTGTCTGCTGCCATCATGTTTTGTCTAGTGTTCAGGTTCTAGGTGGGGTTCTTTAGGATTTTACTGTTACCTTAAGAAAGCTACTGAAGACCGCAATTTGTAAAACCATTGTTATTTATTACAGCTCTGTGTACATCTTAGTGACTCTACACGAGGCTATACTTCTGTTTCCTCCAGATCTCTGTTACTTGGTCATGCGACGTTGCATCATAGATACACCAGCATCAGGTGCTTCTACATCTTTACTTGACATCTCCCTGCCAAAGTCTTTATCACAATTATATACATTTTCCTGCAGAGGTCAGTTTTGGCTTCTGAAGATTGGAATTACATTGATCGCTTACTCACCCCTTTGCTACTTTGGAGGATAAGGCAGATCTTTTTAGCTGCGAGTTTTACTCACCTCTGTTCAAAGTAATGTCATGTTTTTACTCTGTCATAAGTTCAACCAGTAATCACAAACCAACATTTTTGCAGGATGTTTGCTGAGGCTTCATCCTGCATGCTCCTTGGCTCCTCCCAGCTGGTTAGCTGTTGCTGTGGCTATTTTCCTTTTTGTTTTATGCATTGTCTTTTGACTGATACTGTCCATTATGCAACATGATTCACCACAAATAACACCTGCAAACTCATTAACAGTATTGGCGTGTCAAGCTTGATGGATAATGTGACATTTCCAGGTGCTGCACTCCTGCACTGCCCTGGTGGCATTCTGTACGAACATGCACTCTGCACAATTTGAGTCTGCAAAGTGTGATGGCAAGTCACTTCCCCAACTTTGAAGGGAACAGCAGGTTTGGAGGCCATTCTAGAAAAGGATGTGGAGTTTATCATTTGTGTGCTCCCAACGAAAGTGCAGGTGCGACAGGAGACCATATCTTCGAGGTTAGCACCTGACCAAATTCCACTTGATTTTACGTGTATCTCACTTTAAGGATTGATCAAGCAGCCTGCTTTGTCCTGGATGCTTGAGTGTTGTTGGAACTGCACGCATCCAGGCAAGTGGAGAGTATTCTGATTGTGCCTTGGTCAGTGGACAGGCTTTGGGGAGTCAGGAGGTGAGTTACTTGGCAGAGAATTCCCAGCCTCTGACTTTCTCCTGTCGCCACAGCATATATATGTCTAGTTCAGTTCCTGGTCAATGGTAACTCCCAGGATGTTGATGATGAGGGATTTAGGCATCATAATGTCATTGAATGTCAAGGGAGATGGTTAGATTCTATCTAGTTGGAGATTGTCATTGCCTGGCACTTGCTTGGCATGAATGTTACTTGCCACTTTTCAACCCATGACTGAATGTTATCCAGGGTCTGCTGCATTTGGGCATGGACTGCTTCAGTATCTGAAGTGTTGTGAATGCTGCCGAACATTGTGCAATCATCAGTGAACCTCTCCACTTCTGACCTTATATTGGAGGGAAAGACATTGATGAAGCAGTCAAAGGTGGTTGGGCCTAGAGCCATAACCTGAGGAACTCCTGCGGCGATGTCCTAAGGCTGAGATGATTGATCTTCAACAATCACTGCCATCTTCACCATATTACAGTGTCTATACTGTGCAGAAGGGGATCATTTGGCCTATTGAGTCTGCACTGGATCTCTGAAAGAGCATTTCACCAAGTCCGACTCCCCTGCCTTATCCCTGTAACCATGCACATTCTCTCTCTTCAGATAGCAATCCAATTCCCCTTTGAATATCTCGATTGGATACCACGCTTTCAGGATGTTTGTTCCGGACTCCAACCACCCTCTGGGTGAAAAAAAAAATTCCTCACATCACATTTACTCATTTGCCAATTATTTTGAATCTGTGCCCTTTAGTTCTTGATGTTCTCTTGAGTGGGAACAGTTTCTCACTATTTACCCTCTATACCCCACAGGATCTTGAATACTTCTATCAAGTATCCTCTCAGTCTTCCTTTCTCCAAGGAGAAAAAATCCCAACCTCTCCAATCTATTCTCATAGCTACAGTTCTTCATCCCAGGATTCATTCTTGTGAATCTCCTCTGTACTCTTTCCAATGCTATCACATCTTTCCACAAGTATGGTGCCCAGAACTGATGCAGTACTCCAGATGAGGCTTAACTAGTGTTGTGTACAAGTTCAAAATGACCTCCATACCCTTGTACTCAATGTCACTATTAATAAAGCCTAAGACACTATATGCCTTATTAACTGCTCTCTCAACATGCCCTGCCATCTTCAATGATCTATGTAGCTATACACTGAGGTCCCTCTGCCAATTGCTGAAAATTATAGCATGATTAGCACTCTTTTTTCTTTGTTTCTGAAGAACTAGGACTGAAGACAGGTGGTTTAAAGTAATCAAAAGCTGAATTGGCAAGGCGGGATCCATGTGACTCAACTGGGAGAAACTTCTATTTATTAAATAATTCATCCTTGAGTCAGGGGTTTCTTACTGCAAAGTTGCAGTGCAAGGATATAAGGATAAGAGGCAGGAGTAGGCCACTTGGCTGTTCAAGTCTGCTCTGCCATTCAATAAGATCATAGTTGATCTTTTACCCCAATTCCACCTTCATGCACTATCCCCATATCCTTTGGTATGTATTTAGCCAATAAGGTCGCATTACTGCCGCCCATTGTGGAAACTAGCTGGGTTTCTTGTAATCCCGCTGCAGAATAAATCTCTGGTTTTCCCGGAGTATGACAAGATGACTTGGCCCTGTCCCAAAGCCAGAGTGTAGTACTGATGGTTAAAACAATATATATGTACATGGATACAAAAGGCTCTCTTTTGAGCTACTCTTGGATTGCACTCTGCATTTACAGAAACAAGCTCTGGTTTGCAAGCCAGAAATTCCTCAGGGCAATAACAACTTGGTTCAATTCGAAGAACATTCAATATCTTTTTTGATGACTCACTTCTTCATTCTGAATTTGAACTACCATAAGAGCAAATATTCACCACAGTATCCTGTTGTACTGAAACAATTACTCTTTATCACAGGCTCATATTAATTCTATTTCATTGCCTACAACCTTGGGATAGCATCTAGTTCCATCTAGCCCCGAGGGCGAGCAAGTGTAGTAATTGTATTTCTGTGTTTACAAAAGTTGGGACAGGATCGAGTTTCTTTTTATGCCCTCCGGGAGAACTTTCATTAAATTTCTGAAGAAAATAGAGCTCAATGCTGAAGTACGAAGCAATACGTAATTGGTTGAAAAATGCCTCTTTGACTTTTCCATTTCTTTGCTGTTTTTCTGTTGTCTGTAATGTGAAAAAAGTGGGTGAAATCCATGAAATGCTGGAGTGCTGTGTCTTCATGTAATTTCATATGTAACCAGTGGATGGCACCTGGTCTCGGAGGTCATTCTATCATTCTCGTCCTAAGGCCCCTGGTTGTGGTCCTGTAATTTTTTTTTCTTCCCTCATTCGCTTATCCCCCTAAACGTTGAATCAAAAAGATTTTCATCGGCCCAGATCTTCCAGCCTCCAGATTGGCAGAGATTGGCCATATGACCCAAGATGTGCATTGGGGCCTGTGGAACTCCTGACAGACGGACTTCTGTGGGAGTTGCCCGGGAAGTTTCAACTTCTGACTGGCAATTCCTCTGTTCCCTGGGACTCTCCAATTCTGAGTTAGAGTCAGAGACTTTGGATAGTTCTGCGGGACTTACCTGAATACTTACCCAGGAAATGTTAGACTGAAAAATCGTAGTCCAACTCCTGGGTAGCTACAGAACTGACGCCTCCAATCTCTCACACTGACCACACCTACCTCAAGTTCCCACTTGACCTCCTGACCTACTGACGACCTCACTGACCTCCGACCATCACACTGACCTCTCCGCAACCCCATTTGACCCCCCTATCTGGTCCCTGACCGACCCAACCCCACCACTCGACTACACCCCTGATCACCTGACTACTCAGCTGACACCACCATCCCATACCCGACCTGACCCAACTACAACCCTGACCACCTGACTACCCCCCCCACCCCCGGCCCCCTGACTATCCCTAACCAACCTGGCCCAAATACAACTCTAACCACGGGACTACCCCCTGACCAGACTTGATAACCCCCTCACCAACCGATGACTCACCATCCCAACCTGACTAACCCCTGACCTGACTATTCCTCCCAACCCAATTACATCACAGCCCACCTGCAACCTCACCCGCCTGCCACCCTACCCACCCACCAACTCACCTCCCTGCCACCCTACCAATTACCTCACTCGCCTCCCACTCTCAGAAACAACCTGCTCACTGATGGTCAGTTTGGGTTCCAGTCAGCTCCTAACTTCATTACAGATTTGGTCCAAATATGGACAAAGAGGCTGAACTCAAGGGGTGAAACGAGAATGACAGCCCTTGACATAAAGGCGACATTTGACCGAGTGTGGCATCAAGGATCCCTAGCAAAACTGGAGTCAATGGGAATCGGGGGAAAACTCTCCACTGGTTGGAGTCATACCTAGCACAAAGGAAGACTTGACAGGGTGGATGTGGAAAGAATGTTTCCTCTTGTCTGGGAGAATCTAAAACTAGGGGCCACCATTTAAAAATAAGGGGAATCCCACCTGAGACAGAGATGCGGACAATTTTTTTTTTCCAAGGGGATTGTGAAACTTTGGAATTCTCTTCCTCAAAAGGTTGTTGAGGCAGAAGCTTTGAGTATCTTTAAGACAGAAGAATACGCATTCTTGATAAGCAAGGGGGTGAGAGGTTATCAGGGGTAGGGAGGAATGTGACGTTGATGTTAAAATTAGATAAGCCATGATCTTATTGAATGATAGAGCAGGCTTGAGGGGCTATGTTGGCTACTCCTGTTTCTAATGGGTTTATCATGTGTTAGATGGTTGTGGTTGTTGGAGGTCAATCATCTCAGTCCCAGGACATCACTGCAGGAGTTCCTTAGGGTAGTATCCTAGGCCCAATCATCTTCAGCTGCTTCATCATTGACCTTCCTTCCATCATAAGGTCAGAAGTGGGGATCTTCACTGATGATTGCACAATGTTCAGCACCATTCATGACTCCTCAGATACTGAAGCAGCCCATGTCCAAATGCAGCAAGACCGGGACAATATTCAGGCTTTGGCTGATAAGTAGCAAGTAACATTCGCGCCATACAAGTGCCAAGCAATGACCATCTCCAACAGGAGAGAATCCAACCATCGCACCATTGATGTTCAATGACATTACCATCACTGAATGCCCCGCTATCAACATCCTGGGGGTTACCATAGACAAAAAAACAGAACTGAACTAGCCATATAAATACTGTAGCTACAAGAGCAGGTCAGAGGTGGGGGTTCTATGGAGAGTAACTCACCTCCTGACTCCCCAAAGCCTGTCCAACATCTACAAGGCACAAGTCAGGAGTGTGATGGAATACTTCCCACTTGCCTGGATGAGTGCAACTCCCACAACACTCAAGAAGCTTGACACCATCCAGGACAAAGCAGCCTACTCGATTGGCACCCCATCCACAAACATTCACTCCCTCCACCACTGACACAGAGGAAGCAGTGTGTACCATCTACAAGATGCACAACATAAACTCACCAAACATCATTCAACAGCACCTTTCAAATCCGTGACTTCTACCATCTAGAAGGACAAGGGCAGCAGATAGACGGAAACACCAGCACCTGGAAGTTCCCTCCAAGTCACTCACCATCCTGACTTGGAAATATATCACCGTCCTTCATTGTCACTTAGTCAAAGTCCTGGAACTCCCTCCCTAACAGCACTGTGGGTGTACCTACACCACATGGACTGCAGCGGTTCAAGAAGGCGGCTCACCACCACCTTCTCAAGGGCAATTGGGGATGGGCAATAAATGCTGGCCCAGCCAGTGATGCCCACATCCTGTAAAAGAATAAAAAATCTCATTCAGTCATTCATCCACTCACCCTTTCACAAGCATTTGAACTTACCATGCAGCAGCTAGTGCTATAACATGGGGACGTGGCTTGTCTTCCCCCAGTGCTGCAAGACCGTGATGGAGCTCTCCAAGGAATGCTGCCTTCAGCATTTTTGAAGAAGCCGGTCTCGGTACACCCAGCAAGAAATGCGGAGCAGCACTGAGACACGTAAAATGTTGAGTGGAGTGCCAATCCGACGATGATTGCTGCTCCACTGAAGATCTGGGCCATCATGTTGCCACAGGTTTTTGTTTTGGCCAATCACCTTAAGTCTGTACCCCTATGGTTCTTCCACCAATGGAAACAGTTTCTCTCAATATACTCTGTGTAGACCGCTCATGATTTTGAACACCTCTTGCAAATCTCTTCTCAACCTTTTCGATAGGGAATAACTCCGGCTTTGCAAATCTATCCACGTGACTGAAGTCCCTCGTGCCTGAAAACGTTCTTGTGAATCTTTTGTGCACCCCTCTCTAAAGCCTTCACGTCCTCCCTGAGGTGTGGTGCCCAGAAATGGACACAATACTCACTCCAAAAGTAAAAACAAAATATTCAATTCAAGCATGCTTTGCATTGACTTATCCATGGGTCTCTTGAGCAGTGTTTAATTGGAAGAATTCCATTCTGCCAGGACGCACAAGGCTATTTGGGTCTCAGACTATACAGAACGCTGTTGCTAATGAGAAAATTAGTACAGGTGAAATAGGCTTGAAATCGGCATAAAAACATGACTGAATGAATAAGCATCTCATCAATAATCCCTTCAGTTTCTGAGCTTGCAAAGTATATTTTTTATTCATTCACGGGATGTGGGCTTCGCTGGCTGGGCCAGCATTTATAATTTTTATTATGTCTCTTCCTGGACTTCCAAGTAATGTTATCAAACAATGGGATGATGTTGAAGCATCTCCTCGTTTAACTGGAAGTATTCATCTGTGGCACATTTCATCATGAGGGTCCTCAAAATAAAACTGAAGCGAAGTAAATGATAGAAAACAGCTCTTCAGCAAAAATTTACATACATTTTGATGGATATTAAACAACAATAACAATTTAGGCACACATTCAGTCCCTTGTTAGTATTTCTAACAAGATAACCCATTTCATTATGCAGGGAATGAGACTGATAAAAAAGCAATGCATTGTTGATGAACTTATCCAAATATATTGTGCTGCACCAGGAAGTGTACAGAGATCGCAGGAGTTTGAGTTTCCATTATAAATACTAGCTTTCACCTGCATTTGCCTACATGCCTGCACTCCAAATTATATGAAGCACTGTGAGGCGTCTTGACTGCACGATAGGGTGCTATGTAAACACAGGGATTTATTTTTGCTGTTTTAAATACCAGTACAGCACAGCGTGTTGGAATTAAAACCTCTTTTCCCCAGTAAAGGCCACCACATTAGCAGTTTTGACATTTTTGAAACATAGGAATTGTACGCTCTGTTTTAAGACCACTCTAGAATGGTGTGCTGAACTTATGAGGCCAAAGTCAAGAGGAAAAGCTGTAAAAAGCTATAAATACGCACAGGTTGCAGTAACCATTATCCACGGAATGCTTCTATTACAGGCATTCAACGACAAACAGGGCATTGATTTTGATACCAGTCAAAGGTTACTGAGTTATCTAGTGAAACAAAAACTTATATAGCACTTTTCATGACCACTGGATGTCTCAAAGTGCTTTACAGCCAATTAAGCACTTTTGAAGTGTTGTCACTGTTGTAATGTAGGAAACCCAGCAGCCAATTTGCACACAGCAAGCTCCCACCAACAGCAAGGCGACAATAACTAGATAATCTGTTTTTGTGATTGGCAGGACAGAACTTGAGTATTGCTGAAGAGAGAGACATGTTGTTGAAGCTTTCAGTCTTGCACTCCTCAGGACAAATGCAAGAATGCCAAATTTCAAACAATCACAACAATTTATATTACAAGGGGAAAGGGATGCTGATTGGTTGGCAAGTCGACTCTCATTGGCCGAGCTGTTGCCATGGAAAAAAACAATGGGGAACTATGAGCTCTCCAAGCCTCAGGGTAATTCAAAAAAGGCACAAGGCTTGAACATATTCCTTCTGTTTGCAGAGAACAGGTCCATTGTTGTGATCAATAACTAGCATGTCCCCTGCTGGGAGGCCCAAGGCTCAGCCTAAATTAGGCCTCAGGCCTAATTAACATATTTTGCTCAAGCTGCCGCCACTCTTTTTTCATTCCTGGGATGTGGGCATCACTGGCAAAGTCAGCATTTATTGCCCATCCCTAATTGCCCTTGACTGAATGGATTGCTGAGCCATTTCAGAGGGCAGGTAAGAGTCAACCATATTGCTGTTCACCTGGAATCACATGTAGACCTATCAGATAAGGTCAGCAGATTTCCATCCTGAAAGGGCATTTGTGGAGCAAATAGGTTTTTATAGCAATCTTGTACATAACCACACTTGCAGATACCAGCTATCAAATCCATATTTATTCATTAACTAAGCTTAAACTCCCCATTTGCTGTGGTGAGATTTGAACTCCTGTCATTAAATCAATAAACCAGGCCTCTGGATTACTAGACCACATAGGCAACATAACCACTACAAAAACAGAATTACCTGGAAAAACTCAGCAGGTCTGGCAGCATCGGCGGAGAAGAAAAAACCACTATGCTATCATATACCTGTAAAGTGGTGGTATCTGTCATACTCTCAAAGGCAACAAGTGTGTTTCCCAATGAGATATATTGGCCACTTAGTTTTAAGGTAGGCCCCAGGAAATAGGATGGAGGTAATGGGTGAATAATGCTGGTGTTACGGACAGGGGAGGAGAGAAAAACTGAAACCTCCAATTCCCCTCCCTTACGGTCCACAATCAATGTAGTTGCTTTGGAAAGGTAGATGTGTGTGTTTCTAAGCCCCCTTTTTGTGTGTGAACAATTTAAAGAAACAGCAGCGAGGTATCATGGGTTTAAAAATAAAGATTATTTAATCACACACTCACCCTGAAGTCTAAACGCCATGTCATTCGCACACCACACACTCAAGAAGACAGTGCACTTCTACAAGCATTAAACCAAAAGAATATGCTGTAAAAGTGAAGATGCCCTTCAAACAGATTCAGTTTTAATTATGGGGTGCCCAAAGCACGACTTGTGGGCATTACACTTCTCAAAAGAAGAACTAAACTTACCAGAGACTTTTGGAGAGGTATGGTGCCCTTTTGGAGAGGGAATAATTGATGTGGGGGCACCTATCAAGAGCCCTTTGGGATTATTAAAAGTAGATATAAATGTTTGTAAAAATTGGATTAAATTATTGGAACCGTCAAGTTGTAAAGGCATTTAAATCTCCTGGCCTTCAAATTTAAAAAGAAAGTCTGTAGTTTTTTTAAAAATCGGTGCTTGTCATTCTCTGTCTACTGACATAAGCCTGAGGGTTATCAATTTAGGATTTATGTTGCATAACTGATTCCACAATCTATCATTATCACAATGGGGTGATTGTCAGTTTGGCTAAAAGCTTCAAGTAGTTATAAAGTCTTTGATGTCGGGCTATGAATATAATGCTTGATTTTATAAGTGATTATGTAGTGGAAGAAATTTAAATGTAGTGACTAGGGTTTTATCAATGACAGTGTTTTATTTAAATGGTGAAGTCATCCATAGACACTTGGAACTTTATTTTATTTCATCTCAGTACAGGTCCTGAGGTCTGCCCATGGTAGATACTGGGTAAGTGGGCATTGAGAATGTAAGGGAAAAGGGTGGTGGGTGACGGAGGTGTGCATAGGTTAGCATGAGTTGGCATTAAGTTGAAATAGGGGCTACAGAAAAACATGAGGTTGGGTAGAGTGGAATAGGTTGGCATAAGGAGCATGTGGGGCCATGGGGCATTGTTAGAGGGGCATAAGTTGGCATGCATGGTATGATGAGCTATGGGCATGGGTAGAGGGGGATAGGTTGGCATGTATTGGGCATGGGGTGTGTGTTGGAGGGAGGCAGTGAGGGGTGTGATGAGTGAAAGCTGTTTTATTGTTTTTTTTCAGCTGGGATGAAATCCTAGAGCATCAAGGATGGCCTTTCAGACGGCTCACCTCTATACCCGGCAGCCCCTGTGGCTTCCTCCACACTGTGTCCAGGGGCAATGGGCCCAGCTCCCGTTCACACCCACGCTCCCCATTCCCCACCACACCCCCCCCCTCCCCCCGCCTCCCGGAGTGAAAATCAGGCCATCCAGGTCACTTCTTCCCGAGTTGGATTTGCGGAGTCAGAAATTTTCTTGATGCAAAAGTTCATGCTACAGGGTCTTGGAGACCATTGATTCTATGTTTGGAGTAGGCTTTGAACAATGGCACGTCTTAATTCGACAGAGGTGTGCTATCTGGATATGTCCATTCCAGGGGATACTTCCCCACCCCCACCCCACCTCACCTCACCTTACCTCACCACACCTCACCCCACCTCACCTCACCCCACCTCACCTCACCCCACCTCACCTCACCCCACCTCACCTCACCCCACCTCACCACACCTCACCTCACCACACCTCACCTCACCTCACCCCACCTCACCTCACCTCACCACACCTCACCCCACCTCACCTCACCTCACCCCACCTCACCTCACCACACCTCACCCCACCTCACCCCACCTCACCTCACCCCACCTCACCACACACCACCTCACCACACCTCACCTCACCACACCTCACCTCACCCCACCTCACCTCACCTCACCTCACCTCACCCCACCTCACCTCACCTCACCTCACCCCACCTCACCTCACCCCACCTCACCTCACCCCACCTCACCACACCTCACCTCACCTCACCCTACCTCACCTCACCACACCCCACCCTACCTCACCACACCCCACCCTACCTCACCTCACCTCACCTCACTTCACCTCACCTCACTAAGGTTGCTTCAGTTAGAACTTTCCGGGAATTTGAGATAGTCTGCTGAATAAGTAAAAGCCATCTGACCTCTTGGCAGCCATCTTAGCCACCTTGGTAAATGTCCATTTTAAAATGTAAAAGACATCTCCAGAAGGAGGAACACAGTCCATGTTTGCAGTTATGAATATGATATGCCTTCACTGGGCAGGACACTGGTGCCACGGGCAATTTTTAAGGTGTTACCTTCTATTGACTGTGATAGTTTATGTTTGTATGTGAGTGTGTTTGTTTTCTTATCTTCGAGTGAGCGAGTCAAATGTAAATAACCCAGCAGCAAGCATTTGTAACTAAAAAGGAAGAAAAAGGTTAGTTTATTTTTTCACACCCTTGCCCTGGAGGTTAATAAAGAACACTATGGGCAGCATTTTACCCTCGTCGGGGGAGGGGGGGGGGAATGTGCGGGAGCAGATGCAGGCAGGCAGGTCCCCGATCAGTGCCCTCGATTGGGGGCGCGCCGCCATTTTACGTGGGCAAGCCAATTAAGGCCCGCCCAGCGCGACACCCTCTCGGAAGCGCTGAGCGCTCCCTGTGCGGGCGGGGGAGGGGGTGGGATTCCCTGAGCCAGGAGTGCGCTCTTTCACGCATGCACGCAAAAGGGCGCACAGATCTCCCTGAGGCTAAGTGCCGCTTCAGGGAGATCGGTTGAAGTTATGACATTTTTTTAAAGGTTAAAAAAAATTTCCCTGACATGTCCCCTCGTGTGAAACTGTCACGTGAGCTGGGACGTGTCCATCACTTTTATTGAAGAATATTCTGAAAATTTTAAATCCCTCATGAAACCTGATCCCGCAGGTGGATGAGGGCTTCATGCTTTTTTGGAAAGCCGCCTGGGCTCTTCTCCTGCCCGGCAAACCTCAAGGCTGGACAGGCAGATCCATTAATCATTTCAATTACTTTTATAATGGCCTTAATAGGCCGTTGACAGGTCGGCGGGCGCACACCGACTCGGCTGCGCGCCTGCCGAACTGAAAATCTAAGTGATGCGGTGAAGCGTCGGGACGCAAACCCAATGTCACCCCGCGTCATTTTATGCATCAGCAAGCAGGCCCCGCCCCCGCTCGCCAACCAGGAAAGGCTGCCCTACGTCTCACTTGCTCTCTCACTCACACTCACACACACAAAACTAGGCACGGATGACGATGTAATGATTGTAAGTAAAACCTTTCACACTATTTTGGGGATCATGTGATTGCACCGACGAATCAACCCCAAGTGTGGGTAATCTTAGGGGCGGAGCTTCCTAGTTGTGGTCTTGGTTTGAGCATATAACTTCATCGGGAGCTCTGTAAATAAAGTTTACTGTTTCTAACAAGAAACCTGCCCGGTACACTAAGCTCATTACCTGTTTCCATGCAGGTCACTTATTTCGTGTCGCATTGTTACGTTGTCTGAAGTGAAAGCTTGGAACTTTTAAAAAATTCATTTACGGGATGTGGGCGTTGCTGGCTGGGCCAGCATTTCCTCCCAAATTGCCCTTGAGAAGGTGGTCGTGAGCTGCCTTCTTGAACAGCTGCAGTCCCTGTGGCATAGGTAGATCCACAGTGCTGTTGGGGAGGGAGTTGCAGGATTTTGACTCAGTGACAGTGCTGGGTGATGTCTCAGCAGTTGCGATGACTCCAGTAGTCGATCTGCAGGAGTTTGGTTTTCTCAGCTACATTTCAAGATGGGACCACGTAAAGGGGAGAGAGGAGGCTCTTTATTGTTCTTTGCATCTCTGGTGTGAACCTTTTCTTAGCCTGGAAGTTGCAGCAATTTGGTGGCTGTGTTTGTTAACCCCTTTCTCCTGCTGCAATGTAGTCCTATCATGGAGTTCTGTCTGCTTGTAGCAGTTTGCTATATTTTAACAGGAAGTAAAGATGGCCACAGTATCATGTGACCCTGTAAGAAATGTCCAGTAATCTTCAAAACAAAACATAATGATAATTTTAATTACAGTCTGAATCCTTCTCCCACCTGCTACAGTAGCTTTTCGCAGCTTAAAGTTTCTTATCAGTCAATGTCTTTGTGTGTGTAGGGAAACCATCAAAGCCAATGGTGCCTATTTACATTTGTTGAACACTCATTGAATCCCAAATGTCTTTCATGTCTGAGAATGCATCCTTTTGTTTCCTCGCGAGATAAGCAAGAATGGTTGAAGTCCACAAGAGAAGGTAGCTCCCTAAGAGTCCATTTTGAATCTGTCCATTTTGAAAAAAAATTGTCACCTTTAAAATATAGTTTTCATGATTTATAATAGTGTCATGACACACTGCCCTGAAACTGGTAATGCTTGAATGGTAATCCCCCGTCTCTCTCGTTGACATGTGAAGAAGATGATCGGCCTCTTTTTGTAGCAATTATTTTTACACCTGTATGCCTTGCTCGCCTAATCCAATGGACAATAAGAGTTAGCCATGCAGTGCAAATTAGAGTCACAAAACAGGATTGAACAGGTATGAATGTGAGATAGTTGGGCTTTTAAAGTTTAACAACTTCCATGATTATTTTCCCCAGTGCTAACGCACAGCTTATCGAATGTATTGAATTCTGTTGCTTCAGTAGTAACAACATATGAGTTTTAAGTTCAGTACATATACCTGTGTGTTAAGTAAGGTGAAAAAAAGGTTCCAGTTTCATTTAGGTTTTGTTTGTGAACCTTGGTGCCTGTAAGTCTGGATGGACTCCTGACTGAAAGGTCAGGTATTTTGGGTTTGTTTGTATACATACATTTTTAATGAGCTTTTAGAACCCCTGCAGTTAAAGAAATGGGCTAATTTAGTGATGTTTGAAAAAAAAACACGGTAGAAAATACTGTGCTGTTGCCTAGTGCGAAGATGGATGTTATTATTTTAAAATTTTAGGAATATGGTGGTATTCTGTAAAGAAGGCTGTGTGTGCGTGTGTGTGCACGCGAGTCCATGATTAATTAAACTGGGGGGAGGTTGGTCTATGTCTATGGGAACTGAGAGATGAAAAATAAAGGGGGTAAATGCATGCATTTGTAATGAGAGGCTATGGTGAAGTTGGATGTACGAGTAAATAGCTTGGGTTTTAAAATTTTCATTAGGTAATAAGTAGGGACTTGACTTTTCAGCTGTTAAGTTTCAAAGGGGTGTTTAGAAGTGACAAGGGACTTTCACAACTTTCAAAGGTTTCATGAACAGACAAGGGAAGGTTATTAAATTTTATTTTATGCAAAAATAGAGACTGTAGGAAAACATGAACGATATTTATATTTGGAAAAGTTGATTTAAAAGAGGTGTTTGAGAATAATGGAATCTCAGATTAAAAGGGGAAAAGGTATTTAATTGTGTAAATTTAATCTTGTGTCCTTCAGTTTTTTTTTCCCCTCTCGTTAATAAATCTTTTAATCTTAAAATCCTAAAAGCGTTCCTGGGATTCTATACTTCAGGGATCAGTAGTTCTTTCCCTCATTTTCAAAATAGAAAAAAAGGTTATGATCAGTAAGGCAGGTTTCCCTCTAGGATTTGTCTTTCTCAGTGAATAACATCGGCTGTGGACGTAACACAAGCGACAGTGGCCAAGTGACATAGAGACACAGGGAGAGACAGCAAAGAGTATATGTCAGAAAGAGAAGACAGGAATTTTAAGCTCTCTGATAAGAAACATTACAAGGCTACTGGGAGTCTGTGCTTAGGGAACTCTTGTAATTTTCTCTGCAGTTGAAATGATAATGATAATGAGTTTAGAGTGAGGTTTTGGCTGTCCGGGTAGTGGGTGGGTGGGTAGGGGAGGGGGGGGTGGGGTGGGGGTGGTGGAGTGGAGATATGAGTTGAGTGAAATGCATTTAGTGAATGCTCAGGAATTCACCAGAAGAAAACCATTTGCAACTGTGCCAGGACCAAATGAGAAGCCTTTGTGTCAAGATAGTGGTAAATCTTCACTGGTTTATGTATCTATAAAAAAAAATTGCTGGGGTAAAGGAATAGTCAATATATGAATCATCTTCTCATGCTTGTATTAACACTTTTCCAAAATTTTTGTCTGCTGTAATATAGTTCATTTATCTTGTGAAATAAATATTTTAGCTTTTGTGTTAAAAGCACATCGGCAGATCCCTATGAAATTTGTTCAATAACTTTCCTCCATGGTTTCTAAACAAAAATTTAGGATCTATCAAGCCAGGTTTCACTCTGGGACCTGACTTATCTAGCATTAACATCAGCTCCGATCATAACACTAGTCATGACACTCCAGCCATCATGTGGGGCAGGTTTGATAGGCTAGCTGGTCTCTAAATTCCATATAAATATAAGGTAGTCATTAATAAATCCAACATGGTTAGAATGAAGGATTTGCTGTCACATAAAGTGTTTGGGCCAAATGGCAGAGATACATTGAAGGGGAAGCTAGGTAAGTACTTGAGGGAGAAAGGAATAGAGGATATGCTATTGGGTGAGATGAAATAGCGTGAGAGAAGGGTCATGTGGGAAATAAACACCAATATGGACCAGTTGGGTAAATGTGCTGTAAATTATAATATGATGTGTGTTCATTATGTATGTGTGTCCATGACCTCCAAGACTCTAGCGAATTAGCATGATCATTATATTGGCACATTTGCATTGCATAACAGACTGAATGATTAACTCGAATTCAGCTGACTGAGGGTGAAGGGAAGTAATATGGAAGACTGTGGCACACTTGGGTGTTCAGGAAGAACAAGAGAGAAAATTCAGGGACCAATGACTGTAGTCTCACTGGTAAAATAGACAATACGAGTTCAGAGTCATCAGCAAAATACACCCAACACATCTTGCTTCAGTGGGTAGCATACTTGCCTCTGGTTTATTAGTTAGGTGGTGAGTTCAAACCTCACGCAAGAAACTAGAGCACATAATCCTAGTCAACATTCCATTGTGGAAGGGAATCTGACAGGCAGTCTTTTGGATGAGATATTAAACCCAGGTCCTGTCTACACTCTCAGATGGATATAAAAGCTTCCATATGGCAAGACCTACCAATTCATAGTTTGTAAGTGTTTGGGTGTAACTTTGCCTGAGGTGAAGCTGTGACAGACTGTAACATTGCATTTTACAGGAGGTACAGTAGTGTAGATTTTGGGACTAGTAATCTAGAGGCCTGGAATAGAATTCCATAAATTCAGATCAGTAAATGTGAGCATGTATCTGCCAGATTGTCAAAAACATGGTTCACTCATGCCATTAAGTGAAGGAAAATCTGCCATCCTTACCCAGCCTGGGCCAGAAGTGACTCCAGTCCTTCCCGATTTTCGTTCATTCTTACCTGCCCAATGAAGCAGCCTAGCAAGCCACCTCATTGTACTAAACGACTTCCAGCACCGGGCAGTGATGGGTAATAAATGCTGGCCTTTATCAATGCCTTATTAATTACATTGTTAATCAGATTTTTCAAGTTTAATGGCAATTACATTGTTAAGGCAATTGCATTGTTAAACAGGTGATGGGCATTGCTACACCTATAAATGGGGCATCTGGAACACTGAAGTGGGGGAGGTGTTAAAGTGGAGAAGTGAGTTCTGAGGTGAGCAATGAATAGCTTCTACCAAAGCATCCTAGCCTCAGTGTCTTCTCCACAAACAGGCTTGGAAACTTTCCCAAAACCTTGAAGCTAAAATTCACAAAGCAAGAATGAACTAAAACGCTCTACACCGAGCAGTACTGCTGTAAAAGGAACACAAATCCATGGACACAATTGATGCTTTGGTGGCAGAAATGCATCCACATATGCAAAAAAACTAAACCACAGCATTGTATTTATAGCATTGACCCCTACAGGTTCTTACCGCCGTTCATGTTCCACACAAGCTACACAGTTGGATGTGCCACCTTTCAGGTGAGATTTAAAACGAGGCCTGTCTGCCACTCTCAGGTTTTCCTAAGAAAAATCCCACCTTGAAGAACAACAGCGTTGTTGTCCATGGGTGTCCGGGTCAATATTTATCAATTCAGAAGCAGATTATCTGGTCATTTTCACATTGCTGTTTGTGGGAGCTTGCTGCAATTCAAACACTGCAACTGTGAACATGCTTCAAAATTACTTCCTTGGCTATAAATTGCTTTGGGACTTCCTTAGGTTGTGAAAGGGCGCTGTCAGGAGGAATGAACAGGCTGGGTCTCTTCTCTCTTAAAAAGGGAAAAAAGAGTCATTAAAATGATGAGAGGTTTTGACAGAGGAGACATGGAGAGAATGTTTTTATTGAGGGGAAAGCCATCTAACGATGGCCATGAAACTATTGTCAACTGTTGCGAAAACCCATCTGGTTTACTCATGTCCTTCAGGGAAGGAAATCTGCTATCCTTATCTGGTCGGGCCTACAAGTGACCAAGCCCACAGCAATGTGGTGGACTCTTAAATGACCTCTGAAGAGAGGCAATTAGGGATGGGCAATAAGTCAACGACACCCAAATCCCATGAATGAGTAAGAAAATATAAATTGGTCACCAAGAAAACCAATCGGGAACTGCGAGAAAAGTCCTATACTCTGTGAGTGGTAAGAATGTCATACTTGCTACCACAGGATGTACCTGAAGCGAATAGGATGGATGCATTTATGGGGAAGCATATGAGAGAGAAGGGAACAAAGGGCAGTGTTGATATAGTTAAATGAGAAAAGACTGGAGGAGGCCCAAATGGAGCATAAATGCCTACACGGACCAGTTGGTCTGAATGGCCTGTTTCTGAGCTGTGCATTCGATCTAATCCTATGTAAAGTAATAAATGAAAACCTGTCTTTCTTAAGTTCAGTCATGTCAATTGTTCACTGCGAGGATTGGCCTGAAGCATGCGGGAAAGTCAGAAAGAGGCACTCAAATGTAATGAGGCGTTGAGAGTCGTCACCAGTATCTGGCTTCATTCATGATCTAGTGAAAAGATTTGACAGTGTTATTATTATTACTGTAGTGTAATAAAACGAAAATATTCCAGCTAAATTGAGCTGTGGCTGAAATTACAGACTACTTAGCTGCTCATCCCTTATTAACTTGCATGGAGAACAGCAGCTGTCAGTTGACTGTGAGAAGATAATTTCAACAGAGCTGGTGTAAGGCTTGACAGAAAGCGCAAGGAAAGAAAAAGATTTGCCACAGGCAACTCGAGCAGCTCACTAGAGACAACCCACCCCCATCTGTGTTGCTAGAGAAAGAAGCATGGATTGCATCTCAAGGTGGGATCACAGTCCTTCAGAGATGTTCCAAAGAGTTTTGTTTTTCAACAGCGCCTTCCGAATCCATGAATTCTACCACCTAGAAGGACAAGGGCAGCAGAAGCATGCAGAACATCACCATTGCAACTTCCCCTCAAGGTCGCTCACCATCCTGACTTGGAACTATATCGCTGTTCCTTCACTGTCACTGGGGCAAAACCCTGGAACTCCCTCCCTAACAGCACTGTGGGTGTACCTACACCACATGGACTGCAGCGGTTCAAGCAGGCAGCTCACCACCACCTTCTCCAGGGTGTTTAGGTATGGGCAACGAATGCTGGCCTTGCCAGCGATGCCCACATTCCATTAATGAATAAAAGAGAGGTCACACTTGCTATTTGAGTACACACAGCAGATAACTTTCGCACAGCAAGTTCCCACAAACAACGAAAGAGTGCAGGTTACCTGCTCCATCTCGATCTAGATTCAGGGAAGTAAGAAGTTCTCTTTAAAGACTGCCAGTTGGCTGCTGTGCAATTGAAAACATGACTGCTGCTTATATAATACATATTGTAGGCAATTACATTCCAACTTTGGAGAAGGTCTAGAAACAGATGCCCTTGATTTACATCGGTACTGGACTAAACTTCTGGTGCAGATGGGCACTCTAGACAGAAACTGCATGAGGCCATAACTAATATGACATGTGGTGTGGAATGAGCACAGGCCTCTAACATCTGCTTGTCACCTGAAAAATGAATGCTGCAAAAATATAGTTCTAGGCATAGACAGTGTTGCTGAAGGAGTATCGTAGAGTCACAGAATTGTTATAGCACAGGAAGAGGCCATTTGGCCCATCGTGTCTGAGCCAGCTCTTCGTAGGAGCAATGTAACTAGTGCCATTCCCGGCCTTCTCCCTGTAATCCTGAACACCCTTCCTTTTCAGCCAATTCCCTCTTGAATGTGTCATGAAGAGATTAATGCCTATATTGTTTAAGAAATTATTTTTTAAAATAGAGTTTAGCGGTATCTGTGTCTATGGGTGTGTATGTGCGTGTCTTAATTGCATTAAAGCCAGCTAGCCTGGGTGCTTTGATGCATAGTAGCTATGAGATATTAATTGAGTAAACAGTAAGGAAGTTAAAAAGGTGAAGTGTACATTTGCATTTGTTGAATAAAGCATTCAAGAGCGGGGGTACAATTTTGGATCTAGGTGGGAGCCGCCAAGCAATGTGTTTATATCACTAATAAAAATAGCGGGAGGAACATGTTATCATTAGAAGGTGTGGCATTTAAAACCTGGTAATACAATAGGAAATTTACATTCAAAGGGAAAGCTAGGGATAAACAGAAAGGAGTTTGTGTGTCTAAGTCAGAGGCATTTAAGGTCTAACCAGCCTGTACGCCTGCAACTGTGCCTGCAAGGAATCTCATACTGAATTTGTAAGGTCAAATATGTTTTGCCTGGGGTTTTTAAAAAATCTATCAGTTTTACTGTTGCCTTAATAGGGGTGTAACTGAGAGTCAGATTAATTAGGGGGCTTTTGTAGTTGTTATAGTAGTAATTTTGTAGACATATGTATGTGCTTGTAACTTTTCTTGTATTAATAAGTGTTTAATTTAGTTTTATAAAAAAGCCTCTTGAGACTCAGTGGTCTTATTGTTACTGAATTCAAAGCTTGCATCTTAAAGCAAAGAAATTGCAAAAATGGATTATGACAGTTGTTTCAAGTTTCCCTCTGGGATTTGAACAACTCAGCCCTTACCATATCATAATAAATGCCTCGATTGTACCTGCCTCCACCAGACTCTCAGGAAAAGTAGTCCAGACCCTAGCCACTCGCTGCATGAAAATGTTTTTCCTCATGTCGCCATTTTGCCAATTACCTTAAATCTGTGCGCTCTTGTTCTCAATCATTCTCCCTACCCTGTCCAGACACCTCATGATTTTGAATAGCTTGAGCAAATCTCCTTTCAACCCTCTCTTCAGACAGGACAACAGAGAACACTGATCAATGGATGTTTTCGGGCTGGAGGAAGGTTTGTAGTGGAGTTCCTCAGGGATCAGTGTAGTGAGATATATTAGTGACTTAGACCTCGGCATCTAGGGCACAATTTCAAAGTTTACGGGTGACACAAAACTCAGAAGCATTGTGAACTGTGAGGAGGAGAGTGTAGAACTTCAAAAGGACATAGACAAGTTGGTGAAATGGGCAGACAGGTGGAAAATGAAGTTCAATGCAGAGAAATGTGAAGCGATTCATTTTTGGTAGAGAGAACATGGAGAGACAATATAAAATAGGGGGTACAACTCTAAAGAGGGTGCAGGAACGGAGGGACCTGGGTTTTTATGTGCATAAGTCATTGAAGGTGGCAGGACATGTTGAGAGAATGGTTAATAAAGTATACAGTATCCTGGGCTTTATTAATAGGGGCACAGAGTAGAAGAGCAAGGAGGTTGTGTTAGATTTGCATAAGTTACGAGTTGCGCGTCAGCTGAAGTATTGCCTCCAGTTCTGAGTACCACACTTTATGAAAGATGTGAAGGCATTAGCGAGGCTGCAGAAAAGATTCACGCGAATGGTTCCGGGGATGAGGAACTTCAGTTATTAAGATAGATAGGAGAAGTTGGTACTGTCTTCCTTAGAGAAAAGAAGGCTGAGAGGAGATTTGACAGTGGCATTCAAATTCATGAGGGGTCTGGACAGAGTAGTTGGGGAGAAACTACTCCCACTCATGAAAGAGTCGAGAACAAGAGGGCACAGATTTAAAGTAATTAATAAAAGAAGCAATGGTGGTACGAGGAAAAGCTTTTTAATGTAGTGAGCGGTTAGGGCCTGGAATGCTCTGCCTGAGAGCGTGATGGAGGCAGATTCAATTGAAGCATTCTAAAGGGAATTAGACTGTTACCTGAAAAGGAGGAATGTGCAGGGTTACGGGAGTAGGCGGGAGGAAGGAATTAGGTGCGTTGCTCATTCAGAGAGTCGGTGCTGACACGATGGATCAAATGGCCTCCTCCTGTGCCTTAACAATTCTGTGATTCTCGGATGAAAACAGTCCTAACTTCTACAATCTACCTTCATAACTGAAGTTCCTCATACCTGGAACCGTTTTTGTGAATCTTTTCTGCATTCTCTCTAATGCCTTCACATCTCCCCTGAAGTGCAGTGACCAGAACTGGACACAATGATACAGTGAAGGCCAAACCAGTGTTCCATACAAGTTTAGCATAACTCCCTTGCTTTTAAACTCTATGCCCCTATTAATAAAGCCCAGGATGCTGTACGCTTTATTAACTGCTCTCTCCACCTGTCCTGCCACCTTCAGTGATATATGAACCTATAAACCCAGATCCCTCTGTGCCTGCACTCCCTTTAGAATTGTACCCCTCATTTTATATTGCCTCTCCACGTTCTCCCTACCAAAATGAATCACTTTACGCTTCTTTGCATTAAATTTCATCTGCCCCTTGTCCACCTATTCCACCAACCGTTTGTATTTTGTCATTCAACACTCCGTCTCACAGTTCACAATGCTTCCAAAGTTTGTATCATCCGCAAATTTTGAAATTGTGCCCTGTACACCAAGGTCTAGGTCATTAATATATATCGGGTATAGCGAGGGTACCGACACCAACCCCTGGGGATTTCCACTACAAATCTTCCCCCAGCCCAAAATACATCCGCTAACCAGCACTTTCTGTTCCCTGTCCTTCAGCTAATTTTGTATCCACGTTGCCACACTCCCTATTATTCCATGGCCAATAACTTTGCCCAAATGTCTGTTGGGCAACACTAATATTGGCCAGGGCTCCAGGAGGAACTTAGGAACAGGATTAGGCCATTCAGCCCCTCAAACCTGTTCTGTTATTAAATTAGATCACTGTTGCCGGGATCTCAACTCTATTTGCTTGTCTTTCACCCATATCCCTTGATACCTTTGCCTGGACTGTACAGGTTCAAGAAGACAACTCGCCGCCACCTGCTCAAGAGCATCTAGGGATGGGCAACAAATGCTGGCCCACACAGCGAAACCCACATCCCGTGAGTGAATTTTTAAAAAATCAGTCCATTGATCTCAGTCTTGAACATTTCAATTTACCTCAGCATCCACAGCCTTTGGGGGAAAGAATTCCCCATTTCCAATAATGTTTGTGTGAAACATTTCTTCCCACTTTCACTCCCGATTGGTCTAATTCTAATTTTAAGATTTCGTTAACCAGGTGAAATAAGGTCACCTTCTGTATCTGCCCCTATCGAATCCCTTAATCACTTTAAGAACCTCAATCTGCTCACCTATCAACCTTCTAAACTCGGGAGAACACAAACCGAGTTCATGCAACCTGCACTTATGATTTCAAGAAAGACTTTGTGGCTTGCAATGATATAATGCCTTTCATGACCCAAGGACGTCCCAAAGCACTTTATAGCTGTCACATCATATTGAAAGCTCCCTGTTCCTTGAATAGTGTTGTAGAATCTTTCACGCTCGCCTGACGTACGCAACACAGAAAGGATTGTTCCGTCCACGGGTCGACGGGTCACAGTGGAGACCTTGTATCCCAGCTGCAAATCACACCCATCCATCTCGGGTCGTAAAGCAGAAATGGAAAGACGACACTGGCAGGAAATTCCGAGGCGGCGAGAACAAGGATTTGCAAAGCTAATCAAGCAGGCGGAAGATGTTCAGCTTTTGCCCAAAGGGGAAAATAATTAAGCAAAGTTAAAAGGATCTGAGGGATGTGAAAAGGCAGGAGACCCTCAAGCCTAGCTATGCAGCTGCCTTATATAAAGTAGGTGATCAGTCAGCACCTGATAGAGAACGGAGAAAAATAAGACTGATTCAGCAACTCACTGCTTGTGGGACACATTTTGTTTTTTTTTATTATCTGAAATGCACTGTTACAGATTTATCTGAAATCGATTGAACTCATTTTCTGTTTGTGGGACCTATGAGTGTTTTTATATCCAGTCTCAGGATATTTACATCACCGGCAAGACCAGCATTTATTACCCATCCCTAATTTCCGTGAGAAGGTGGTGCTGAGCCTCCTCCTTGAACCACTGGGGCAATTTTGATGAAACTGAAAGGACAGTTAAGAGCCAACCACTGGAATTTGGCGAGTTATACGTAGGTCAGACCAGGAAGTAACGGGAGGCTTTTTTCCCTGAGCAGCAATAATGAAATGGCTTAATACCAAGGGCAGGGCTTTTAGTTCGGCGGGCGCACGCGATCGGTGGGCCCGGGAGTGGCCGGAGAATGGACCGCCAATGGCGATTGCCCCCCCCCCCCGGCCAGCCCAGTGTGAAAGGCGGGGAGGAGGATGGGCGCTGATGTACGCGTGGGCGCTGGGGAGTGTGGAGTGAAAGCTCCCTGAAGGCAGAGAGCTGCCTCAGAGAGCTGAAGAACTTAAAAGCAACGAATAAAGGTTTTAAAATGCAGAAAAAAAATGTCCATCAGAATCAGTCCCCTGAACATACAGATGATGAAAATTCTGTCCACCTTTATTTTTTTTTAAAAAAATTAATAAAGGAAGCCTAATCCCGCCCTTGGACGAGGTTTCAGAAAACTGCAAAGTCCGCCGTGTGGATTTGCCCGTCCGCCAACCGTAAATTTGGATGGATCACGAGAAACCTCCGCTGATGACAACTTTAATGTCCTTAATAGGCCTCTTAATCATCGGCGGGGGTGCTTCCAACTCTTGTGCAGCTCGCCGACCGAAATATCGCTCAAGCGCAGGATGACACCGGGACACTTGTCCAACATCGTCACGCACTATTTTACGCTCGAGTGGGTCGGGTGGGCGCCCGCACGCTGAAAATTCTGCCCCAGCTTTTATTTCTGTAATGTCCGAGAGATTGAAAGTGACAATTGACACAAATCTACTGCAAATCCAACAGCTTTTATTAGGAATGGAATGCTTAAAACGTAATAAGCTACAAAGCAATTTTAGAAAACGTACAGTTTGAGAAAACACAACAGAAGGAAAAGAAACTCTAAAAACTGGGAAATAAGAATACTGATCCGAACTGGTCAGTATAAATTAAAACGGAATGCCAATAAAACTGGGAAATAAGAGTACTGGCCCGAATTGTTTTTTTCCATAGAAAGGATAATTCTTTGCGAGGCATGAATGATGAGAGACTGCAGAGCTCTGATATTCAGAGGGATCTGGGTGTCCTAGTGCATGAATCACAAAAGGTTAGTATGCAGGTACAGCAAGTGATTAGGAAAGCAAATAGAATGTTATCATTTATTGTGAGGGGAATTGATTACAGAAACAGGGAAGTTATGCTTCAGTTGTAAAAGGTATTGATGAGATCACATTTGGAGTACTGTGGACAGGACTGGTCTCCTTATTTAAAGAAAGATGCAAATGCATCAGAAGCAATTCAGAGAAGGTTTACTGGATTAATACCAGGAATGGGCGGGTTGCCTTATGAGGAAAGGCTGGACAGGTTAGGCTTGTATCCACTGGAATCTAGAAGTTAGAGGTGACTTGATTGAAACCTTTAAGGTCCTGAGGGGTCTTGACAGGGTGGATGTGGAGAGGATGTTTTCTCTTGTGGGAGAATCTAGAACTAGGGACCACAGTTTAAAAATAAAGGGTCGCTCATTGAAGACAGAGATGAAGAGACATTTTTTCTGTCAGAGGGTTATGAGTCTTTGGAACTCTCTTCCTCAAAAGGTGGTGGAAGCAGAGTCCTTGAATATTTTTAAGGCAGAGCTAGATAGATTCTTCATTAACAAGGGGGTGAAAGGTTATCAGGGGTAGGCAGGAATGTGGAGTTGAGGCTACAATCAGATCAGCCATGATCTTATTGAATGGCAGAGCAAACTCAAGTGGCCTACTCCTGCTCCTAATCCACATGTTCGTATGTATGTATTTTTGAGAATTGTAACATGTTCTAAGAATTTACAGCTTATTTCCCCTGTAGCTGGGCAGTAATTTTAAGCATATTCTTATATTTCAAAAACTTTTCAATTCTCAGACATCTATCGTAGGATTTGAATTAAAATTCATTGGACTATTAGACCAGGGTTCTGGATTACTAATCAGTAACAGAGCCATTAGAGCAAAGAAGGAGGCCATTATTTTTTTAAATTCATAATCAGAATGTGGGTTTCACTGGTTAGGCCAGCATTTATTGCCTATCCCTAATTGCCCTTGAGAAGGTGGTGGTGAGCTGCCTTCTTGAACCACTGCAGTCCATGTGGTGCAGATTCACCCACAGTGCTGTTAGGGAGGGAGTTCCAGGTTGTTGACCCAGCGAGAGTGAAGGAACGGTGATATATTTCCAAGTCAGGATGGTGAGTGGCTTGGAGGGGAACTTCCAGGTGGTAGTGTTCCCATGTGTCTGCTGCCCTAGTCCTTCTAGATGGTAGTGCTTGTGGGTTTAGAAGGTGCTGTCTTAGGGATGCTTGGTGAGTTTCTGCAGTGCATCGTGTAGATGGTACACACTGTACCACTGTGCCTCGGTGGTGGAGGGAGTGAATGTTTAAGGTGGCGAATTGGGTGCCAATCAACAGGGCTGCTTTGTCCTGGGTGGTGTTGAGCTCCTTGAGGTTGTTGAAGCTGCCTCATCCAGGTGAGTGGAGAGTATTCCATCACACTCCATTCAGCCCATCGATTCCTTGCCAGCTTTTTGTAGAGCAATCCAATCAGCCCCATTCCTTCGCTCTATCCCCATAGGCCTGCAAGTTTATTTCCCTCAAGTGTACAATCAATTTCCTTTGAGAATAATTGATTGACTCTGCTTCCACCACCCTCACAAGCAGTAAGTTCCAGGTCATTACCTCGCTGTGTTAAAACATTCTTCCTCCGCACCTTTCACCCACAATCTTAAATCTGTGTTCCCTCATTCTGTAAATAGCTAATGGGGAAAACTTTTCTCCGTCTAACTTATTTAAGACTGTCATAATCTTGTATACATCTATGAAATCTCCCCTCAATCTCCTTTATTCCAAGGAGAATAATCCCAGCTTCTCCAAACTAATCTTGCAGCTAAAATCCCCCATCCCTGGAACCATTCTGGTAAATCTCCACTGCACACTCTCGAACTCCTTGCTATGACTGTGCTGACTGCTGCCTTTACTGACCAAACAACAGTGATTTCACTTCTAAGATATTTTGACCTCCTGAGTGTTTCCAGAGTTTTTAGTTGGACGTATTTCAATGGCTGTCAAGTGCTCTGGGATATGAAACCTGCAATGTGAGGTGCCTGAGAAATGTCTCAACACATCTCGGGCCACTGCGTCCAAGTTGCAAACAACAAGATCCCAAAAATAGTAACGCGATGAAGGACAGGTTAACCTGTTTTGGTGGTGTTAGTTCACGGATGAAAGGTGGCCAGGATTAAATACCTTGCTTTAAATGTGTTAAGGCATTACATTCACCTGAATAGGCAGATGCAGCCTTGGTTCAGTGTTGGAAGCTGAGACCAAACAGCAGCCTTCAGCCTGATGTCCCTCCTACCTCCTCCATTGGGCCTGCCTCCACCCATCCTTCCATGCCAATCCATGTTCTTGTGTCAAGCTTTATTTGGCATATGGGATGGGCTTCCCATCATCAAGTGGGAGCCTTCTTGTGCCATGCAGGGAGACTGAGGTGACACCTCCGCTAATTCTGGCCCTAAAAGTTACGTTTCTGGCACCTACGTGAAAGTAGATGGGGTCAAGTACTGGACCCTTTCCCTACATGCTGTGTTTGCAGGTGCTTACCTCCAGCCATCCTTTATCCATCTGCCCTATGTAAACGCCAGCTGACTTCCATGCTTATTGCTGTTGCCTCCAATGGCCCCAGGAAGCATCAAGTGAAAGGTAAGCACCTGCCACACACTTGGAGAGAAAGGGTTGGCATCAAAGAAGCCAATAGAAATCCAACACCACTGAGAGGAGCAGAATCCAGCCCCTCACCACTAGGGTTTCAGTTTACATTATCCATTGGAAATGGGGCTTGAACCAACACTCTGTGACTCAGAGACAAAGTGCTAATAACATAGTCAAAGCTGACAATTAACAGGATAAAGGCAGGCTAATGTTTTGTTGCAGCAACTGTAATCTGTAACTTCTACTGACAGGTTGTTCTACTGTTTGGACACGAACACTAGAAGAAATAATGAGACCATACCCAAAGTTCAAATTAAACACTAATGTCTTTCCTGGTTTTGAACAATACAATACCCTTGTTACAATACACCCATTACAATATACCTGATAGCAATACACCCATTACAATATACCTGATAACAATACACCCATTACAATATACCTGATAACAATACACCCATTACAATATACCTGATAGCAATACACACATTACAATATACCTGATAGCAATACGCCCATTACAATATACCTGATAGCAATACACCCATTACAATATACCTGATAGCAATACACCCATTACAATATACCTGATAGCAATACACCCATTACAATATACCTGATAGCAATACACACATTACAATATACCTGATAGCAATACGCCCATTACAATATACCTGATAGCAATACACCCATTACAATATACCTGATAGCAATACACCCATTACAATATACCTGATAGCAATACACCCATTACAATATACCTGATAGCAATACACCCATTACAATATACCTGATAGTAATACACCCATTACAATATACCTGATAGCAATACACACATTACAATATACCTGATAGCAATACACCCATTACAATATACCTGATAGCAATACACCCATTACAATATACCTGATAGCAATACACCCATTGTAACATATCAAGTATGTTACAAGAAACTTTATATGCAAACTCCCAGCAAGCGGTTAATTCCCTGTTGGCTGTAGCCTTTCAGCAGCTGAAAAAGCCTCTTCCAGGGCCTCCAGCACTGTTCCGGGAAACTGGGCCAGCTAGTCCTTGCTCCTTGAGACATTCTGCAGAACTTTCCCTGCCCCAGGATTGGGAACTTGGAAGTTGGCAGTGGTGGGGGGGGGGTTCTGGGGAAAGGGGGGATGGGGTGCAGGGGCAGGTGGGGGGTGGGCGGTGGGGTTGGGGGGGGCTGGTTGGTGCCGGGTTGGGACGGGCCTTTGATGCATTCCCGCTGCTGGGGAGCTTTCCTTGGGGCAGTCTGATATGTGGATCAGTTGCCTGCTGAACGGAGGCGTGCAGCCAATTTAATTACTTAAAGCCCCTATTTTGGGAGATTCAGAGGGCTCATTGACATTGTTTTGCCATCAGAGTGGCTCCCCCCAGTCCAACCATGCGCTGCAGCTCCAGGGATGCTGCCTCCCCTTGACAGTCACGTCAGCCATTGGAGTCGAACACAAATGACCTGTGCTAACAAACAGCCACAACCTCAGCAGTGCCCATTACTGGGGCGGGGGGACTCACCCCTCCTTGTCCAATGGCCCAAATCCTCTTCCCCCTTTATCTATCCCCCAATTGGGCCTGGTGACTGAAAATGGAGGTGCCCTCGACTCTGTCGACAAACTTCTTCAATGCCCACCTCTGATGGTGGGACTGCCGATCTTTCAGTGCCGGGAAGTCTGCTGTCGGCCTTCCAGACCGTGGAGCCTGTCCACCATCTTTAATTGGGTGACCAGTGCAGAGGTGGCCCATCAGAAAAGCGTCTCGCCCAGCCTGCTTCTCGGCATGTGCGGGCTTGGAAACCGTTTTGTCACAAAGTCAGAGTCCCAAAGCCCACGGGGAGATCTTGCCCGTTATCCTACTTGCAGCCGATCCACTCCACATCTTCACAGGGAGTGCGTGGCTGTAGTTACATGTACAGCTTCAGGAAACCTGCATCGAAATTGGTGTTTGAGCGATAGACTTGCAGTTGACGATCTCGGCTCACTTGTCTTCCTCCCTCCAAGCCCCGGGCCTGAATTTTCGGGCGGGTGGCAGGTGCGATCGGCAGGCCCGGGAGCGGTCAGGAGACGGACCGCTGACCGCGATCGTCCCCCCAAACCGCGATTTCACGCTGGCTGGCCAATTAACGGGCGGGGAAATGCTCAGCGCCTCCAGGGTGGGGGCGTGACGAGGGCGGGCGAGCACTGAAAGAAAGCTCCCCGAAGACGGAGAGCTGCCTCAGAGAGCTGCTGACCCGAAAACCATGAGAGAAAGGTTTTGAAAATCAGGAAAATAATGTCCAAACCGGTGTGGTGGGGGGGAGGTGTGTTCAGAGGTTCCGAGGTTGGGGGGAGGTCGGAGGTTGCGAGGTTGGTGGGGTGAGAGGTCTGGGGGGGTGTTGGGAGTTCTGAGGTCGGGGTGGGGGAGGGGGATGAGTTTCGGGGGGGCGGGGGTGGGTGGTGGCTAAGGTCAAAGGGATTTTGGGGTCGGGGGGAGCAGGCGGGCAGGGGTCCGAGGTGTGCGGGCCTAAGGTTGTTGGGGGAGGGGGGTGGCGAGGGTCGAGGTAGGGGGATGGGATGGGATGGGAGGTCTCCCATGGGTGGTCGGGGTGGGCGGGGCGGCGGCATGGTCGGAGGTGTGGGGGAAGTCCCGTGAGGTCAGCCTGGGCCTCTACAATAGTTACCCAGAAGTTAGAACAAGTTTTAATTCTTGTAACCTTTTCTAGGTAACTATTGGTATAATCCCGACAGAACCATCCGAAGTTTGCGATTCCCAGCGCAGCGCATTGTCCAGAGGAAGTGGGCACCTCTGGGCAATTGCTGTGCAAACCCTTACCTGGGAGCTTGCCAGAGGGATTCCCCAGCGCACCTTTGGGGTACCCTCCAAATCCGACACTGGGGAGCACGGAAGTTACGAACCATAGATGATAAAAATGCTATCCGTAGATTTATAGTTTTATTTTTATTTAATAACAGAAACCTCATCCCTTGGATGAGGTTTCATGAAAAACGCAAAGTCCGTCTGGCCGATTCACCCGTCCACCCGCTTGGGTGGACCATGAAAAATCGTAGCCAATTGCTCCATTAATGGGCTTCATTGCCCCTTTTAATTGTTGGTGGGCGCACTTCCGACTTTTATGCGTGCCTTCCGACCGAAATATTACGTGCGTGTGGGATGACGGCGAGACACTCGCCCAACATCTCCATGCACAATTTTACGTCCGATTGGGTTGTGCGCGTGCCCACCTGCAGTACATAAAATTTTGCCCCTGGAATTGCCTCCCTAAACCTCTCTCACTCCCTACTTCTCTTTCATCCTTTCAGGCACTCCTTAAAACCTACCTCTTTGACCAATATTTACGCCATCTGCTGTAATACCACCTCTTTGAGGTCATTCAGACCTGTACAGCCCATGCCTTAACTCGCAGCAAGTCCGGTTCCTTTATTACTCCTTTGCTCGCTGACTCATTGGCTCCCAGTCAAACAACATCTTGGTTTTAAAACTCTCATCCTTGTTTTCAAATCCCTCCATGGCCTCACCACCTCCCTTGCCTTCCCCCCTACCTCTCCCCTTCCCCCCTATCTTTGTAATCTCCTCCAACCCAAACCTCCAAGATATCTGTGCTCCTCTAATTCTGGCCTCTTCCCAATTGATCCACCATCGGTGGCTGTGCCTTCAGTTGCCTAGGCCCTAAGCTCTGGAATTGCATTCTGAAATCTCTCCACCTTTCTATCTCACTTTCCAATTTAAGACACTTCTTAAGGCTTATCTCTTTGACCAAGGTTTGGTCACCTGGCCTAGTATCTCCTTCTGTGACTCGGTGTCATACTGTGCTTGATAATGCTCCTATAAGCCCCTTGGGACATTTCGGTATATTAATGGCGCTACATAAGTATAAGTTACTCTTGTTGGTGCTCAGCACCTGCGGGCATGTCCAAACCACAATAGTTATTGATTAGCCTGATCTTTTAAATTGTTCTTTCACAAGATATGGGAGTCACTGACTAGGTCAGCATTTATTATCCATCCCTAGTTTCCCTTGAGCCACCTTCTTGAACTGCAGGAGTCCACATGGTGTAGGCACACCCACAGTGCTGTTAGGGAGGGAATTCCAGGATTTGACCCAATGAGAGTGAAGGAATGGCCATATAATTTCAAGTCAGGATAGTGAGTGACTTGGAGGCAAATTTACAGGTGGTAGTGTTCCCATGCATCTGCTGCCCTTGTCCTAGGTGACAGAGGGTGTGGCTGTGGTGAATACAAAAGTAAGGAGGTTATGCTTCAGTTATACAGATGCCCGATGCCGGCCCGCGCAGAACCAACTCCGACACCCTCCTCCGCAAGAGGCACACCTCAAACATAACACTTAAAATTATAGGTAATAACAGCTGTTTAAAGTTTCCCTCTGGGATTTTTAAGTAATTCCGCTTTACCAACTGCATCGGTCATAACACCCTGGAAACATTACTGATGCCTGCACCTCGACAGTGCTTATCATTGCTTCCAGAATGTAGTCGGCAGGCGCCACGGAGTTCTCTCATTCTCTCGATGTGCTCTCAGCACCTTTTTAAGGAGGGGCTGGCCCCCATCTCTTCGGCATCTGTGACCACTGATGCTGTGCTGCAGCTCCTGAAGGGCCCAGGCGCTGAAGGTGGACACAGCATCAGAACTTGTGAAGTTTCATGGCTGTGTCTCTATATGACTCTTGGTTCTATCAAAGCTCAGAGTGGGACTTGATTCCTCATCTGAATCACTAGACCCTCTTTCACCCTGTAACTTAAGCTTCTCTCTAGCCAGTTCATGTTGCCTGACTTCTTTCTCTGTCTGGAGTTCAAGCTCCATCTTTTGCATTTCCATTTCTTTTGCTCTTCCTTTTCCCTCTTATTCCAATTCGAGCTTTTTCATTTTTTTTCTGCTGCTTTTCTTCAAGCTTATATTTCATTTCATTTCTCCATCTCTCCCTATCTCAAGCTGCTTCATCTACAACTGAATTCTGGCTAATTCAACTGGATTGCCATCTGGATTAGATCCCCCTTCTTCCTGTTCCAAATAACATACTATTACCTCAATTATTTCTGCTTCCCTCGCCCCTGTTTTTAACTTTAATTCTAACCCTTCTGCTAATGCAATTAGCCTAACCTTGGCTAATTGCTGAAAATCACCCAGGGATAAATCTACCTCTCCAGAAAAGTCGTAGTAATCGGCAGGGCAAAATTATTCTGGAAATTAGTTACTGAGTCGGGGGCATCCCAGGATTTACCTGATCATTGAAGAGGAATCAGGCAGGAATGTTTGACTGAGCAAGTTACAGGTCTTAGATAAAAGCAAAATACTGCGGATGCTGGAAATCTGAAACAAAAACAAAAATAGCTGGAAAAACTCAGCAGGTCTGACAGCATCTGCGGAGAGGAACACAGTTAGTGTTTCGAGTCTGTATGACTCTTCAACAGAACTAAGGAAAAATAGAAATGAGGTGAAATATAAGCTGTTTTGAAGGGGGGGGTGGTGGGACAGGTAGAGCTGGATGGAGGGCCAGTGATTGGTGGACGCAAAGAAGAGATTGCCAAAGATGTCACAGACAAAAGGACAAAGGGGCGTTGATGGCATTGATATTGGCTAAGGAATGTGCTAATGGGGACATTAAGGGTAGAAAGCAGGACGAGCAAGTGACAGATAGATAGCCCTAGTGGAGATGGGGTGGGGGGAAGGGATCGAAATAGGCTGAAAGGTGGAGATAAAACAATGGATGGAAATACATTTTAAAAGTTACAGGTCTTAATTTGTTTTGCCACTCATTGGAATCGGGATGGCAGGGGGTGGGGTTGGTGGGATACCACGTGCAGTGAGAATGGCTGCTAAATGGGAACGACATCAGCCAAAGGATGGGCCTGAGCATGAAAAGGGCTGGTGGTCCTTTTATCTACCCTGGAGATATTAACTTAAAAGGCATTGATCCAAATCTCCCTTGCTCATGGTCGTAATAACTTTGGGTGGGAGGGAGTCTGCATCGCATTTTGTCCCCCTGAACATCTGGAAAATGGCTCGGAGCAGCAGCCTCTATGGCACCTGCGCTGTAAACGGTTTTTAAACTATTTGCAAAATTGAATTTATTTATTGAATTTCCCTTCAAAAGAATAACAGATGTGAAAGGGGTTACAATATTTTTACAGATAATCACCCATGTTAATTTATCTGTTGCTGGGTATATCTGATATCCATTAATTTGTCAACACTGCAAAATATTGATTTGTTTGATTTGTCGCCATGGCAACTCTGAGCCGAAATAACAACAAAGGACAGATGAAGAATTATTCAGAGCTGCTTGGAAAAAAAAACTAATAGCAGAGAAAAATCTAAGCAATCTCCACCAAATGTCCCCGATCTTGTTGAATATAATTAGTACAAATTGATCAGTTCATTCAAAACTCCTCCAAATATGTGGTTGCACCACACAGTACTTGGCTGAAGTCCCACCTCCTCTCTGAGCACAGTACTCTTCGAAGAGCGGAGTTATCTTCCAAGATTCTTCCCTCAGCAAAGCCATCCCAGCATTTTTTTTATTTATTGCCATGTAGGACGACATGACAATCGTCACCCTAACTCGAAAAGTAATTTATTGTGTGAAATGCTTTGAGGTAAGAGATGGCAGGGCATTATGTAAATAGGAATATTGTTATCAGTTGCCTGGTAGCATAGAACTTGAATCTTGCTGAAAAGAGAAGCATTTTGTCAAAGCTTTTCATCTCGCACTCATCTGGACAAACACAAGAATGCCAAATTTCAAACAATCTGGACAATTTAAACTACAGGGGATAAAGGTGCTGATTGTTGGCAAGTCGACTCTGATTTGCTGAGGTGTTACCAAGGAGAAAGCAACAGGGAACTATAAGTGCCCCTAGCTGCCTAACTAATAGCTGCACTAACAACCAATGTAAGATCATCTGCTGAGCTCATAACATATTATCATATAGGAAAGTAGCAGTCAATTTGCACACAGCAAAGGCCCTCCATGAATTAAATGACAAGATAAAAGACAAAGCAAAATGCTACGAATACTAGAAATCTGAAATAAATAACCAATCTGATGAAAGCTCATAGACCTGAAACATCCACTCTTGTGTAGGAATACAGCTATAAATATGGAGTTATAAGAGGATCCAGCTATAAATCTAGAGTTATAAGATTAAAATAGTGATTCTCTTATGAAGTTGGGATTAAAAATTAAAAGCAGAGTTCAAATTAAAAGGGAGTTCATCCTGCTGGATGAAGTTTCAAAGAGTTTGTGAACGTTCAGTAAGGCCTTTGACAAGGTCCCTCATGGCAGACTGGTACAGAAGGTAAAGTCGCACGGGATCAGAGGTGAACTGGCAAGACGGATACAGAATTGGCTTGGTCATAGAAGACAGAGGGTAGCAGTGAAAGGGTGCTTTTCTGAATGGAGAGCTGTGGCTAGTGGTTTTCCGCAGGGATCCGTGCTGGGACCTTTGCTGTTTGTAGTATACATAAATGATTTGGAGGAAAATGTAACTGGGCTAATTAGTAAGTTTGCAAATGACACTAAGGTTGGAGGAGTTGCAGATAGTGAAGAGGATTGTCAAAGGATACAACGGGATATAGATCAGTTGGAGAACTGGGCGGAGAAATGGCAGATGGAGTTTAATCCGGACAAATGCGAGGTAATGCATTTTGGAAGGTCTAATACAGGCAGGAATTATACAGTAAATGGCAGAACCCCTAAGTGCATTGACGGGCAGAGGGATCAAGGTGTACAGGTCCACAGGTCACTGAAAGTGGCAACACAGGTGGATAAGATAGTCAGGAAGGCATATGGCATGCTTGCCTTCATTGGCAGGGGTATTGAGTACAAAAGCTGGGAAGTCATGCTACAGCTGTATAGAACCTTGGTAGGCCACACTTGGAATATTGCATGCAATTCTGGTTGCCACAGTATCAGAAGGATATGGAGGCATTGGAGAGGTTGCAGAGGAGGTTTACCAGGATGCTGCCTGGTCTGGAGGTTATTAGCTATGAGGAGAGGTTGGAGAAACTCAGATTGTTCTCACTAGAGCGACGGAGTTTGAGGGGCGACTTGATAGAAGTTTACAAAATTATGAGTGGCATGGACAGAGTAGATAGTTAGAAGCTTTTTCCCAGGGTGGAAGAGTCAATTACTAGGGGACATAGTGACATTTAAGGTGAGAGGAGAAATCTATAGAGGAGATGTGCAGGGCAAGTTTTTTACGCAGAGGGTAGTGAGTGTCTGGAATTCGCTGTCAGAGGAGGTGGTGGAAGCAGGTACGATAGTGGTGTTTAAGAGGCAGCTTGACAAATACATGAATAGGATGGGAATAGAGGGATACAGACCCAGGAAGTGCAAAATGTTTTTGTTGACGGCAATATGATCGGCGCAGGCTTGGAGGGCCGAAGGGCCTGTTCCTGTGCTGTACTTTTCTTTGTTCTTTGTTCCTGAGTATAACTGTGCAACAGAGCACCATTCCATCAGTAATGGTGACCATCAATTGTTGTAAAAACCCATCTGGTTCACTAATGTCCTTTAGGGAAGGAAATCCGCTGCCCTTTCCTGGCCTGGCCTACATGTGGCTCCAGACCCACAGCAACGTGGTTGACTTTTAACTGCCCTCTGAAATGGCCTAGTAAGCCACTCCAGTTCAAGGGCAATTAGGGACGGGCAGCAAATTCTGGTCTTGCCAGCGACACCCACATCCCATGAAAGAATTTTTAAAAAGCTCCGCAGCATATCTTCTAACACAAGGCAGTTCTTAAAAAAAAACAGGAACTAGCCTTTATATCACCTGATGAGAAATTTTAAGATATCACAACCTAACAATGGATAACCTTAAGGATGTCCCTAAAACACTTGTCAACTGAATCCTGGAAACTTGAGTGTAGCAAGAGAGTGACCACTATCTGCACCCCTCAATATCTTGTTTGTTTGATGGATATTGACTAAAAATAAAGCGTGTTGTCCAGAATGAGTGCTCAACATGCTTTTTTGGTTCTTTTAGGGTTAATATTGGAATTACATAGTAGGATTTTTAGATTCACTCCAGCTTCCCTCAAGGTAAAGGTAGCTGTTGTAGCGTAGCGATAATAATGCTCCCTTTAATTAGGCTAGGGGTATCATTGCTAGATTTGTTAGCATTCCACTTGAGGATTGAAGGTAAATACTTCTTTAAATATTTGACGGATATCTTAAATGTCTCTCTGTAACATTAATAAGACTTTTCCTAGAACTGTTAATATTGCGATTGAATTACCATCAAAAGTGAATTGCATGTTTGGTTCTTTAATAAACTTTTATATAATTTAGAAAATATATTGCCTCATATAGTCTTCTGTATCCAAACTTGAAAACCCATCTCCGTACACTCTTCAGTGGAGAGGTACATTTTTGAAGAGAGAAGCTCAAACACTTGTGACATATGGGTTGTTATAATCTAGCTAAAACTTGTTAAAAAGGCTATCTGGAGGACGGTGAGGTTCTCTTATGGTTCCTTTCCTTTGGGGAGAGTTAGATCAGTTCTTCAGCCCCGTTTAAGTGCCTGTGGGACCTGTCTTTCTTAACCTTAAGTGAGAGTGATTACCTGAGGAGTATGCCTGGCCTAGAATAGTCCCAAAAAGGGGCTCGGATTATAATCCACTTTACTCTGTTTCGGTCTCCACACACTGCCTGATGTGCTGAGTATTTCCAACATTTTCTGTTTTGGTAATCTTTTTCAGTGAAGTTGGTTGAGGGATTAATATTAGCTCGAACTCCCCTGTTTTTCTTTGAAGGATCTTTCATTCCAACCTGTAGCTTAACACCTGATTCAAAAGAAGCAGCACTCTCCCTTACACACGGCAATATGAGTCTTGATGTAGTGCCCAAGTCCCTGCAGTGAGACATGGGACCCTTAACCTCCTGGCTCAGAGGCTACTCACTGTGATGCTCCTGATATTTTTTGTACGGGGCTCCATGCTACTGAAGCTAATTTGAGCCATCCATGTGCGTTTAAGCACAGCTGGCTAGACTCCTATGCCAGTTCTATTGTTTACATTAGTGAAAAACCAACTGTCCCTTCACAAAAGCAAAAAGCTGGTGCGATGGAATGTGTCAGATCCTGGAGTTTTGCAAGTCAACTATATAGCATCGTCATGAAGCAGTTTTCACCAAGTCTGCCTCTCAAGGAGAGGATCAAACCAGGGCCAGAAAGTGCCCAAAATGCAGAATGCCTAGCCATCAACAACAACAATTTGCATTTATATGGTACCTATAGTGTAGTAAAACAGCCCAAATGTCCTTCCTGGGAGAGATTATCAGACAAGGTTTGACATTGAGCCATGTAAGGAGATATTATGGCAGATGACCAAAGTTTGGTCAAAGAGGGAGTATTTTTAGGAGTGACTAGAAGGGGGAGAGAGAGAGAGAGAGAGAGAGAGAGAGAGTCAGACAGAAAGGTTTATGAAGAGAATTCCAGATCTTAGATCTTAAGCAGCTGAAGGCACAGCTGCCAATGGTGAAGTAATAGAACCAGGATGCGAATGAGACTAGAATGGGAGGAGCGGAGATATCTTGGAAGAATTGTTGGGTCGGGGGGGGATTACAGAGATAGAGAAGGGAGGGGCAAGGCATTGAAAGGAGTCGAAAACAAGAATAAACACTTTAAAATTGCGGGGCAATGTGCAGCCAGATAAGGACGCAAAGATAAGTCGTTTTCTCCGTCGTCCAGTCTGATGCACCTTCTGTCGCTTCATGTGACTTTGATGCCCTTTGGCCCAGAAAAGTTTTTCCATCCTCGTTACAGGATGAGTTTAAAGCTTGGAGACCTGGTGGGTCTCGAAAAGAAGATTCCATTTGGACCCCAGGCTGAGGTGAAATGTGCAGTGCTGGTAGCTTTTGAAGTTTTCACAGGAGAGTCAAAGCTTGAAACAGCATCACAAAATGAAACACATATCACAAAACACAAGCAGATGCACTGACTGGCCTTTGACAATGAGCGTGCTGCCATTGTTAACCTTGGAGGAATTTGAAGCCAGAACAAGCCATTATTTTCTTTTTTTGATCTCGGCCTTCCCTTGTTTCTTTCTTTTGAAGCCTCGCAAGGGGGAAGATTTTACAGAGAGAGAGAGAGTACCGTAATCAGCCAAGTTTCTAAGTGAATGCAATGATCATGTTACAATAAAGGGGCAATTGCCTTCTAGCCATCTGCTTTGTCAGATACATCGTGGCATATTTTACAATTTAACATTACAGAGTTCACTGGGGAGGATGTGGCACAGTGGTATTGTCATTGGACTCGTATTCCAAACGCCTATGTTAACGCTCTGGGGACCCAAGTTTGGATCCTGCATCGGCAGATGGTGAAATTTGAATTCAATAAAAAATCTGGACTTAATAGTCTGATGTTGAGCATGAAACCAATGCTGATTGTTGTAAAAATCCATCTGGTTTACTAATGTCCTTTAATGTGACTCCAGGCCACATAACAATGTGGTTGACTCTTAAATGCCCTCTGAAGAAGGGCAGTTAGGGATGGGCAATAAATGATGCTAGCCTAGCCAGTGGCGCCCACATCTGATAAATTAAAAAAAAAAGATAGTGAAGAATGGTGAGTCAGAAGGCTCTTGGTTTCAGTTCCACTGCGGACACTTGAGCCCATAATCCAGTCTGACTTTCCCACTGCAGTACTGAGGGAGTGCTGCACTGTAAGCGGTGCTGACTTTCAGATGAGATTAGGGATGCAAACGAGGGGTTTGCATAGCACTGCAAAGCTATGGAGTTCATGCACCACTCCCTGAATGCTGCTTTCAGGTGTGGAGCCTCTTTTTAAATAGGCCGAGAGTCTTTAAATGGAGATTTTTTTTAAACCAGGTTTTGTTTTTAAAATATGAAATTTCCTGTCTGAAACAGAGATGGATGCAGAATCCATAACCAAGGGATATAGAAAAGGAAAATGCAAAGGGACACAGAGGAAAGGACAGGAGATTAATTGATTATTTGTTCAGAGAACTGGCAGAGGAATGGTATTTTTTCTATAATGTAAATATTTGTGTTTCTAAAACCAGGGCAGACAAGACCTAGAGCTGGCACTATGGTGATAGAGGAGAAACAGATTAATATCCTACTCTGTATTGGGAAACCATGGAATCAGCATGAACACAAATAGAATGGATTACAAACTAAAATTAATGGAAATAAAATACAAATTTACTAAAGAGCCAGAGGCTCTATGTCTAAATCTAGACAAAGTACTGGTTGAAGAGGCAGAAGCTGGGATAATCCTGTAATAGTAAGTGAATAAGCGGGAGAGAGAGAGAGACGGAGGTAGAGAAAGAGAGGGCAAGAGAGAAAGACACCAGGATATTTATTGGATGCACAACAGCAGCTCAACAAGGTTGATTCAACAGCACCTTCCAAACCAGCGACCTCCACCACCTAGAAGAACAAGGGCCGTAGACGATGGAGAACACCACCTCCTGGCAAGTTCCCCTCCAATGCACACACGCTTACAACTGGGATGGGAGGATTGCGCGAATTATCAAGCCTCACTGCTCCACAGGTTGTACCATTAATTTAAATGCTTAACTCTCTCACCGAAATGGCCAATTGTGTACCCATACCTCTAGTATTGGAAGAGGCCTGCTTGCTGAGAGTTCCAAGGGGAACTTATGACCTTTTTTAAAAAAAAAAATCCCAGGTTAGCATCCAAAATGTCCAGATCATGCCAGGTCCTTCCATTTTGTAATGAAAAATTCAGTCTTGAGAGATATGATTCTAACAACACAAGCTGACATATATCACCATTCCTTCATCAACACTGTGAAAATCTTGGAAAACTCCTCACCTAACATCTCTGTGGGAACTTTGATTGGCAATACCTTGCCGGCGATGCTCAGATCAAGGGAATTATTTTTTTTTAAAAATACCCTGGATACTCAACCCCAATCTGAGGGGGATGTTGGGTTCTTATCCCTGCCCCATCGCCACCTACCCCTTGAGTTAATCCTGACAGAAGATAAGAAAGCAAATTTCAAAGTGAAGCTAAGTCTAGCCAATTACTGCGCTAGACAGTTAGTTTCCTGTCACTCCGTGATAATGGCACACTCCTTGGTACTCCTGGACATGTTGTTAAGTCTTTGTGGGAGGCCGCCGTGTCAACAGAGAAGGTCATTCTAAATTAGATTTCACAAGATAAAAGGTGTGAAAGAACAGAAGGTAGCTTTGTATGTGTTAATAACTATCTTGGCAAAACTAACACAAAAAACGTTTAAACAGAGCTATGCAAATTCTGACTGGCAGAGTGGAAAGTAGCTCCTTTGGTTTCTGCTCTCCCCACCATGATGGCTCTTGCGCTTAGGAGTTAGGTGGGGCAGATTGTTAAGGGCATTTTATTGTACAGTGGTCAGAGCCCGGGGTCGGTGGACAAAACACATGAGATTGGTGGCGTGTTTTCATGTGGTTGCGGATATGGCATGCACAGTGTTTCTGTGCAGTCTTGTCATTTCTGTCAAGATACCCAACGGTGCATTGAATTTTAAGCAGGAGTCTAGTCATCAGTCCTCTCTACAAGAAGCAAATGGTTAAAAATAGCTTCACTTCAACATGCCTTCAGGCCCTTTCTTCCCTGCCTCTCACTGCTGCTGTTTCTCTTCTTTGAATAACTTTGCATAAACAGTGAGTCCTGATGATATTCTCGAGGGAAGCAGACTTGGTGGAGTTACTGAGCATGACAGGTTGAGGGGAATGAATCACAAAACACAAGTGAAAAAATTGGATCACTGGGACGCTTTGGATAAGTGACTGTTACCACGTTTTTAATTCAGCTTCTCTGGACTGGCAGAAGATATCCGTTTTGCGTAGCAAGCTTTTGTTTTCACCTTGTCTTTCAGTTTTTGTTCCTGATAACTGATAGAGCAAGTCCAGTTCTCCAACTGTTCTGTCCTCTGCATGCACACACACACAGGCACACACATACACATGCACACACACACAGGCACACACATACACATGCACACACACACAGGCACACACATACACATGCACACACTCACAAGCACACGCATACACATGCACACACACACAGGCACACACTTACACATGCACACACACAGGCACACACATACACATGCACACACACATATTTAGACATAGTTACATAGAAACATACACACACATACCTACGTATACAGACATACACGCATGGGCATGCACACACACGCACAAACACACAAAAACACACACATGCATATATACAGACATAGCTACATAGATACACACACACACACAGACATATACAAACGTACATACAGAGATACATACGCATATACATACATACAGGGATACACACACAGATGCACACATATACAGGCATACATACATAGATACATACATTCATACACAGATACAGACATACAGGTGTGAATACACACATATACAGCAATACATACATGGATACATATACACACACATATATACATACATGTGCACACACACATACAAGTATATATTCACACATGCATCTATACACACATATACAGACAAATGTACATGGAAACACGCACATATAGACATACATACACAGATGCACACACAGACACATATACAAACAAATATACATGGGTACATACACACACATACATAAACATATATACATGGATACACAGATGCACATATGCAGGCTCTACAGACATGGGTACATACCTACATATGCATATACAGACATACAGACATGGATACACACACAGGAGATGGTGGTGTAATGGTGACGTCACTGGACTAATCCAAAGATCCAAATTAATGCTCTGTGGACATGGGTTAAAATCCCACCACGGCAGCTGTTGGAATTTAAATTGAATTAATAAACCTGGAATATAAAGCTAGTCTCAGTAATGGTGACCATGACAACTATTGAACAGTAAAGGGTTAACATTAGGAGCACCTGATACTGATGTATCTATGATGCCATGTCATATGACGAAGAGACAAGTCTGGAGGGGAGCAGACTTGGTGGAGTTACTGAACATGACAGGTTGAGGGGAATGAATCACAAAACACAAGTGAAAAACAACCTTGTGTGGAGTCACTGAGATGCATAGAGAGCTGTAAATAAACAAGAATGTGTTTTTTAACAAATAACAGGCTTTGGCAGCATTCTTGGTGTAACAGGCAAACCCTAAAGAAATCCCATCCAGACTCCAAACTAAAGATGAAACAACTATCATTGATTGTCATAAAAAAAAGACCTCACCTGGTTCACTAATGTCCTTTAGGGAAGGAAATTTACCGTCCTTACCTGGTCTGGCCTACATGTGACTCCAGACCCACAGCAATGTGGTTGACAATTAACTGCCCCCTGAAATTGCTTAGCAAGCCACTCAGTTCTCAAGGGCAGTTAGGGACAAACAACAAAGGCTGACACCCACTTCCCATGAAAGAATAATTTAAATAAAAAAGACACACCCTCACACAATAGACACACATACACTCACCCCTAACACAAACCTATGGGTCTCAGTAATCCAGCCAGTTCCTCCGATGATATCGCTGCTGCACTCTGACAATAAATAACAAGAAACAAAAGTAGTCAAAAAAGCATGCAGCTAAATTTAAGGTGGAACCTCAATTACCTACAAATGTTTTATCCACACATTCACTATCCACACTCACACTATCCACACTCACACTATCCACACTCTCACTATCCACACTCCCTCTATTCACACTCTCATTATCCACATTCTCATTTTCCACACTCCCAGTATCCATTCTTGCATTATCCACATTCCCTCTATTGACACCCTGACTATCCAAGCTTTGACAATCCTTACTCACACTATCAACACTCTCACTATCCACACTCTCACTATCCACACTCCCACTATCCACACTCCCTCTATTGACACTTCCTCTATTCACACTCTCACTATCCACACTCTCACTATCCACACTCTCACTATCCACACTCCCTCTATTGACACTTCCTCTATTCACACTCTCACTATCCACACTCTCACTATCCACACTCTCACTATCCACACTCCCTCTATTGAAACTCTCACTATCCACACTCTCACTATCCACACTCCCACTATCCACACTCCCACTATCCACACTCTCACTATCCACACTCCCTCTATTGACACTTCCTCTATTCACACTCTCACTATCCACACTCTCACTATCCACACTCACTATCCACACTCCCTCTATTGACACTTCCTCTATTCACACTCTCACTATCCACACTCTCACTATCCACACTCCCTCTATTGAAACTCTCACTATCCACACTCCCACTATCCACACTCCCACTATCCACACTCCCACTATCCACACTCCCACTATCCACACTCTCACTTTCCACACTCCCACTATCCACACTCCCACTATCCACACTCCCACTATCCACACTCTCACTATCCACACTCCCACTATCCACACTCCCACTATCCACACTCTCACTTTCCACACTCCCACTATCCACACTCTCACTATCCACACTCTCACTATCCACACTCCCACTATCCACACTCCCACTATCCACACTCTCACTATCCACACTCCCACTATCCACACTCTCACTATCCATACTCCCACTATCCGCATCCTCGCTATCCACATCCCTCTTTTCATACTCTCGTTATCTACATTCTCACTATCTACATTACCACTATGCACGCTCCCTCTAATCACACTCTCACTACCCACCCTCTCATTATCCAATCTTACACTATCCACACTCCCACTGTCCACACCCTGACTATCCACAGTCTGACTATCCACACTCCCACTATCCACACCCTCATTATCCATAGTCTTATTATCCACACTCTCACTATCCACACTCTCACGATCCACACTCGCACCATCCACAGTCCTACTATCAGCACTATCACTACCCACACTCTCACTATCCATACTCTCACTATCCACACTCTCACTATCCACGCTCTCACTATCCACACTCTCACTATCCACATTCTCACTATGCACACTCCCACTATCCACACTCTCACTATCCACACTCTCACTATCCATACTCTCACTATCCACACTCCCACTATCCACATTCTCACTATGCACACTCCCACTATCCACACTCTCACTATCCACACTCTCACTATCCATACTCTCACTATCCACACTCCCACTATCCACACTCTCATTATCCACACTCTCAATATCCACACTCACACTATCAACATTCTCACTATCCACACTCTTACTATCCACATCCCTCTTTTCATACTCTCGTTATCTACATTCTCACTATCTACATTACCACAATGCACGCTCCCTCTAATCACACTCTCACTACCCACCCTCTCATTATCCAATCTTACACTATCCACACTCCCACTATCCACACCCTGACTATCCACACTCTCATTATCCATACTCCCACTATCCACACTCCCACTATCCACACTCTCACTATCCACACTCTCATTATCCACACTCTTGATATCCACCCTGTAACTATTGACACTCCCATTATCATCACTCTCACTATCCACAGTCTCACTATCCACACTCTCACGATCCACACTTTCAATATCCACACTCTCACTATCCACACTCTCACTATCCACACTCTCATTATCCACACTCTCATTATCCACACTCCCACTATCCACACCCTCACTATCCACACTCCCACTATCCACACTCTCACTATCCACACTCTTGATATCCACCCTCTAACTATTGACACTCCCATTATCATCACTCTCATTATCACACTCTCACTATCCACAGTCTCACTATCCACACTCTCATGATCCACACTCGCATCATCCACAGTCCTACTATCAGCACTATCACTAACCACACTCACACTATCCACACTCTCACTATCCACACTCTCAATATCTACACTCCTTCTATTCACACTCTCACTATCCATGCTGTCCCAATGCACAATCCCTCTATTCACACTCTCATTATCTACACTCTCACTATGTACCCTCTCACTATCCCACTCCCTTTATTCACACTCTCACTATGCACACTCTCACTATCTACACTCCTTTCTATTCACACTCTCACTATCCACCCTCTCACAATCCAAGCTCTCCCAATGTACAATCCCTCTATTCACACTCTCATCTACACTTTCACGATCCACACTCCCTCTTCCCACACTCTCACTATCCATACTCTCGCTATCCATACTCCCCTTATTCACACTCTCATCGACACTCTCACTATCCACACTTCCTCTATTCACATTTTCACTATCCACACTTCCTCTATTCACATTCTCACCATCCACACTCTCTCTATCCACACTCTCACTATCCACACTCTCTCTATTCACATTCTCACTCTCTCTCTCTATTCACATTCTCACTCTCTATACTCTCATGGTTCACCCTTCCATGATTTGCGAGTTGGGTCGTCTAATTGGCTGCTGCATTTCCTACGTTGCAACAATGACCACACTCCCGAATGGTTCTGGCGGAAATTCATCAGCCTTAAACGTCAGCTCTGTTTTTCTCCCTCCGCAGGTGCTGCCGGCCCCTGCTGTGTCTTTCTAGCATCTTCTGTTTTTATTCCAGGTTTCTAGCATTTGCAGCATTCTGCTTTCCAACATCTCAAATTGGCTGTGAGCCACCCTGAGATCATGAAAAGCTCTCTATAAATTCAAGGCTATCTTTTACTCACATGGGTCGATCACAGAGGCCAGAAATTTCTGCCCACCTGTGGCAGTTTGTCCTGTGGCCGGGTCGGTGAGCCATTGAATCTCCATTCACCTCTGCAGGGCCGGAAGATCCCATCGGTGAGCTGGGGCTGGATTCCAGCCACAGAACTTCATGACCTGCGTTGTTAGATTTACATCGTCTATACAATTCAACAGATTTTTTGCGAGGGACTATCAGTGTTAAAAACTGTTCATGCCTGTGTTCTTGACACGTTTTTCTTTCAAGCAATGAAGCTGGGTGACCACAGCCGCCGTTCCATTGCTGAATGGAAGATTGGATGTTGCTCTGTCATAAACACAGCTTCCTGGTTGTAGCTTCTGGCCTTAGCCTTACCAAAGGAGTGTGAGTTTTTCAATTTTGCAACTGTAGCCAGCGGTGGCAACAATTACTTAATCTCTGATCTCCTGGATCACCTGCAGCTGACAAAATTCAAGCACTGATTCCATTGAGCTCTTTTGCTGTGCCTTTTGTAAGAAGTGGATACAGTGCAGAGTCTCCCACAGCTGTTATCTGTACCGAGATAAGCCCTGATGTAAACACTTGACATCAAAGTTTATTGTGTCTGATTGCTGTAGAGAGAGAAAAAAAATATTTCAGATGCCTCCAGCACAGCCAGCACTCAAAGGTTTATCTCGAACTGTGCATCTATTTCCCACCCCCCCTACCGCTAAACCATATTTCCATGCAGTTTTCCTCCTCTCCAGAAGGTTTTGGCTCCCTTATTGGACACTATTTCGAAGAAGGGCTTGGGGATTTCTGCCTGGCGTCTTGGCCAATTTTTACCCCCCACCCCCCCTCTCACCCCCCGCCGGCCTACCTCACTGAAAACATTTTATCTGGCCATTTATCTCATTGCTTTTTTTTGCGGGATCCTGCTGTGCGTACATTGGCCCTGACGTTTGCACCAATGTGACAGGGATGACATTTAAAGGGCCCCTTGTGAAGTGCATTGGCACATCGTGAGGTCGCGAAGGGCATTGCGTAAATGCTAGGCTTTCATTTTGTTCTGATAACCCTCGGCAGTGAACACCAACAGGTTATTTGGGTATCTGCGTTCTCACAGATGAGCCTGTTCTAGACGATCGTGCAGCATTTATTTGCACACATCGGAATAGTGAACAGGAGCAGGAACCGTGGTTAATCCCACTCCAGGGCTTGAACACGGAAATTCAAGGCTGCCGCTCTGGTGCAGTACTGATCAAGAACTGCACTGTCGGAGGTGCCAGCTTTCAGATCAGATGTTCAACTGAGACCCCATTCGCCTGCTCGGGTGGATGTAAAAGAACCCATGGTATTATCTTGAAGGAGATTATTTCTACCATCTAGAAAGACAAGGGCAGCAGATGCATGGAGACACCACCACCTGGAAGTTCCCCTCCAAGCCACTCACCATCCTGACTTGGAAATATATCGCCGTTCCTTCACTGTCGCTGGGTCAAAATCCTGTGACTCCCTTCCTAACAGCACTGTGGGTGTACCTGCACCACATGGACTGCAGTGGTTCAAGAATATGACTCACCACCACCTTCTCATGGGCAAATAGGGATGGACAATAAATGCTGGCCTAGCCAGTGAAGCCCACATCCCATCAAAGAATAAACAAGAGCAAGGGAGTTATCCCTAGTCCGCTGGTCAATATTTATCCCTCAATCAACATCACGACGAACAGCTTATCTGGTCATTTTCATATTGCTCTTTGAGTTTACAACAGTGACCACACTTCAAAAAGTACTTTTGAATTGGTTTTGCGTCAAAAAGTACCTTACTGCCTGTAAAGTGCTTTGACGCATCTGGTGGTCATGAAAAACACTACATAAATGCAAGTCTCTCTTTAATTTCTCCCTGGATGAATTGAACTAACTTGGCAGAAACTGAATGCTTTGGAATAAGGTTCAGGGGCGATGTCACCAGTGAATCACCGTGAGAAAATACATGTTGCGATTTTTAAGAAATGTGATTGACTCATTGCAAAATGCAATCGAGGACATAACTTTCGTGAATAAGGATGACCAATTTTTCCTTAAACTGTCCATGTCTTTTTGATAAATTCCAACCTCAGGTAGCTGTCTTTGTTGAAGAGACAACATGGGAACTGTTACTGAACTGGTGATACAGAGGTCTGGACGAATGATTCAGAGAAACGCGCCTGAGGAATTGAATTCAATTAATTAAATAAATCCGGAATTTAAAAAAAAATCTAGGATCAGTAATAGCGGTCATGAAACTTTTAGATTGTCATAAAACCCACCTGGTTCATTAATGTCCTTTAGGGAAGGAAATCTGCCATCCTTACCCACTCTGGCCTACATGTGACTGCAGATCCACAGTAATGTGGTTGACTCATAACTGCCCTCTGCAATGGCCTAGCAAGCCACTCAGTTCAAGGGCAATTAGGGGTGGGCAACAAATGCTGGCCTTGCCCACATCCCATGAAAGGATACATTTTTTTTTAAAAAGCCCCTGTGCATGTTATAGAGAGCAGCAGACGCCTCTGGGAACATGGGTTCAAATCCCAACATGCCAACTTGTGGAATTTAAATTCAGTCGATAAGCCTGGAATATGAAGCTAGCCTCAAGAATGGTAATCATGACAACTATCGCCGACTGTTGACAAAAAACCCAATCTGGTTCACTCATGCCCTTTGGGGAAGGAAATCTGCTGCCCTTACCTGGCCTGGCCTACATGCGACTCCAAAGCCTCAGCAATGCGGTTGCCTCTTAACTGCCCTCTGGAATGGCTGAGCAAGCCACTTGGGGCAACAAGAGATGGGCAAGGAATGCCGGCTTTGCCCAGCGACACCCAAATTCCAGCAATGAGTTTTTAAAAAAGTAAAATACTGTTTGAAGATGAACAACAAGTTCTTCCCATGTGCTGGGCAACATTCTCCGTTCCCCAAACTCACCAGCCCCCACTCCCCCCAACTCCCTGCCCCCCCAGCCCAACCAGCAACGTCAAAAATAGAATCGTTGGTCATCCTTTCTATTGATGTTGCCTGAACTTACTGTGTACAACATCCATACATGTTCACTTAAATATGTACCTCATGCTAATTAATTCTTTATGAAGCACTTTGGGATGTCCTGAGCATGTGTGTTCATCTCTTTTTTCTTTCTTCCTTCATTCCATTCTTCCTTTTGCCAGAAACACATCCACTTCCTGTTATATCTATTTGATCTGTTTGCTTCCATGATCTGCCCTCATAACTGACTCTGCAACTCCACTTGGTCCAGTATTTTCTTCTTCTGCTCTTCCTGTGTTCAAATCCTGTGAAAGATTTTCCAGATTGACTTTGCCGCGTCCCTCCATAGTCTTAAGGACTCCAGCTTTGAAGTCCTTCACTTGGGTGACTTTGGAGTCTCATCTATTAATTGAAATTGGCTATTGATTATTTTAAAACAATTCTTAATTGCTATGTTAACTGCTGTGTCATACCTGAATGAGGTTGTGTTGCTTTGTTCTGAGTGTTAATCATTTCCCAAATACGAACAGGGATACAGGTCATTTTAATTCGGCGGGAGGTGAAAGAGGTGAATCAGCAATGGAAACCACCTTCGGGTCTGTCCGCAGGTTTGCATTGACAATTTGCAATGACATCCTTGTGGAGGACGGCTGGTACGGAGAATGTGAATCTCACATTGCTTCGCCTTTAACCCCTGACCTCAGTGTGTTTTCTCCAAATGCAGCAATATCCCGGCTTTGGCTGTTTTATGTTTTTGGTTATCAGGTTTGCATTGTCCGGCGAACACTAGCTGCGCCCTTGATACTAACACATTAGTTGGTGCTTGAAACAATATAGGCAGAGAGACCGATTAACTGAACAAACCCCATTGGAAGTAAGAATAGAGCATTAACACCATGGACTGAGCTTTCTGTTTAGCCGGGGTGGGGTGGGGGGGAGGGGGCATGCGTGGGTGGGGGGGTTGTGGGCGGGCGCGGACCTGATTGGCACCTGCGACTGGGTCCGCGCCGCTGCGTAATGCCTGACTCCCGAGGATAGCGGGAGTGGGCGGGCGGTGGTGGGAGTGCGTTGTCCGCCAGGTCCAATGGCGACCCGACGGCCTGTTTATCTGAAGCGTTGGCAGCCTTTGCAAGGCTGCTCACAATGGCAAGTGGAAGGGTCACCACAGGGCTCCAGGTGAGCAGGCCAGGCCAGAGGGCAGGGTAGCAGGGGAAGCATTTGTACCTGCAGGCATTGAAGACAACTTTCGATATCCGTGCCCATCCCTGGCCACCACATGTGTGTGAGCATCTTCATCCTACCAATGCCAGGGTAAGCGTTTTGTGTTTCGGCCAGTAATGACCTTTGCCCTTTTTGGGGCACGATAACCCTTGTTCCCCAGAACAATATGCCGTCCTGGCAGGTGAGCTCATATCGACAATTGAAATAGGGCTTCATGCCATCAGACCCTGGCTCGCCTGACCATCCGTTCAAGACCTGTTCCCGGACATGAGGTAAAAGTGGACCTCGGCTTGTCCACTAATGGATTTGTTTGGCCTGGACAGGGAAGGGATCAAAAAAATTTAGTACTAAGACAAGTTCCTGGGGAATTGGAACCTTCATGTCGTTATCTGGCAGGGGGAGGAGGCTCAGCACATCAGCATGTGTGACCTGACTTCCCGATCGGTGAGTAAAAGTGTGTTCGTAAGCAGCCAATATCAGTGCCCACCCCTGGATGTGAGCAGATGTGATGGGGGGTATCACCTTATCCTCTCCAAATAATCCCAGCAGAGGCTTGTGGTTGGATACAATGTGAAAATGGCGACCGTGGAGTTATCGATGGAATTCCTGAACACCAAACACAACAGGCAAGCCCCTCCCTCTCAATTTGAGAATATCGTCGCTCTGCAGCGACTGAGTGTGTGAAATGTGTAACCAGTGGGTCGTTCGGAGCCATCCGCCACCCAATGTGAAAATACAGCCCCTACTCCATAACGCAAGTTAAAATCAATTCTTTCTTTGGGTCGAAGTGGACCAGTTGGGCCGATGACCTTAACAATTGCTTTCCCTTCAGAAACGCATCCTGGTGCGGAGCTTGCTAAATCCATTTATGATTTTTCTTAAGCAGTGTGTATAACGGAGTCAGTACGGTGGATAGATTTGGGAGAAATCGACTAAAGTAGATTATCAGGGCTAAGAAGGCCTTTAGTTCTGTAGTGTTTCTCGATGCAGGTGCCTTGTGAATAGCCTTGACCTTTTCTTCCATGGGATGCGGGCCCTGTGCATCAGCCTTTTGACCCAAGTAAACTACCTCTTTGGCTTGGAAAATACATTTTCCTTGCTTCGAGTGCACCCCCTCCATGCCCCACCGCTTTGTGAGAAGTGTTTCAGCACCTCCTCCAAATTAGCTAAGTGTTCTTCGTCAGTTCATCCAGTGACTAAGACATCATCCAGATAAACGACGACATGGGGCAGCCCCTGAAGCAGATTTTTCCCATGGTACACTGGAAAATAGCACACGCCGATGAGATCCCAAAGGGATGGCGAGTATATCGATTCAATCCTCGATGTGTCACAAATTCCCTAGAGGCTTCTTCCAACTCTACCTCCCTGGTAGGCGTGGCTCATGTTGAGTTTTGAATATGTGCTGCCCCCTGCCAGTTTCGAATATAATTCATCAATCTTTAGTATCGGGAGCCTATCAAGTTTGGCCACTCTGTTTGCAGTTAATTTATAGTCACCGCATAAGTGAACACTTTGGTCTAGTTTCAGTATGGGTGCCACCCACTCAGATAATTGCACCAGTTGTAAGATACCCAACTGTTCCCTTCTGTTTAGCTCGGTCTCAACCTTGTTCCGTACATAAGTCTGTTCCAGCATAAGTCTGGCCCTGATAAACCTGGGGGTTGCGCTAGGGTCTACCTGGATTTTGGCTTGTAGCCCACGAATCCTTCCTAGCTCATCACTGAAAATTGAAGTGTACTTTTGTAACAATTCCTGTAAGTTTCTCGTTCTGATTTGAAAAATCTCAGCCCGTTGCAAATTAATCTTTCTGAGCCAGCTGTGACCAGTTATACCGGGGCCCACGCCAGCTACTACCATAAGGGGTAAATTTGCAGACCAACCCCCATATCACAGAATCACACAGTGCAGAAGAGGCCCTTCGGCCCATCGAGTCTGCACCGACACGTGAGAAACACCTGACCTACTTACATAATCCCATTTACCAGCACTTGGCCCATAGCCTTGAATGTTATAATGTGCCAAGTGCTCATCCAGGTACTTTTTAAAGGATGTGAGGCAACCCGCCTCCACCACCTCCCAGACAGCACATCCCAGACCGTCACCACCCTCTGGGTAAAAAGGTTTTTCCTCACATCCCCCCTAAACCTCCTGCCCCTCACCTTGAACTTGTGTCCCCTCGTGACTGACCCTTCAACTAAGGGGTACAGCTGTTCCCTATCCACCCTGTCCATGCCCCTCATAATCTTGTACACCTCGATCAGGTCACCCCTCAGTCTTCTCTGCTCCAACGAAAACAACCCAAGTCTATCCAACCTCTCTTCATAACTTAAATGTTTCATCCCAGGCAACATCCTGGTGAATCTCCTCTGCACCCCCTCCAGTGCAATCACATCCTTCCTATAATGTGGCGACCAGAACTGTACACAGTACTCCAGCTGTGGCCTCACCAAGGTTCTATACAACTCCAACATGGCCTCCCTACTTTTGTAATCTATGCCTCGATTGATAAAGGCAAGTGTCCCATATGCCTTTTTCACCACCCCATTAACGTGCCCCTCCGCCTTCAGAGATCTATGGACACACACGCCAAGGTCCCTTTGTTCCTCAGAACTTCCTAGTGTCATGCCGTTCATTAAATACTTCCTTGTCAAATTATTCTTTCCAAAGTGTATCACCTCACACTTTTCAGGGTTAAATTCTATCTGCCACTTATCTGCCTATTTGACCATCCCGTCCATATCTTCCTGTAGCCCAAGACACTCAACCTCACTGTTAACCACCCGGCCAATATCGCCCCAGGGCTTGACATATCCTTTTCACTCTTATTTCTTCGTACGTATATGTTTTAATTTAGTGTCTGGTTCTTCCAAACTTAAAGGATGGACTCCTTTATTCAAGTGTCCAAACGTATGTTCTCCTATGACGGACATTGATGCCCCAGTATCGACCTCCATCTTGATGGGTTGTTCATTGACTCTAACGATTAGTTCTCTTGAAGAGTCATTCGGACTCGAAGCGTTAACTGTGTTCCTCTCCACAGATGCTGTCAGACCTGCTGAGTTTTTCCAGGTATTTTTATTTTTGTTTTTGCTAATGATTACCTGGATTGGTACAGCTCCACCCACTTTCAGGCTGTATAATGAATAGATGTCAGATTCTGCTTCCTCTGGTTCTTCAACGAGACAGGTTTCGTGATTTCTACCTTTGTTTTTAAAATGCTGTCTCGGCCGATCTTGACGGTGCCGCACATTATGTGACCATTGCGGTGGCAGAGAAAGCATTCGGTATTTCTGAACAGTCGATCACCCGCAGGGTGCCTGGATACATTTCTCTCATTGTTGTCGTGGGTTTTCACTATAGTAAAGTGGAGTGTTCTTCAATGACCTGTACATAGTGGGCATTCTCTTCCTTCCTGCGAAGTCCGATCTTTTCGAGCCTTTTGTTAGCGGCCCTTCCCACCCTACAAGAAGCATGGCGCCATTTGGTGTATCTTTTATTGTCTCCGAGTCTCTAACAGTCTCTACATGGCTGTTGCCAGTGCTAATGTCTTACTGAAGCCGAGATTAGTTTCAGATAGCAATCGCTTTTGAATAGCATTGTCCTCAGTGCCGCATATCAATCAATCTCTCAACATGTCATTAATTGAAGTTCCGAACTCACAATATTCCATTAATTCCTTTAAAGCAGCTACATAGCCAGTGATTATCTCTCCTGGAAGCCTATTCCTCGAACTGAATTGAAAATGCTGCATAGTGACGGAGGGTTTTGGCTTCAGGTGTTTTTTTTTACAATATTTACTAACTCATCAAAAGTCTTCGTCCTTGGGGTGTTAGGTGACGTGAGGCTGCGGATCAGCCCCTATGTTTTGCTCCTGCATGTGGACAAAAGAATCACCCTCTTCGTCTCCTCCCCCGCGATGTCGTTAGCGGTAAAGAAGAACGCTAGGCGTTCGACGTAATGAGACCAGTCATCGGAAACGGGGTCGAATGGTTCATGGTTCAAGATGCCCAAACTGCAGCATACTCGATGACTAAAGAGACTGCGCTTTCAAACTGCTTTCAAGGTAGTGGTGAAGTAACGTAGCTGGTTTACCACGGCTTTCTTGATTGCCGTCAATTGATCCAGTTTATCCTTGTTGCCAGTTTTATGGTTTTGGTTATCAAGTCCGCTTTGTCTGGCAAACGCCAGCTGCGTCCTTGAGATTAACATATTAGTTGGTGCTTGAAACAATATGGGCAGGGAGACCAATTAACTGAGCAAACACTGGTGGTTTATTGGAACTAAGGACAGAGCACTAACACCACGTGTACTTCTTCAAACACCTCCAGCTCTGGACTTACTGTTACCAAGAAGCTCGCGCCATGTAGCGATTTGTCAATACAGTCACATGGTCAACTAACTACATTCTCTTAAAAGTACATAACACTCCACTTTACCACAGGCTGACAATTGGCAAGTAATATTCGCGCCACACAGGTGCCAGGCAATGACCATCTCCAACAAGACAGAATCTAACCATCGCCCCATGACATTTAATGGTATTACCGTTGCTGAAACCCCCACTATCAACATCTTGGGTGTTACATTGACCAGAAACTGAACTGGGCTAGCCATATAAATACTGTGGCTACAAGGGCAGGTCAGAGGCTAGGAATCGTGCGACAAGTAACCCACCTCCTGACTCCCCAAAGCCTGTCCACCATCTACAAGGCACAAGTCAGGAGTGTGATGGAATATTCCCCACTTGCCTGGATGAGTGCAGCTCCCACAACAGTCAAGAAGCTCGCTTGATGACACCCCCTTCCACAAACAATCACTCCCTCCACCACCGACGAACATCACATCAATGAATATGAAAAATGGGTGAAAATATTGATTGATTTTCTACACATCCAGGCTGGGATTTTCTGGTCCCACATGCTGGTGGGATCTTGCGGTCCAGCTAAAGCCGATGGACTTTTGGCTGGCTGGCCCCATTGGGGACAGAAAATCCCGGCCCAAGTCTCAAACAATTATAAGGGAGCCAAGTGTTTTGGGATGGGGAGTTGGTCGGGGGGGGGTTAATGGAGGCAGACAGGTATGTGGAGTTGAGGCCATAATTGATCAGATTAGGGGGATATAGTGGCGTAATGGTAATATAACTGGACTAATAACCCAGAGGCCCAGGCTAATGGCCTGTGGGCATAGGTTCAAATCCCACCATGGCAGCTGGTGGAAATGAAATTCAATTAATAGAACCTGGAATTGAAAGCTAGTCTCAGTAGTGGTGACCATAAAACTATCGTCGATTGTCATAAAACCCATCTGGTTCACAAATATCCTTCAGGGAAGGAAATCTGCCATTCTTACCTGGCCTGGCCTACTGATCAGTCTTGACCTTATTGAATGGCGGAACAGGCTTGAGGGGGTCAAATGGCCTATTTCCGCATGTTGGTATGTTTGTACATGTGACTCCTGACCTACAGCAACGTGGCTGTCTCTTAAATACCCTCTGAAATCCTAGCAAGCCAGGCAGCTCAAGAGCAATTAGGAGTGGGTAACAAATGCTGGGCTTGCACCTGACGCCTTCATCTCATGAAAGAATGAATTAAATAAAAACTATGATCTTATCAAATGGCAGAGCAGGGTCTAGGACCAAATGGTCTACTAGTGCTCCTCATTCTTGTATTCTTCTGTTTGCATGGGCCTCTTACTGTGCATTTACCATGCAGCACCGGTGCGACTGGTAGCCACGGCTTCATTGACGGTTGGAGATGTGGCTCTCTTGGCACAGCTCATGTACAGGGTGACAAAATTGGATTTTTGCCTATGTTCAATGATTAACTTGTATATGTAAAACCAGGTAAATGAAGGCTCACCTGACCACCCGACCCCCCCTCCCCCCAACCCCCAGCTATTCCCCCACCCCCGACTGCTCCCCACTTCTCCCTAATCGCCGACTACTCCCTTCACCACCCCACCACCCACCCGGACGTCCGGGCGAGAAACGTGCAGCTCCAGTCTACGGTAAGTAAAAAGGAGCAAGTGGCAATCCGACAGTGATTCCCTCTCCACGGAAGTTCTGGCCCAACATAACTAAATGGCGGAATACCCAAAGGCAAAAAAACTTATTTTTCTAATACTTTTGGCATTGCACGTGTCAGGAGGTTTATTAGGCTTCAAATACGTCTTCCTGGCACGGACTCTTTCAGTGAGCCCATGTGGAAGAACAGTCATAGGATGGAGCTTTTTTCTCTCAAAATGCTTCTTGATTTGACCACCTTTCTGACAGATCATAGCAGGCCATTTCTCCTCATCTCACCCCTGGTTCTTTTGTCAATTGCCTTAAATCTGTGACATTTTGCTGGTGGAAACAGATTGCCCCAACTGTGATAGCAAAACCCTTCCTAATTTTAAACATCTCTGTTAAATCTCCCTTCAACCTTCTCTGTCCCAAGAAGAACAATCCCAGCTTGTCCACTCTCACCACATTAGCTGACGTTCCTCATTGCCATTGGCATTCCAGTGATTCTCCCCTACATCTTCTCCAAGGTCTTCACGTGTTACCTAAAGTGTGATGCCCAGAATTGTACGCAATAGTCCAGCTGAGGCCTGAGGAGGTAGGCAGAGTGTGGAGTTGAGGTCACAATCAGATCAGTCATCCCAGAAGGATAAAACAGTAAAAACTGGGAAAAAAGAATACTGGTCCAAACTGGTCTTGTATACCTCAAAATGGAACACCAGTAAAAGCTGGGAAATAGGAAAACTGGCTCGAGCTGGTCTTGTATACCTCAAAATGGAACACCAGTAAAAACTGTGAAATAAGAATACTGGCCTGAACTGTTTTTTCCTTCTGGGATGCCCTTACTGAACAGACATGAGGGACTGAATAGCCTACTCCTGCTCCGAATTCATATCTTCGTATGTAACCAGTGATTTGTAAAAAATTTAACATAACTTGCTTGCCTTTGTACTCTGTAAGTCAAGGATCTTATCTGCCTTCTTTTAAAACAGCTTCATCAATTTGTCTTGCTACCTTCAGAGGCCAGGATTTTGCCCTCGTTGGGCAGGCTTGGCTGGGGCGAGCGGGAGTGGTTAGAAAGCTGACCCGCCGCCTGCGATGGTGGCCTGAACGGGCGCTGCAGCGCTGCCTGTGTGGGCAGGGGGGGGGAAGGAGGGCAAACGCGCAAGTTTGTGCATGCGCGCAGGAAAAGCTCCCTGTAGCACAGAGCTGCCTCAGGGAGATGAAGGCTTTGAAAAATAAAAAAAGAAAGATTTTAAAGGTTAGCGCGAATTTTTTTTTTGTCTTTTAATGATGGGCCGACGATGGATGAGGTTTTGCAAGAAATCCAAAGGCCGCTTGGCCTTTTCGCCCGCCTGCCAACCGTAAGGCTGGACGGGCAACGGAAAATTGAGTTCAACTTGACCTTTAATGGCCTCAATAGGCCTGTCAGTTGTCAGCTGGCGCCCGTCCGCCGACTGAAGTATCAGGCGCGAGTGCGCGGCGATGTCGGGACACTCGCCCGACGTTACTGCGTGTCAGTTCACGCTCATTCGGGTCGGGCACGTGCCCGCCCGACGAGGGGGAAATTCTGCCCACGCGTGTGCGTGGATTATCGGGGGCGACTGGGGAGCGCGTTGCTCAGGAATCTGCCTTCTCGTCGATCCGACGTTACCCCTTTAACCACAACCTTATTCGCAATGAGATTCTGGTTACATCTGAGCCCACTTCAAAAGCTCCAGGCAATCGCTTTCAAAAATGTATCTTCAAAACGCCGCTGGATTTGAATTTGAGCTCGAACTACACTATATTATTGCATTCACGCAACATCTAAATTACTACAGATGTCATTTGTTCTGTAAATTCTCTAACTTTTCATCTCGTAATTGGCTTTCTGTGTTTTTCGTCTTGCTAATTAGCATGTTTTGCCTCCCATCCCCCTCCCCACTCTCTCCTCAGTTCAATGTGACTGAAACGCTGATGTCTACATTAATAAAACCGTTGGCTACATTAGGATAATATATTCATTTTGCGATTTAAAATAAATTTGAAAAGCACTTAATGTCACTTCTTCTCAAGATGTAAAAAGAAAGCGATTTATACAGCGCCTCAGATATCCCAAAAGCCCTTCACTGCCAATGCTGTACTTTAGAAGTGTAGTTATTATTGTAATGCAGGAAATGTGGCAGTCGATTTGCACATAGGCCTGAATTTTACCCTTGGTAATTTTACTCATTGGCGGCCCCGCGACCGGTCAGGAAGCGGCCTGCAGCCTGAGATCAGCCAATTAAGGCCCGCCCAGCATGAAACGCATCTCCCCAATGGCCAAGAAGGGGCAGGGACCAGTCAGCCGCCAAGTCCAATGGCGACCCAGTGGCTGGTTTAAAAACGGCACAGGCAGCTCCTTGAAGGCCGCCAGCGAAGAACTTATTTGCAGCCTTGTGAACACCAAAGTTATGGCTTCAAGTGCGGCTGGAGACACCAGGCGGGAGGGCAGGCCGAGCGGGCATTTGGCCATCTGGTTTTTTTCCCCTCGCGATCCTCCTGGAGGAGGTGGCTGCCAGGAGGGACACCCTTGTCCCCAGGTTTGGAAGGAGGCCAATTGCACCCAACAGAAAGAGCTTGCGGAGGAGGTGGCAGCGCAGGTCAGTAGCCACGATGTTGTGCGGCACACATCGGTCCAGTGCCGCAAAAGGTTTACTGACCTGCTGTGCTCTGGAAGGCTGAGTACTGTGTTGACATGGATCAGTGTGCAGAAGCGTTAAGGTCTGGCTGTCCCCTCCCCATGGAGCTCAGGGGTGTTAGAGTCTGAGTGCCAACTGTCAATGACGCCGGAGCTGGCCAAGAGGGTGAACCCTGGCTACTTGGACTGAGTGCCTTGCGGCTCGAGGGCCACGACTCGGATGTGCCCTGTGAGGTGCTCCTCATGTGGGGTTGGCCAGGCTGCAATGGTGCTGCAGGTAGAGAGTGGACTAATCAATGCTCCTCCGTCTTTTCAGGAGGAATGATATAGGAAGGTCGCGGACAGGCGGAGACCCCCAAACCCCCTAATCCTATCCAGATTCAAGCAGGAGGCCTTGGAGCTGGAGAGGCATCACCTCAGTCAACCAGCCATGGAGAGGCTGGGGTGTCAGATGAAGGTAAGAGTGCTGTGCCCAGTGGTGAGTTTTGGATGGTGCAAACACTCTTGTGTAGTCTCATCACTGACGAGAGCCTCAAAACTGGATTCCCCATTGATCACTGAAAGACGATGGAACCATGATGCAGATCTCCATTGTCCCACCAGGGTACCTGGCATGCACAGTGACTGTGTGATGACTTAAACTAATGACATGTCCTTGTTCTCCCTTAGATTTGCCAGCACGCACTCAATCGCAGGACCCCGAAGAGCCACCCCTGACGCCAGAGGACCGCCAGGCTTCACATGTACATGTGTTACACCCGCTCTCTGAACCAGGCACCAGTGCAAATACCAGCACCTTGGTGGGTGATGGATCTTTAGCTAGAGTGTTGGAGCACAGCGGTGAGGTCACTTCACGCTCACTTGAGGAGCAGGCAGAGGCAGAGAGTGCCCAGGGCGCCAGCAGTCGGAGGACTGCTGGAGACCAGGACGATGCCGAATCGAAGGTAGTTGACGAGACTCTGGAGTCGTCGATTAGGCAGCAGATGCTGGATGTCCAGCAGGATGTATGGGAGGATCTGGTGGAGATCCCTGAGGGTATGCGTGCCATGGTATCTGTTGTGGAGGAGCCCATGCGGAGCATGAGCACTGTGTTGACCCTCATGGCCGAGCGCACCTAGATGTAGCACTCTCAAACGTAAGTTTAAGGCACCATGAGCACAAGAGGGACTGGTCACAGGTGATTTTCTGTTGTGTAATGTTTTGTTTACATTTAATGGTCTGGGAATGAAGACCAGAGAAGATTTTGTTAACTTTTTCAGGTTGTCAAAATGAGATGAATTTTATTTTTGTTCTAATGGCCTGAGTATGCTTCACCTTTCTTTTTGGTGCAGGGTATGCCAGTATGAAATGCTGGATGTGAGTGGCTCTAAACTTTAACGCACAGGCGCTGAGTGGACTTTGGGTTCAAATGAAAAGGGTCATTTCAGGCATCCAGGATGGAGGGGGCAGCCCTGGCATGAGGAGGAAGCAGATCTTTAGCAGCCTGGCTGAAGGGGCGTTGGATCAAGGCATCCCAAGTGTCCCTGCCTCCCTGAAGGATCTGCCTCCATGCCCTCAGCATTCTCCTCACCGGCCCTCTTCTGATTCACTGCCAGATTCATCCTCTGAGGCCTGTGGAACTGTGTCAAGGTCCTCTTCCTCCAGTGGGTCCCCTCTTGCCAGTGCCAGATTCTGGAGAGTGCAGAATGCGACCACTATTAGTGACACCTGCCTTGGAGGGAATTGTAGTGCTCCCGCTAAATGGTCCAGGCATCGGAAGCACATATTCAGAAGACAAAGGATTCTCTCTATCACTGCCATTGTGGAGGCATAACTCCTATTGTAACGCTGCTCTGCCCCTGTTCTTGGGTGGTGGGGAGGTGTCATAAGCCACCTTTTCAATGGATAACCCTCGTCACCCAGCAGCCATCCACCCAGTCGGGCTGGAGCACTGAACAGCCTCGGCACCTAGGAGTGTCTCAGGACGTACGCGCAATGGGAGCTGCCTGGGTACCTTGCACAGACTAACAGAATCTGTGTCCTGTGGTCACACACTGTGGACATTCATCGAGTGGAATCCCTTCCTGTTGACAAAGGCACCCAGCTGACCTGCTGGTGCCTTGATGGCCACATGTGCGCAGTGAATTGCTCCCTGGATGCGGGGGAATCCAGCAATCACTGCAAAGCCTCTGGCTCACTCAGCCTGGCTGGCCTTGTCCCTATGGAAATGAATAAATGTCTTTACCTACCTGAACAGAGCATCAGTCACCAGCTTGACACAACTGTGGGCAGCTGATTGGGAGACTCCACAAAGATCACCCACTGACCCCTGGAAAGAGCCGGAGGCATAGAAGTTGAGGGCCACTGTGACCTTCAGCACCACTGGCATGGGGTGTCCACCCACACAGTTGGAGGTGATCTCAGGCCCAATCATCTGATAAATGGAGGTCACTGTCTCTCTGGAATTGCGGATCCCCCTTCAGCATTGCACCCCGGACATATTGAGGTAGCTGCACCACCGCCTGTAAACCCTGGCAGCAGGATAGTGGCGTCTTCTGTGGCCCCTTCCGCCTTGGACTACCTGCTGGCTCTGCGCCCCTTGTACCTGCGCCTCTCCTCCCACAGGTCGCTCCCCTGGAAGCTGCATTGGGACACCTGGCCTCCTCTCCCTTCTGCCCCTCTCTTCCTCCTCAGAGGAGGTGCTTCTAGCGGAGACCACAATCCCCATTACCAGGGTAACAGGAGGCTGTCTGATACCTGGAAGGGTCCACACGGTCAAAATCCTCCGGGGGCCTCGGAGACACCAATGATTCCTGAAATGAAGTCTGGAAATGCTAAGAATGAAGCTCAGAACAGAGATGAAGCTGTCAAGTTCAATTAAAAAACCAGCAGCAAACTATCAAACTCCTCACTACTCACAATGGCAATGCTGCTGACCCTTTTTATCCCGCCCTTGGATAAGGTTTTGCAAAATATGGGCTACCCGCCTGCCCATTTTGCCCATGTGACAAGCACATGCCCACCCATGAGACGTAAAATTCTGTCCCCTCGGGAACAGAAATGTGGGAATGATCAGATAATTGTTTTTCTTAAAATAGAGGAATAAATGTTGGCCAGACACTGGAAGAGATTCCTTGCTCTGTTTTGAATAATGTCATGTCTTATATCCACTTGAAATGGCAGACTAGGGTCTGGAGTTAATGTTCCAACAAGGGTCCCACCCATGGCCTGACTACCCCCCACCCCCCTCTACTACCACACCACCCACCCTCTGCCCACCTGACCCCCACCCCCTGACTAACCCCCACCCCCACCACTACCAAACCACCCACACTCTGACCACCTGACCCCCACCCCCTGACTACCCCCCACCCCCCACTACTACCACCCACCCCACCCTCTGACCATCTGACCCCCACCCCCTGACTAACCCCCACCCACACTACTACTACCCCACCCACCCTCTGCCCACCTGACCCCCACCCCCTGACTACCCTCCCCCCCACTACTACCACCCCACCGACCCTCTGACCATCTGACCCCCACCCCCTGACTACCCCCCACCCCCCATACTACTACCACCCCACCCACCCTCTGACCACCTGACCCCCACCCCCTGACTATCCCCCCACCCCCCTGACTATACCCCACCCCCACCCTTCAATTCCCATCTTTTTGCATAGCTGATAGGTGGCGCAATGTTGCCTTATGGTGAGCATGAATTTCCTGCCCTCCATCTTGGAGGCTTTGGTGCCCATTTAGCACCTGGAAAACTGACATCTAGTTTTTGTGCCGGTGATTCGTTTGAACCTATCAGCACAGAGGAACGTTGAGCTGAAGGAATGTACGCCTGAAATGGAGCCCACTTGATACCCTGCCCATAGAGGGGGAATCAGATGGGTTCCTTCAAGGGCATGCAAATCTCCCCCATCCCCTAAACTACTCGTTAAACGCTGAAACCAGAGGATCCATAGATCCAACAACAGGAACAATGGATTTTGTTCCATATAAGAGCAACTTGTATGCTCTTTAATGCGCAAAGCTTTTTTACATGAACATTAGCGGGCAAATTTTGACACTGGACCACTAAAGGAGATATTCAGACAGGCCAAAGAGGTGGAATTTTAGGAGCCACTTAAAGGGGGAGAGAGGGGCAGAGAGGAGGAGAGATTTTGGGAGGGAATTCCTGAACTTAAGGCCTAGGCAGTTGACAGCATGACTGCCAATGGTGGAGCAATGATTGGAGGCCAGAACTAAAGATTCAGAGGGTTGGTAGAGGGCAAAATTCGTGAAGACATTTAAATGGAAGGATGAGAGTTTTAAAATTGAGGCATTGCCGGACCAGGTGCCAATGTAAATCAGCGACTAAAAAGGTTGTAGGGGAGCGGGACTTGGTCAAGTCAGGACGTAGACAGCAGAGCTTTAGATGAGCTGAAATTTATGTAGGGTTGAAGGTGGGAGGCTGGCCAAGAGAGTGTGGGAATAGAGGTAACAAAGGCACAAATAGGACTGAGCTTCTGAAGGCCCAAGAGTCCTAGGGCTCATTAGCCATATACATTGTACAGGGTACAATTTGGACACTGATGGCTTGTAGTACTGTGTGTCTTAGCAGCATAACACAGTGCCAAACTTCTTTATAATTCAACTGAACCCCGATGTTTGCCCACTGAGGCTCGAAACTTCAGGAAGGAGGGAATTAGTTTTGTTCCAATTTTCCCTCAGGTTCCGCCTCTCCCTCAGCAGTTACTTTACTAAATACCTTTCTTTGTAATCAGATTTGCATTTACTGCCAGAAACACAAAGAGCAGAACTTGCCACATTTATATTTTTTCGCTGCTTCAAATGATAATTGAAAGTTTTTATACCAAGTAGAAAAATTGTAGCTCCTTAGTGGCTTCGCATGGACTGCGATGGTATTGTGAAAACCTACTACTTTTCTTTCCATTACATAGCTGACCAGGAATCTCTCCCACTTTTACCCTTGTTATTGGCGTGTGTTGGAAGGATTTGCAGGTTGATAATCAACCTGTTTGTCCAAATTAAGAATGCATCTTCCTTGGTTATCAAGTCCCAGGGTGAGACTCGTACCCAGAGCTTCTGATTCAGAGGAAGGGACGCCACCCACTGAGCCATAAGGCCTCTATCTTTTATGCTATAACATTCTACGATCCTATGGCTCTATTAGCCTCGATTAGCTTTGACTGTTGGGGCATATAATGGGCATAAATGATTGGCAAAATCCATTCATTTGTTTGCCCTTCCAATCTTATGCTAACAATTCCAATGTCGCCAGGATGTACTCACTGGCTCAAGAGCAACTCTATGTAGAAGTCATAAAAGCAAAATACTGCAGATGCTGGAAATCTGGAATAAAACAGAAAATGCTGGAAAAACTCAGCAGGTCTGGCAGCATCTGTGGAGAGAGAAACAGAGTTAATGTTTTGAGTCCGTATGACTCGTCATCAGAGCTGAAGAAGAGTCGTACAGACTCAAAACGTTAACTCTGTTTCTCTCTTCACAGATGCTGCCGGACCTGCTGAGTTTTTCCAGCATTTTCTGTTTTATTTCTGCGCAGAAGTCAGGTTGGGACATCATCCACACCATCTAACAGCATTTCCGCTAGGATGTCACTGTTACCTTTACACTTTAAGAGAGTCTTCAAGGAGGAGAGAGAGGTGGAGAGGTTTAGGGGAGGGAATTCCAAGTAGCTAAAAGCATGGCTGACAACTGTGGAGCAATGAAAATGGGGATGTTCGAGGGGCCAAAATTAGAGGAGCACAGATATCTCCAGGGGATTGTGGGGCTGGAGGAGATTACGGAGTTGAGAGGCCATGGAGGGATTTGAAAACAAGGGTGAGAATTTTATAACCGAGGTATTGTTGGACTGTGAGCCAATGTAGGGCGAACAAATAACAACAACTAAACTGCTCTAAAAATTTCACACAAACACTGAAATAAAAAGATTAAACACCCATGGATTCTTCTTTGTTTTCATTTCAAATAGATGCTGAAAAAACAAAAGAGGAAAACCATAAAGCCAGTGCAACTATGATATTATCACACTACGTGTTCTTTTAAATATTTAGGCATGAAATCTGGGGCCTTAAAACTTTCCCTTGTTTTGAACACTAACAGGCAGCATCAAGGTGCTTTACATTGGATTACATAGAACGTAAAGCACAGAAACAGGCCATTCAGCCCATCTCCCATAGTCTCCTCCGAAATTACTTTACCTCACCTTATCAGCATGTCCTATCATTTATTTATCCAGCTTCCCCTTAAATTGATCCATGCTTTTCACCGCCACGACTCTGTCTGCATGCAACGTTCATGTTCTAAACGCTGTCTGGACGAAGAAGTTTGTCCTGAGTTCCCTGCAGGTTTTATCAACGTCTATCTTATGTTTATACCCTAGTTTTGGTGTTGTCACACAAGCGGAAATATCTTCTCCATGCCTATCCTATCAAAAATCATTCATAATTTAAAAAAAATCAAGATGCCCCGACCTCTTTTTCTAACTTTGCTCCAGCTATATTAAAAGCAGTTACACCCTCTAGCCCTCGCCCCTCACACCCCCTCACCTTTATGCATTTCCTCTGCTGCCTCCTTGCCCCTCATGCCACTCCATGCCCTCCAGGCCACCTTCATGGTCTCCATGTCCCCTCCATACCCATTCATTCGGTATGTACCATGTACAGAACCAATGAGCCATCTAATAACCATGACAAGTGTTGAAATGCTGAGAAACAAAATGCCCAGTCAGAAACTCTTTTTGAAAATAAAAAATGCTGTTCCTACAACCCTATAAAAGTACTAATCAGGCAATTGTAGTATCAGTAACAGAAGCTTTAACTTTCATAGGTCTTAATCTTTTCCAAAAAAAATTCAGACATTGACAAAAGAGATCACAGAAAATAACTTATAATAATCACATAAAGATGTCAATCAAGCAAATTAAACACTCAATTCAGTTGTCAAAACAGAACCCCTGCTGAGCGAATGCATATGTGAGTCTTGGAGCTCAGTCACGCATTCATAATGAGATCATCTTGGAACTGTTCAGCAGAAAACATATGACCAGACATCTGTGTTCTCTACCTGTGCATGGGGGGTGGGGGTGGGGGGAGGCAACAGGGTCAGGCATGGAAGAGGCATGGGAGCATGGGTAAGCCCTTCTGAACTTACCTTTCAAAAGGTTTCTGAATCCAGGCTATGGTTCACGACTCACCTGAGGGGCCGTGAACCACAAGTCATGGAGAAGTCTATGAAAATTGCCGGCGGGGTTGGAGGGGGCGGTGGTGGGGGGAGGTGCGCTATGAGATGCCTACCCCTGCAATGGAACTGACCAGGTTAGGAGTGCAGCCTGCGTCTCACTACCTGAAAATAGCCGTAGCCAGGAATGGGGGCAGAGCCCTGAACACAGGTCCTGCCCACCATTGTTAAATGGTTCCGGAGTTGACCCAACTCCACGAAAACCTGGGCCAAAAGGTTTACATTTGATTAGACTGTCTGCAAGATCTGAAGAATACTGAATCTTGTTGAAGGAACATGGTTGCCATGGTAATCTCCCTTTGTAGGTGATAACAGGAACATCCATCTTCCTGCTTTTCATAAAGTTTTCCTCAGGTTCTGCTTTCGTTGCTGGCCTTGTTAAATTGATCCATTGGAAATGCAACCCAAGATTGAGTCTTTACAAAAATGACATTGCAGCTGAGAAGGGCTGCCTTATGGAAAGTAGATGATAAGCACTGTGAACAAACAGGGTTCATTATCCAGTTGGAGTGATTGCAGTGATGTGTGAACTGGCTGAGCAGAAATACGAAATATTCAGGCTCTGTTGGTTTGATTCAAGCTGATTCACACTAGTTTAGTGGGAAGGTATAAACATAAAGAGCCATTACCATACTTGAGCATAAAAATCTGGGTTGATTCTTCAGTGCAGCATTGAGGGAATGCTGCCCTGTTGGAGGTGCCGACTTCTGGATAAGTTGTTAAACCCAGGCCTGCCTACCCTCTCCAGTGAATGTTGGTAATTGGCACTGTTTTGAAGAAGATAAGGGAGGTTCTCCTTGGTGACCTGACTAATGTTTATTTCTCAATTAAAAAAAATAGATTATCTGGTCATTATCACATTCCTGTTTGTGGGAACTAGCTGTGTGCAAATTTGCTGCCTTGTTTCCTAAATTACACCCGTGACTGCACTTCAAAACTGCTTAATTCATTGTAACATCGCCCGACTTCGCCCCTGTCTCAGCTTGCCCTCTGCTAAAAACCTCATTCATATCTTTGTTATCTCTAGATTTGAGTTTTCCAATGCACCCCTGGCTGCTGTTCAACATTCTACACTTCATGAACTTGACATCATTCAGAACCCTTCTCCCAGCGCCCTAACGCGTAACTAGTCCTGTTCACATTTCACCCTGTGCTCGCAGAGCTAAACGAAGAGCTAAGCAATGTCTTGATTTCAAAATTATCATTCTTGCTTTTGAAACCTCCCCATGGTCTCACACCTCTTCATCAATGTAATCTCCTCCAGAACATTCTGAGATATCTGCGTGCCTCTAATTCTGACCTCTTGAACACTCTTGCTTTTAATTTCTCCACCATTGGAGCTCACCACCACCGTCCTCTCAAGGGTAATTAGGGATGGAAAATAAATGTTGGTCTTTCCAGTCACATTCACATCCCATGAATAAATTAAAAACAAATGAAATGATTGGACTGGGGGTTAGAAAACTTGAGACTTTTCAGATGCCTGAGTGAGTGCCCATCCTATATAAGGACATAAGAAATAGGAGCAGGAGTAGGCCATTCAGCCCCTCAAGCCTTCCCTGCCATTCAGTAAGATCATGGCTGATCTGCCCCAGGCCTTAACTCCTCTTACGTGCCAGCTCCTCATTGCCCTCAACTCCCCGATATTTCAAAAATCTATCTAGCTCCTCTTTAAATACTTTCAGTGATCTAGGCCCCACAATTCTCTGGGGTAGAGAATTCCAGACATTCACTACCCTCTGAGCGAAGAAATTCCTTTGCATCACAGTTTTAAATGAGTGTCCCCTTATTCTGTAACTATGCCCCATACTTCGAGAATCCCCCATGAGTAGAAACAATTTCTCAACATCTACCCTGTAAAGCCCTCTCAGAATCTTGTACTTTTCAAAAATATCACCCCTCATTCTTCTAAACCCTAATGAATAAAGGCCTAACCTGTTTAGCCATCCTTGATATGTCAACCCCTTCATCCCAGGAATCAGCCTAGTGAATCTCTTTTGAACTGCCTCCAATGCCAGTGTATCCTCTCTTAAATACGGGGACCAAAACTGTACACAACACTCCAGGTGTGGCCTCACCAACAATACAGTTGTAACAAGACTTCACTATTTTTAAACTCCAACCCCCTAGCAATACAGGCCAAAATTCTGTTTGGCTTCATAATTACTTTCTGCATCTGCATGCTAACTTTTTGTGTTTCATGCACAAGAACACCCAGATCCCTCTGTGCTGCTCTTTTTTGGAGTCTCTCTCCATTTAACTAATAGTCTGCCTTTTGATTTTTCCTACCAAAGTGCATGACCTCACACTTTCCTCCATCTGCCAAGTTTTTGCCCACTCACTCAACCTTTCTATAGCCCCTTGCAGGTTCCTTATGTTTTCATCATAACATGCCATTCCACCTATTTTTGTATCATCAGCAAATTTGGATACATTACACTCTGCCCCTCCTCCAAGCCATTAATGTAGATGGAAAATAATTGAGGCCCTAGGACTGATCCTTGTGGCACTTCACTAGCTACGTCTTTCCAACCTGGAAAAGACCAATTAGTCCCCACTCTCTGTCTTCTGTGTGTTAATCAATCCTCAACCCATGCTGATACATTACCCCCAATACCGTGAGCTCCTATCTCATGCAATAACCTTTTATGTGACACCTTATCAAATACCTTCTGGAAATCCAATTACACCATAAGACCATAAGACATAGGAGCAGAAGTAGGCCATTCGGCCCACCGAGTCTGCTCCGACATTCAATTAGATCATGGCTGATCTGATAACCCCCAACCCAACTTTCCTGCCTTTTCCCCATAACCCTTGATTCCCTTACTGATTTAAAATCTGTCTATCTCAACCTTGAATATACTTAACTACCCAGCCTCTACAACCCTCTGCGGTAAAGAATTCCACAGATTGACAACCCACTGAGAGAAAAAATTCCTCCTCATCTCTGTTTTAAGTGGGCGTCCCCTGGCTCTGAGATTATGTCCCCTGGAACTAGACTCTCCCACAAGGGGAAACAACCTCTCAGCATCCACCCTGTCCAGCCCCCTAAGAATCTTATGTCTTTCAATAAGGTCACCTCTCATTCTTCTAAACTCCAATGAGTACAGGTCCAACCTATGCAACCTCTCCTCATAAGAAAACCCCTCCATCCTCAGGATCAACCTAGTGAACCTTCTCTGGACTGCCTCCAATGCCAGTATATATTTCCTTAGATAAGGGGACCAAAACTGTTCACCGTATTCTAGGTGTAGCCTAACTAGTGCCTTGTATAGTTTTAGCAAGACTTCCCTATTTTTATGCTCCATTCCCTGTGAAATAAAGGCTAACATTCCATTTTCCTTCCCTATTACCTGTTGAACTTGTTTATTAACTTTTTGGGATTCATGCACAAGGACCCTCCAAATCCCTCTGTGCTGCAGCTTTCTTCAGCCTTTCTCCATTTAAATAATATTCAACTCCTCTATTCTTCCTGCCAAAGTGCATAACCTCACACTTTCCCAAATTATATCCCATCTTCCATGTTTTTGCTCACTCACTTAACCTGCCTATACCCCTCTGTAGGCTCTTTTAGTCATCCTCACCACTTGCCTTCCCACCAATTTTTGTGTCATCTGCAAACTTGGTGATAATACATTCATTTCCCTCATCCAAGTTATTAATATATATTGTAAATAATTGTGGCCCCAGCACTGTTCCCTGTAGCACTCCACTAGTTACAGGTTGCCATCCTGAAAATGCCCCCCCATATCCCAACTCTCTGTTAGTTAGCCAGTCCTCAATCTATACTAATATCCTACCCCCAACACCATGGGCTCTTATTTCATTTATTAGTCTTACGTGTGGTACCTTATCGAATGCCTTCTGGAAATCAAAATATATTACATCTATTGGTTCCCCTTTATTTATCATCTACTGGTTCCCCTTTATCAACTCTGCTTGTTATATCCACAAAGAACTCTAGCAAATTTATCAAACATGATTTCCCTTTCACAAAACCATGTTGACTCTGTTTGATTGCGTTAAGCTTTTCTAAATGTCCTGCTATTTCTTCCTCAATAATGGACTCTAGCATTTTCCCAATGACAGATGTTTGGCTGACTGACCCTATAGTTTCCTGTCTTTTTGTCTCCCTCCCTGCTTGAACAGGGGCGCCACATTAGCGGTTTTCCAATCCGCTGGGATCCTCCTGGAATCTGCTGAATTCTGGAATATTTAGACCAAATCCTCTACTATCTCTGAAGCCAATTCCTTTAAAACCCTTGGAGGCAGCCCACAGAAGGAACAATTGAAGATCTCCCACACTCTCTGATGGCTGAGAGAGCTACACTGACCAAAAAGGTTGCTTGGCTTGATCTCTAGTCAATGTCAAGTTAGTTCATGCTAAAATTAGCCATTGCCTTATCAAATGCGGCAGAGAAAATTCAAAACAGAAAATTTTCCTTCTGTTGCATAGATGTGTTGATGTCCATATTAAATATTAAATTTCAATTTCATCTGCTGGACTCACATATGGAATTTTTTTATAAAGCAGTTTCAACTGTTGAAACAAAGACACTGGCTAAAGGCGGCTGCCAGAGGTCACCTACTCGCTCTCACCCAGGACCGCTTTACCCAATCCAGGTCTGCAAGGAACCAGAGCCTATCCCGACAGGCAATGGGCACTAGGCAGAGTACACCCAGGATGGGACATCAGTCCATCACAGGGCACACACCCACATGCACACAAACACAGGGGTGGAAGTTTACCGCAGCCAATCTACCTAACCAGTATATCTTTGGGCAGTGGGAGGAAAACAGAGCACCGGGTGGAAACTCACACAGGCACAGAGAAAACACGCAGACACCCAAGATCAGGATCGAACCCAGGCCCCTGAAGCCGCAAGGTAGCAGCCCTAACCGCTGCCCCACCATCACCCACTGCAGCTGCACTTGGTAAAACTTCTGGAAGTTTCCGATGTGGACTACAAATAGGACATGCGCAGAAAACCCTCCTGAGAAATTTCACACCTGCCAATGTCAAGGATTACTTCAAAGAAGGACTGACATTAAAATGGCTGCCACCCTTTACATCACGATATGGCTGCATACCATTTTTGTCAGGGCAGAGATGGAGAGTCTACAGAGGCAATGGCCATCCTGGACGTGTTGATATTTTTTTCTCCCTCGCTCGTCACATGGAAGAATCAGAAGTGGTGGCTTGGACATTAAAAAAAAATCAGCTGGGCCATCGCAATAACCAAGCTCAGTCCAGACATGAGCTAATCAATTACATTCTGCGCGATACTCGATCATCCTGGAGGGAGAGGTCAGTGATCAAATCCAGCTTTTTAAAGTTTAATTTATGACAAAAAACTCTACTTGCTTTGGGACAGACTGGAGAGGAAAAACCTGAAAGCAGCAACACGGTTGGCTGCTTCTCTTTCTCTCCACTAAATTGAACCCTGCCTTCTTATATCACACTGTGGACAGCAGGTAGAGAGATTCTAAAGAAGACTTCAAACCCCAGAGCAGCCTTTCCAGGAGAAAGAAACAAGGACCATAGCTTTTAGGAACCACCTCAGGCCATGAACAACACCACCAAGGCCCGACAACCAAGGCGTTACTCTCTATTTATTTCTTTGCCTTTTTTTGTTGAATCTTGATCTGGCTAAAAGTTAACCCCCCTCTACTTCGTAGGGGAGGTAACAGCGTAGCGGTATTGTCGTTAAACCAATAATCCAAGGACCCAGCCTAATACTCTGGAGCCCTGGGTTGGAAATCCTGACACAACAGCTGGTGGAATTTGAATTAAGTAAAAAAGCTGGAATTAAAAATCTAATGACGACCATGAAACCATTGTTGTAAAAATCTATCTGGTTCACTAATGCAAGGAAACTTTACTGTCCTTACCTGGCCTGGCCTGTATGTGACTCCAGACCCACAGCAATGTGGTTGACTCTTAATGCTCTCTGAGCAAGGGCAATTTGGAATGGGCAATAAATGCTGGCCTAGCCAGTGATGTCCACATCCAATGAATAAAAATAAGCTTGTACCTTTGCGCATGTGTTTGTATTGTGATATTCAGGACATGTGTTTTTATATTTTAACATCTTTACCTGGATGGGTTTTTAGCAAAATAAAAACTAACCCCTTGTTTAAATGCAAGGAAGTCTGTCTGATTGAGTTCTTTGCATTCAGCATGTAAACAGTTAAGTACATACACTGGATTAACACATTTATCCTTATAAATTAAGAAAAAGACTGTTATGATCTACTGAGGGGTGAGGAAAATAGACGGAGTCCTTGCAGCCTTCCTCACCTTGCTGTGACACTTCTTTCACAGGAGGTGAGTGCTACTGGTAAGGCCAGCGGTTGATGCCCATCCCTAGTTGCCCTTGAGAAGGTGGTGGTGAGCTGCTTTCTTGAACTGCTGCAGTCCATGTGGTGTAGGTACACCCACAGTGCTGTTAGGGAGGGAGTTCCAGGATTTTGACCCAACAACAATGAAGGAACGGTGATATATTTCCAAGTCAGGACGGTGAGTGGCTTGGAGGGGAACTTGCAGGTGGTGGCGTTCCCATCTACCTGCTACCCTTGTCCTTCCAGATGGTAGAGGTTGTGGGTTAGGAAGATGCTGCAGAAGGAGCCTTGGTGAGTTGTTGGAGCTCCTAGTGCTCTTGCAGATGGCAGCTACACTTGATCACCCTCCAGTGGCTTCTGATGGAAGTGCATGTATAGAGATCAGTTGGGATCAGAATCTGGCTCCTCTGTGAATTGTGTCCCATTCCTGAAAGCCAGCCCACTTTGTTCAATGTTCCACCATGTCCCCTGCTCCAACCCCTGTGGTGCTAACCTTCCCTCTTTAATTGCGCAAATCTTCTTATCCAATCATTTCATCCTCTTCCACCTCTTTATTTGTAATCTACATTTGCTGCCCACGATATGTAATAACTTCTTGACAGAGATCACAGTCCCTCTATCCTCATTTCACCTCTTAACCACGTCTTCTCATTGTCGGTGAGTTTGGGCATCACCTGTTTCCTCCTCCCCTCCTCTAATCCGATCTCTCTGTCGTGTTGTCTTCACTCAGCAGCACCTTGCGAATCATTGCCAAGCTCTCAGCATTTGGACATATTTCTGTGCTGAGGTTCCTGCATATAGTCAGCTTCTGAACTCCCACTGCATTAGGAGCTGCCGAAGGGATCAGATATGTCCCTGTAGGAGCAGGGAGGGAAGATTTGATTAGGGTTCTGTTAAAACGGTGCGGAAGCATAATCATTCAGCAGGTTGCGAATGAGAAGCACGGAGATTAGTGGAGTGATGCAAAAGGTTGTGGGCTGGGGTTCAGGATGGATTGCCAAACATCCCCTGAGACTTGTGTCTGCGTGATATCATTTGTAGGGACTGGTGATGTTTGCTAACATCCTCACTATCTGGCAACCTGCGGACTATGCCACACCTGATGACGTCTAGTAGGGTGGTTGGACCAAACTTATAAATACTGTGGCTACAAGAGGAGCTCAGAGGCTAGGAATCCTGGAGCAAGTAACTCACCTCCTGGCTCCCCAGAGCCTGTCCACCACCTACAAGGCACAAGCCAGGAGTGTGACGGAATACTCCCCACTTGCCTGGATGAGCACAGTTCCAACAACGCTGAAGAAGATTCACACCATCCAGAAGAAAACAGCCAGCTTGATAAACATCTTCTCCAGCACCTTAAACAGTCACAGTGTCCACCATCGGCACACAGTGGTAGCAGTGTGCGCCAGCTGCAAGATGCACTGCAGCAACACAAGGCTTCTTTAAGGGCACCTTTGTAAGACCCTCTACCTGGCTTAATAGTTCTAACTTTTACTCTGGGTATCAATGGTACACTGAAACTTGGATATCGTTCCACTAAAGTTTTTATTAAACCTCTGCTCAATAGTACATATTCATGATAATACCAGTGAGTTAGCTTCCCTGCAAGCTGGAGTCCATCTCAATGGTCAACCTTCTGACGATCCCTCCGTGTGCTACTTCTGAGTAACAGACCAGGTCACTCTAACCACTGCAGCAACAATCCATTTGTGTGCTTGTATTTTATACTGTTTTTGACTCTCGCCTTGTGCCATACAAAACCTGTTTTTAACCCATTCAATGGTCCCGTAATTACCTAGTGGGCTCACAGTTCCTTCTCCAGCTAACTCCTGGCCAGGCCCCCTCACAGGAACCCCGAGGCCACACTTGAAGTAACAAAGCCAGCTTAATCCTCCATCAATCTCTGAAGTTGAGAGAGGGAAACATGTTTATTCGCCTTAACGAGGGGGAGTCTGTATCTTTTCCCAGATGCAAGCACTTCTCCAGTTTAACCCATTTTCCAGGGCAAGCATGTTAGACCAGAAGAAATAGAAATCGGAGTGAACAGTTTGGCCATTGGAATCTGCTCTGCCATTCAGCAAGATCTTTTACCTCAACTCCACCTTCCTGCATTATCCCTATATCCCTTAATTCTCAAAAATCTATCAATATCTGTTCAATGGCTGAGCATCCTCTGCCCTCTGGAGCAGAAGATTCCAAAGATTCACAATTCTTTGAGTGAAGAAAATTCCCCTCACCCCAGACCTAAATGGCTGACCCCTTGCTCTGAGACTGTGACCCAGTGTTCTAGATTCCTCACCCAGGAGATACATTTGCTCAACATTTTCCCTGTCAAGTCCCTTTAGGATTTTATATGTTTCAATTAGAACACCTCTCATTCTTCTAGATTCCAGGGAATATAGGCCCAGTCTGCTCAATCTCTCCTCATAGGACAATCCCCTCATCTCAGTGAACCTTCACCACGCTCCCTCCACGGCAAGTATGTCCATCCCTATGCAAGGGGACTAAAGCTGCACAAGGTAGTCAGGTGTGGCCTCACCAATGTCCTGGGTCACTGAAGTGATTCCAGCACTACTACCTGGAAGTTCCCCACCAAGCCACTCACCATCCTAACTTGGGAATATATCGCCATTCCTTCACTGTCGCTGGGTCAGAATCCTGGAACTCCCTTCCTAAAAGCACTTTGAGTGTTCCTGCACCACAGGGACTGCAGCGGTTCAAGAAGGCAGCTCATCACCACCTTCTCAAGGGCAATTAGGGGTGGGCAATAAATGCTCGGCTAGCCAGCAAAGCCCCACATCCCATGAATGAATAAAAAAAAGTAAGGCTTCTTTACCCTTGTGCTGCAATCTCTTTGTAACAAAGGTTTGTTGATGAATTAAGCCTGGTAGGGCTTCTCCAATGGACCATTACCATTAATGGTTAAAAAGTTGGGGGTGAGCGCTCTATTTTCGCAATGTGACAAACCACAGAAGTGTTCACCTGAATATTTCTTAGTCACATGGACACAGGGTTGGAGGTGGGTGTTTGGGTGGTGTTGCAATATGCCTCTAAGGGATAGCAGCATGCCATTCACTAGAAAGGAAGTGTGTCATGTGATTCTGTTTTGGTTTCACTTTTGCTTAGGGCAGAGCACACACAAACAGCTCTGCTGCTTATGTGTCTTCAAGTTTTATACCTTTGTATAACTGTTCTCATGCGCCTAATCTTAATAAATGAACCCACAGCGTGTTCACCAGTCCCTTTTGAGTGATTGGTGCCTTGATATCACTATAAAAAGGTGGGAGTACCAGGAAAATAGTGGGGAAGGCAAGAGACTGTTACCCAGTGTCTTCCTTTCACGGCTGAATTTCCCAGGGGTGCCCGTGGAGCGGGAATAGGAGCCTATTGGCTGGCAGCAGACTTCCAATTTGAGGCTATGAAGGTGGTCATTACTGGCAATTTTGTACATAAATTGATTTTTGGATCCCACGGAGCTTCTGTGACCCGCTAGATGCAATAAGGTGAGAGTGGGAGGGGATTGTTGCCTCTAAGCAGCAAGAAGTGAAGAGTTTCCATGCAGGAAGGCTCAGAGCTGCTATTGGAAGAGGGGGGTAACTGAAAGGGGTTGTTGTGGAGGGACATCATGGGCCACAGGGACACCACTGAAAAGACAACAGAGAAGGATTTGTACCTTCTGCCACCAGATCTCCCACTCTCCCTGGGTTCCGCATCTGCCTCGCCCTTTGAGACAATCGCCATCACCTCCTCCTCCATCTGCATTATCAGAGCGAGAAAGGGCACTCCATCACCGCTCCATCTCTGCAACCTTGCATTATTTTCTCCTGCAATTGCACAAGTCCCCTGCCCTGGGATGCTCTTTTGCCACTTTCAAATGCCATTATTGTGGCACTGGGATGCCTGCTGCATGGGTTGATCCAAGCTTGGCACTGCAGCGAGTGTTAATGGTTAGCCATGGTGCTCTGGTGTGTTGCTATCCCCTGTCTCGATGCACGCATGGGTCCTTGCTGAGCCCCTGCGCATGTGTGTCCAGGATGCTGCATATGTCATGGCCACCAGGCTATGCATGCAGGTCATGCCATCTTACCATCATGCCTGCCATTCACCTTGACTGGGTCACTGAGGCGATTCCAGCCACTACACCCGTGTTCGTTCCACCATCCTGTGGCTATTCACTTCATTGGTCACCTCCAGCCAGGTCTTCTTCGTGAGGCTGGCTGGCCGCCCCCTCCTCCCCCTCCTCCCCCTCCTCCCCTCCTCCCCCTCCTCCCCCTCCTCCCCCTCCTCTGGGAATAGTGCCGCTCTCCTTTACTGCACCTTCTGCAGCAGCACCTCCAGGGAGGCGTCACTGAAGAGTGAAGCCATCCTTCCCCACGCTCCGGTCATCACCCCGCTCAGTGCCTCGCAGTGCTTGCCTTCTCTCCATGCAGCCAGTGTGAAGGCTGCAAGTTCCTCTAAGAAATTGATGCTGTCAAGCTGTGTGAGCACTAACTCCCGCCTGCTCCCCCCTCCCCTCACCCCCTCCAACCCCATTGACATTAGTTGGCTTTATATCAGGAGATCGCTGCACAAGTCCCATCATCCTCATGGGTGGCCCAGAAATGACCCCACATCAGGATCTTGAGGCAATCAGCAGCTCCAGTCCCTTATCCCTCCAGCTAGAGACAACTATCAAGAACAAGATAAATGGTAGCAGATCTACCTGAGCGATTTCTATTGAGCATATATTAAACGTATTCATAGATGTCACATTAGAAGAATGCATTAGAATGTCCCATGGGAAACAAATTGTATCCATGACCATGTTGCACTGCTAACTCACAACTGACGCAAGTTAGACTATATTTCATATTTAATAGACTGGAATGATTAAAGCCAGATCGAAAAGTTTTCTTCTTGAGATTTTGTTCCCATTTTAATCCCTCCTCTACTCATAGCACTGGTCGGGATACACTTCCACAGGGGACAAATACTTCCAGAATCTTGGCCACAAACTGTCTCTGATTTCAGTGATAGTCCATGAGCATAAAGGGCCAATTCTGTGGTCACCTCATGCCACGGCTATGTGCAAGCCCCAATTTAGCTTTCAGTGTCAGCACTACCCATGAGGGAGGCGGAGGGAGAGCGTGATAGTCGAGTCCTGCCCTCTCCCCATGCCCATACGTGCAACGCTATCCAAAGAGTAAGAAAGCAAGAAAGGACTTGTATTTGTCTGGGGGAGAGCAGAACAAGAGGTCATCCTCGTCAGACAGTCACCAAGAAATCCAACAAGGAATTCAGAAGGAACTTCTCCACTCAAAGAGCGGTGAGAATGTGGAACTCGCTACCACAGGGAGTGTTTGAAGTGAATATTATAGATGCAATTAAGAGGAAACTAGACAAGTATATGAGGGGGAAGGGAATAGAGGGTTATGATGGTAGCGGAAGCTCTAGTGGCAAAAAAAAGCACTGGGGAGAATTTTCGCCGTGTGTGGGACCAGGCGCAGGTGATCATGGACCCTATCGCTGCTGGTGATTGGGTCCGCGCCATCCTTTTTCGCGGGTGGGCCAATTAAGACCCACCCAGCGTGTTTACCTGCTCCCGGGGATGGCGATCAGGAGCAGGTTGGCAATCACCGCTGGGTCCATTGGCTACCCGGTGGCCTGTTTAAAGGCCAAGCTGCAGCCGCTCCAAGGCTGCTTTACACGACAAGAGTTCGGGGCCAAGGCATGTCCAGGCTGGCCATGCAGGAGGGTGGGGCGGGTGGTCCACCTCCGCCCGGGTTTCCTGACGAGTGACTTGCTGGTGGCAGCACGACGGGAGGTGCTCGTCCCCGAGGGTGGGAGGAGGAGGCCACCCCCACTTGACCAAACGTGTGTGGGAGGAGGTAGCGGAGGTGGTGAGCTCCCACGACGTGGTGCAGCGCTCATGGACCCAGAGCCGCAAGCGCTTCAATGACCTGCTGCGCACGGGAAGGGTGAGTAGCATGTTGGCATCATTCACTTCACCCATCATGTAAGCTTCTCCCCCACCCAGCACCCCACCCATGTCTGACTGGCCTGAATGTAATGAGTCATTGACGGCGTGTGTGTCCTTGGCTGGGTGGCCCAGCAGGTATTCCAGATGCATTGGACAGCCTGACAGGGTGGTGATGAGATGGGTTCTGCACCCGCAGCATGTGGTGGACTGACACCCACATGACTGTGGTGGGGGCAACCTGGAAGATCTGGACCCAGGCGCAGTGCTCGAACTCCAGGACATGTCGAAGTCAGGGTGATGACATGGTGGGAGGGGGTCTTCAAGGTGTCGTGGAACAGATAGACCTGCTGCCCTCTGTGATCCACGTCATTGTGCCTCCTTGCTAAGGCAGGTTAAACTGTGTGCTCCCAAGTGTGATGAAGGCAGCATGTGGCCAAGGCGGGGAGGGGGTGGTGGGGAAGGACACACCTGGCATATTTGTGTAAGCGTTCGGCAGCAGCAGGGTAAGGATACATTAGGCCCCTGCAATGGCCAACTGGGCTTGGGGTAGGCCGGCTGCGAGGAGATTCACGGTACAAATATCGCTTATCAATGCTCTTTTCTCATTTCCAGGAGAGGAATTCTCACAACACCGCCCAGCGGGTGAGGACTGGCGGTGGGCCAGCCCAGGTACTGCTGCTTAGCTGCTTCGAGCAGGGGGCCCTTGACCTGCAGAGGCACCATGCGCCCAGGTCCATCAGAGCCAGAGGGGCTGGGGTCTCTGTATGGCCAGCACTCATGTCACCAGTAGTCTCCCAACAGCCACGGCAGTGCTGATTGTTGAGTGAGTGACGTTACCCACATGGCTTGCCCATTGCGTGTGGAACGATGAGCGCATGATGATCCGGGGGACAGACATGTACATTGACATTGTCCGCACGCTAACTGATCGAATTTCCTTACTCTTCCTTTCAGCATCAGCAGCGCAAGGCCGGGACCCGGAGCAAAAGGAGCCCCGTCTGACACCTGAGGGGCATGAAGTGTCAACATCACCAGCGTCACACCATCTCTGCCAGGCAGACACCAGCACAGATACTGGCACCTCGGTGGGCATCAGACCTTCGGCTAGTGTCCTGGGGCACAGCGGAGAGGGCACTTCACAGTCACTGGAGGAGCTGGTGGAGACAGAGTGTGCCCATGGCGCCAGCAGTAGGACGACTGCAGGGGACCAGGCACATGCTCCGTCCGTGGTTGATGATGAGCCTCTGGAGTCGTCCGCGATGCAGCCAACTCAGGAGATGCGGCTGGGTGTGAGGGACCATCTGGTGGAGATACATGAGGCTGTGCTTGGCTTGGTGTCCGTGGTGGGGAGTGTACGTGGACCGTAGCCAATGCATTGACCCTCATGACTGAGCGCCACACCTCCTCCATGGAGAGAGCGGCGACTCTCATGGAGAGGCAGCTCCAGGGACAGGGTCAGGGGTTCCTGGGGTTGCGCTCGGACCTGCAAGCCCTCACAGAGGCATTGACCTCAGGTGATCAGTGCCCGTGCGGGTGGTGGTTTGGGCACCAGTTCTCCCACCTCGATGCCCATCCAGCTATGGTGAGCAGGGAGGACTGAATGGACCTCATGTCGGTGGAGCAGCTGCCTGTCGTCTCTGCTGGCGCTTCTCAGGGCGCTCCGGATGAGGCTGGCAGCTCCTCTGCCTCTCTGCCAGTGACTGTGGCACCCAACGAGGCTGCAACGGCCGGGGAGATGCCAGCTGCGGAGCCAGAATGACGCTCCTCTATGGAGATATAGAAGATCACCTGACCTTCCTTACGCGCTGTTTTGCTTTTGGGTCTTCTTCCCCTTCTGCGCACACACGCAGAGCTGGCTTCTTGGCTGAAAATATATTTGAAAAAAATGAACCACGCGTGTGCGCAGGGCCATTTACCAGCCTGAAGGCATTGAAATGGGCCAACTCTGTGTGGCCACTTGTTGGCAGGCACATGCACAGAAATCCCGAGCTCATAAAAAGAGTGAACTACGCACGAGCTGCCATTCTAAGGCTGGCGCGTGCACAGAGACCTCCAGGGCTCACTGGGAACTGTCTTCCCCAAGCCCCAGCTTTTTTTTACATTCGTATGTGAGCATCACTGGTGAGGCTGGGCCAACATTTATTGCACATCCCTTTAAGAGTCGGAGCGAGGGTCACATGCCAGCAGGTTTCCTCCCCCAAGGGACATTAGTGAACCAGATGGGTTTTTACAACAATTGACAATGGTTTCATGGTCATCATTAGGCTTTTAATTCCAGATTTTTATCGAACTCCAATGGCACCATCTGCCATGGTTGGGATTCAAACCCCAGGTCCCCAGAGCATTACCCTGGCTCTCAAGATTACTAGTCCAGTGACAATACCACTACATCATTGCCTCCCCCTCAAAATAACTCAAGGGAAGGGAAGTTTTTTCCTTTTCCTCCATGGGTTCATCACAATACGTCGGAAGGCAAGGAAGCCTGAGGTGTGGAAAGCGCTGCCTGCACACTTTTCCCTTACCCCAGAAGAAGAAGGGGTAAAAGGATTCGGAACCCGAATTAGATCAGGTTGACCTCACCTGGAAGAGCGGAGGCTAGAATTAGAATCCCAGGAAAGGGAGAGAGGGAGAGGGGAAAGAGAGAAAGCACAAGAAAGTGTCTTCCAGCTGGAGAAGGGGGTTTCAGGCCCAAAAGACCTAAGGCAAACTGAATTGACTTGGACGCATTGGTAAGGCCACACAAATCCTGCCCTTAACAGCATGGCAACAAATTATGGCCTTAATTGCCAACGATGCTCACATCCCATGAACCAATGAGAAAGAAACAAGCCCACACTCTCTGGCCTCTCCACATAATAGAATTCCCTCATTCTTGGGGTCGCTCTTACATGTCTCCCTCTGCGCCCTTTGCAAGGCCTTCAAAACCTTCCTAAAACATAATGCCCAGAAATCGGGCAACACCCCAGCTGGGCCCGAAGCTGTGGTTTACGAAGGGTGTTACTAAAATATGGTGAAAGTACACCTTGCAAGATGGCACAACAAAAGAGGGTCTTCATGAATATGCCAGAGGACAATCGACGGTTCCAGTGATCCTGGCAACATCGGGCAAATATTTTCGGGCAAGAGTCAAAAGTACTGTATCGCTCTCTCCGGAAAGTCAAACATATGTTACAAACTTATTTTTGCTTATTCTGCTTAGGGATCTGCCAAGGTGCAAGTTCAAATGATTAATCTGACAGCAGCATGTGTCTTCACACAGAGCTAAGGTCTTCCTGGAGGGACATTTAACTGAAGAAACATATGGTCTTATCAAGAGGGATTAAATTAAGAGAAGCGTTGATTTAGCTCCTCTATGAATAGATTAACTACTCGGTCTTTTTAAAAAAATTTTTACTCATCTTTATTTAACAGCTACTTCATTGGTATTCCCCCCCACCCCCTAGCCAACCCCACCACCCACCAGCAAGAAAATCTTCAATGCAGCCTGTTAGAAGTTGTTCAAAACTACATGCCAGGAGCAGCAGGATAAAGGAATAAGGGAATGACTGCAGGGCGCTGCTGAGATCACATGCTGCAGCAGTTAGCTCATGCTACCAAGTGAAAGGAGGACTAGGTCTGCTGAAGTCCTGCTTATATTCCCAGCTCCATTCAGACTGAGAGGACATGCATCTTAAAATTAGCTCGCGCCCATTTGGACAAGGCAGATGTCTGGCATCCCACATCCGTGCCTTCAGCTTCCGTCATCTTAAAGCTGTGGAATTCCTTCCTTAATCCTCTCCGCTTCGCTACCTCCCTTTTCTCCTGTAAGAAAGCTCCTTAAGCACCAGCCCCTTTGACCAGGTTTTTTTTTTTGGATGTCTGTCCTAATATCCCCTTCCATGTCACGTTATCAAATTTGGTTTGAAGATCACTCCTGTGAAGCACCTGGGGATGTTTTAACATGTCAAAGATGCTATGTGAATGCAGGTTGTTGTTGTTTTTGTTGATGTTCTCCCCCACCCCACCCCCAAACTGTACAATGTGGACGGTTCTGGGCACCACACCTTAGAGACTGGCCTTGGAAGGAGTGCAGCACAGCTCCTTCCGAATGTTACCAGATCTTCCAAAAGGTTAGATTGGGAGAAATTATTACATAAGCTAGACTTGTATTCCGTGACATGTATAAGACTAAAGGGTTGACGTTTTTAGGATATTGAAAGGGATTTTTAGGGCAGATCGAGAGAGAGAGAGACTATTCTCGCTATTGGTGTCTCGGACAACCAGGAGCAACCTTAAAACCAGAGCCAGGCCGTCCAGGAGAGAAGTTAGGGAAACATTTGTCCACACAAAGTGCGGACCACTCTCCCACAAAAAGCAATGAATGTTGGGCCGAATCTCCTGTGGAGCGGTAATCACGGTTGGATCATATATTCTTACCTTGCACTGGAGCTCCACATTTCTTGCCTGGAATTCCGACTTGGGCCTGCTGAGATATGTGGAGTGAACCTGCTCCTTCAGTGCAGTGTAGGAACGTCAGGGGGAACTAAGACACGTCCCCTTTTACGTCACTAGCTTCCACATTTCGGTAAGTTTAAACGTCCCTTTGCTTAAATGCTACTTTGACAAGCTAGGAGAGGAGGTAAGTGTGTAAGATAAGTGAGTGAGGGATAGGGTGGGTCAGGGTGGATCGTAGGGGTCAGTGGGTGTAGGTGTCGGGAGGGCTGGAGTGTAGGGTGAACTGGAGGATTGGGTGGTCGGGGGGCTTGGGTCGGGTGGTCGGGGGTGGGGGGGTGCTGTGGGTGGGGGAGTAGTCGGGTGATCAGTGGAGGATCAAGGGCTGGGAATGGTTGGTCGGGGGGGGGGTCAGGTAAAGTTTGGGGGTGTGGTTAGCCGGGTGGTTGAGGGGGCCAGTGGGGTAGTTGGGGGGTTGCGGTGGGGTGGTTAGCTGAGGGGGGTGGAGGGCCAATGAGTTGGGGGGGTGGTCAAGTTGTCATGGGGTTTGGGAGTAGGGGGCAGTTGGGTGGTCATGGGCGATAGTCGGGGGTGGGGTGATCAAGTGAGGGCGTTGGGGGGAGTGTTTTGTTGGGGAGGAGCGGAGGGTCAGTACCATAGTTAACCAGGAGTTAGAAATGGTTTTAATCCTTCTAATTTTTCTTGGGTGATTAATCTGTTAAGTGAGTCAGAACCATATGAAATCACCAATTGAAATCGGAGTTTTAGAGGGTTCCAGACGCTAGGTAATTACCCAACGGAAGTTGAAACTTCCCGGGCAATTCCTCATGTGGGGACATTCGAGTAGTCCCCTAGCTCTCTACTGAGGTAGCTCCGGGAAACAACCCTCATATTGAAACTAAAATTGAGAGATTTTTGCTCATCAAGAGTACTCCCAAAATGGTAAATAGAGTTAGGATAATGATTAGCCATGATTTCATTGAGGGTAGAACAATCTTGAAGGGCTGAATGGCCTCCTCCCATTCCTATGTTCCCATGGAGTAAATAATTGAGGGAGGAATTTTAACCAGGGCACCAGGGCTCCCGTGTTTTTATTCATCTAGCAACATAAAATATTTAACATTGCTCTGAATAGCCATACAGGGGCTTGTTACAAGTCAGCTGAAGTGTGGGCGTCCCCCTCCCAGAGTGTCAGCCTAGAGCACTTGCCTCAGGCAGTGTTTAATGGAGGTGACAAGGATCTTGCTGCTGGCTGGAGTGCTGGGGAGAGCCCCACGCTACCTCTTTTCAAAAAAAGTCTGCTGAATGAATTGCCAATCAGGCATTTAACATGGCAGCGGTGGGCTTTCCCGGAATCAAGGATCCCAGGGGAGGATGTCCTGCCCTCCGAGTGCTGCAGGGTGAGAGGGGGGGGGGGGGGGGTGGGGGTTGCAGGGAAGGGATGGGGAGGGGGTTCGGAGCAAGAGCAGAGGGATGGCTCTCAGCGGCCTCCCCCCCTTCCTGATGGAGGGTCCCTCGATCAGGCACTGAGCGCCTTTAGGCTTGTATTCTCTGGAGCATAGGTTGAGGAATGATCTGACTGAAGTGTTTAAATTGTTAAAAGGAATCCATTGGGGGAGATGAGGAGAAACCATTTCCTTAGAGAACGTGGGGGTTGGGGGGGGTGACAGGAATGAGGGGGACACCATTTTAAAATTAGAGCTGGAGCGTTTAGGAGGAATTCAGGGTGCAATTTTTCACACAGAGGGTAGTAAAAATCTGGAACTCCCTCCCTGTGGGATGCTGGGGGGTCAATTGGAACTTTCGAGACTGAGATCGACAGATTTTTGTGGTTGAGGGAATCAGGGGATATGGAGCGAAGATGAGTAAATGAAGTTGAGGAGCAGATCGACCAGTATCTAACTGAATAGCAGAGTGGGCTCGAGGGGCTGAATGGCCTCGTCCGATTCCGATGAAGCAATAGCCAGTGTTCGATTAAGATGGCAATCTTTAATTCCCTCTGGTCAGAGATAAAAAGTTTTGAAGTAGTCTCAACTTTCTTCATTGTAGTTTACATCTGAATTTTAAAAAAAAATGTATTAGTTTGGAACTCCAGATTCTGAATATTTGAATAAGATATACTGCTCGCTTGGACCCCTTGAGACAGGATTAAGGGTCTTGTGTTTCTTTTTCTCAATTAACTTAGACAGCGTGTTATCCTTGTGTGAGAAGGCGATAGGCTTTGAGTCGTCTGATTAATATATATCAAGTGTGCAGGGCTGAATGAGTGAACAGTTATTGATTCCTTAATTAAAATATGCAAGATTTACTAGCCAGATTAATTGAGCTGCTGGCTATGAATATTTAATTATAACAGATGAAAGCCCCTTCCCCCACTCTCCAACCACTTGAAAGGCCAGTTCCCCTGCTGCACAAACCAAGTTCATTAACACACCGTGGGCAACGTGGCTGATCCATTGGGAAAAGTTCGAAACCTGCGTCTGACTTTCGGTTTGCAAACTATACAACTTTGGGCTGAATCGTCTGAGGGCTGGTCAATCAGCGCCGGATTGCCTCCCTGCTCTGATTTTCTTTACCTTGGGCTGGGGCTCCACGTTTCTCGGCTGGGCCTCCAAATTGTGCCCGGAGTCGGAGGGGGAAGAGAAGCCTTGCCCCTCTTTACGGCACTAACTGCTACATACCAGCGACTTTCAATGTCTCAAAGCAACTTGGACAGGAGAAGAGGTAAGTGTGTAAAGTAACTGGGCGAGGGGGCAGGGTGGAAGCTAAGTGGGTGGGGGGATAGGGTGGCAGGTGGGTATACGAGAGGTGGAGTGGCCGGTGGGTGTATGAGAGGTGGAGTGGCATGTTGGGTGGGTGAGGGGCTAGGGTGGCAGGTGGGTGTTTGAGGGGGTAGGGTGGCAGGTGTGTGGGTGAGGGGGTTTAAGGTGGCAGGTGGGTGAAGGGTAGGGAGGCAGGTGGGCGTCTGAGGGAGTAGGATGACAGGTGGGTAAGGGGATATGCTGGAAGCTAAGTGGGTGAGGGGGTAGGATGACAGGTGGGTGTTTGAGGGAATAAGGTGACAGATGGGTGAGATGGCAGGGTGGCAGGTAAGTGGGTAAGGGGGTAGGGTGACAGGTTGGTGATGGGGTAGAGTTGGTAGGAGGAGTCAGGAGGTTATTCATGGGTGTTGGGGGTAGTCGGGGTGTCGAGGGTAGGGGGTAGTCGGGGGTTAGTCAAAGGTTTGGGAGGTCATCAGTGGGTGGGACGGGTGGTTGGGAGTTTGGCATGGAGTCGGGGTGCATGAGGATAGTTGGGTGATGGGGAGATAGTCGGGGTGTGGGCTAGGGGTGGGAGGGTTGTCGGGGGTTGGGGGTATTCAGGGGTGGGGGGTGGTGAAGCCTGGGGAGTCGGGGTGGTCAGTACCATGGTTATGTGGGAGTTAGAGCTGGTTTTAATCCTTGTAATTTATGGTAACTGAATGTTTCTTCATTCCCTCCTGTCAATCACGGGTCATGTGATATACTGTGGGGGCTCTGACCAGTGAGCTCTTAGCGTGGGCAATCCGCGGGGCGGGGCTTATTCTGATGAGAGATCTAGTTGAGCATGTATCCACTGAAAACGTCCCTGTAATAAAGTTTAACTGCTTCTTGATGAAACCACTCTGCTCAACAGGTTCATCACATTTGGTGCCGAAGTTAAAATCAACTTCGACTCTGCACCTCGCGCTGTTGCTGTGAGTAACTTGAATTTAAAAAAAAACCGCTCATCAATTCATATAGAGGAGTGGTGGACCTAGTGAAAGCATACTTCCAGACAAAGCCAGCTGTGATAATTCAGCCCTTTAAATTCAATTCAAGAGTTCGGGCCCCGGGAGAGTCCATCACAATCTATATAGTGAACTGCAAGCAGTAAACAGAATACTGCGACTTCGGGGAAGTTTTCAATGATACGCCGTGGGACCGATTGGTAGGTAGCGTCAAGGACAGTGCCATTCAACACCGATTACTTGCCAAGGTTGATATCGATTTTAAACGCACCCTAGGAAACTCCCTCGCCATGGAAAGTGCTGTGAGGGTGCTCGCTGGCTTTGCAACACATGGACAATGGCAGCAAACTTCATGTTGGGCGGGAACCTGCCGCCAAGCCTGGTGCAAAAACCAGACCTGCGGAATTAGAGCCCGATTCAATGGCCGCTGTGAGAAACGTTAAGAAACTTAACGGAAACCCTTCATCATCGGTTTCAAGACAAAACTGCTATAGATGTGGAGGTGACCACAGAGCAGATACCTGTAAATTCAAAGAGGCAGAATGCCATTACTGTCATAAGACCATAAGACATAGGAGCAGAAATTAGGCCATTCGGCCCATCGAGTCTGCTCCATCATTCAATCATGGCTGATAAGTTTCTCAACCCCATTCTCCCGCCTTTTCCCCGTAACCTTTGATCCCCTTACAAATCAAGAACCTATCTATCTCGGTCTTAAATACACTCAATGACCTGGCCTCCACAGCCTTCTGTGGCAATGAATTCCATAGATTCACCACTCTCTGGCTAAAGATGTTTCTCCTCATCTCTGTTCTAAAAGGTCTTCCCTTTACTCTGAGGCTGTGGCCTCGGGTCCTAGTCTCTCCTACTAATGGAAACACCTTCCCCACGTCCAATCTATCCAGGCCTTTCAGTATTCTGTAAGTTTCAATCAGATCCCCCCTCATCCTTCTAAACTCCATCGAGTATAGACCCAGAGTCCTCAAACGTTCTTCATATGTTAAGCCTTTCATTCCTGGGATCATTCTCGTGAACCTCCTCTGGACCCTCTCCAGGGCCAGCACATCCTTCCTGAGATACAGGGCCCAAAATTGCTCACAATATTCTAAATGTGGTCTGACTAGAGCCTTATAAAGCCTCAGCAGCACATCACTGCTTTTAAATTCTAGTCCTCTCGAAATAAATGCCAACATTGCATTTGCCTTCCTAACTACCGACTCAACCTGCAAGTTAACCTTAAGAGAATCCTGGACTAGGACTCCCAAGTCTCTTTGCACTCCAGATTTCTGAATTCTCTCCCCATTTAGAAAATAGTCTATGCCTCTATTCTTCCTACCAAAGTGCATGACCTCACACTTCCCCACGTTGTATTCCATCTGCCACTTCTTTGCCCATTCTCCTAACCTGTCCAAATCCTTCTGCAGCCTCCCCGCCTCCTCAATACTACCTGTCCCTCCACCTATCTTTGTATCACCTGCAAACTTAGCCAGGATGCCCTCAATTCCTTCATCTAGATCATTAATGTATAAAGTGAAAAGTTGTGGTCCCAACACTGACCCCTGCGGAACTCCACTAGTCACCGGCCGCCATCCTGAGAAGGACCCCCTTATCCCCACTCTCTGCCTCCTGCCAGACAGCCAATCTTCTATCCATGCTAGTACCTTGCCTCTAACACCATGGGCTCTTATCTTACTGAGCAGCCTCCTGTGCGGCACCTTGTCAAAGGCCTTCTGGAAGTCCAAGTAGATAACACCCATTGGCTCTCCTTTGTCTAACCTACTCGTTACCTCCTCAAAGAATTCTAACAGATTTGTCAGGCATGACCTCCCTTTGATGAAACCATGCTGACTTTGCCCAATTTTACCATGCACTTCCAATAATTCTGAAATCTCACCCTTAATAATGGACTCTAAAATCTTACCAACAACCGAGGTCACGCTAATCGGCCAGTAATTTCCCGTCTTTTGCCTCACTCCCTTCTTAAACAGGGGGGTTACATTAGCGATTTTCCAGTCCTCTGGGACCCTCCCTGACTCGAGTGATTCCTGAAAGATCACCACTAACGCCTCCACTATCTCTTCAGCTATCTCCTTCAGAACTCTGGGGTGTAATCCATCTGGCCCAGGTGATTTATCCACCTTCAGATCTTTCAGTTTTCCTAGCACCTTCTCCTTAGTAATGGCCACCATACTCACCTCTGCCCCCCGACTCTCTTGAACTTTGGGGATGTCACTCGTGTCTACCACTGTGAAGACTGATGCAAAGTACCTATTCAGTTCCTCCACCATTTCTTTGTTCCCCACTACTGCTTCTCCAGTGTCATTTTCCAGGAGCCCAATGTCCACTTTTGCCTCTCTCTTACCCTTTATATATCTAAAAAAACTCTTGCAATCTTCTTTTATGTTACTGGCTAGTTTACCCTCATATTTAATCTTCTCCCTCCTTATTTATTTTTTAGTTGTCCTCTGTTGGTCTTTGTAGGCTTCCCAATCCCCTGGTTTCCCACTGCTCTTCGCCACATTGTATGCTTTCTCTTTAGCTTTAGTCATAAGAAGGGTCACATGGTTAGACAATGCTGGACAATGCTGAAGCAGTCTGCAAAACAGCAAACAAACTTGATAGAAGTAACGGGTACAGCAAAGGCTGAAGCTGCTGCTTCTGACATTTACTCCTTATATAATGTGACTGCTGTGAAGACTGAGCCTATTACGGTGACAGTACAAGTGAACGAGAAGCCACTGACAAAGGAAGTGGATACTGGTGCCTCAGCTACGGTGGTAGTAGAGCACACTTTCAGGTACTTTAATGAAGGAAGACAGCCAATAAACTTGGAATGGACAACCGCCACATTAAGAACTTATACAGGAGAACGTATTCAAGTAAAGGGGATCGCCACTCTCCCAGTCTCTTACAAGCAACAGACAGTCCAACTGCCTGTAATAATAGTGAAAGGAAAGAGACTCAGTCTTTTATGCCGAGACTGGTTACATAAGATCAAACTCAACTGGTCTGAGATATTTCACTAAAATCAGATGGAATCCCAGAACTCCTAAGGAAATACAACATGGTTTTTCGGGATGAATTAGGGAAGTTAAAAGGCCTGTACGCCAAGATGCATGTTGACCCTCAGGTGACACCACGTTTCTTTAAGGTCAGGCCTGTGCCTTATACATTGAAAGAAAAGGTGGATACAGTGCTGTGCCAGTTAGGAAAGCTGGGCATCATCCAACCTGTCCAATTCTCGGAGTGGGCTGTACCCATGGTTCCAGTGGTTATGCCTGACCACATCATATGCATCTGTGGGGACTATAAATTGACTGTAAATAAGGCAGCAAAACTAGATAAGTATCCCGTTCCAAGCATAGGCGATTTATATGCCAAGTTGGCTGGGGGCAAGTACTGTACACAATTGGATATGAGCCACGCCTACCAACATTGAGAACTGGATAGCATGTCGAGAGAACACGTGACTATTAACACACACAAAGGTCTCTATCAGTACACTCGTTCACTCTTTGGAGTCTCGTCAGCATGCACTATTTTCCAGAGAACGATGGAGAGTCTTTCGCGAGGGCTCCCATGAGTGGTGGTATATTCAGATAATGTTCTCATCACTGGCTCACCGAGTCTGAACACTTGGCCAACCTGGAGGAGGTGCTAAGAAGGCACACGGAAGCCGTCATGCGGTTAAAGAAGGAAAAATGCACATTTCAAGCACCAGAAGTCACTTATCTAGGTCACAGGGTGGGGAGGGGCCATGGGTTTGCATCCAGTAGAAGATAAAGTTCAGGCAATAAAAGATGCGCCCTCGTATTCCAATGTAACAGGACTCAAGTCCTTCCTGGGTATGATTAACTACTAAAGCCGCTTCATACCCAACCTGTCAACTGTTCTGGCACCATCACACTCGCTGCTAAAAGAGAACCACCATTCATCATGGGGGGTCACAGCAGGAAGAAGCCTTTGTGAAAGCAAAGAAATGGCTGCATTCGTTGCATTTACTGGTACACTATGACCCATCGAAGGAGCTGGTATTAACATGTGAGGCATCTCCTTAGGGTGTAGGAGCCTTGTTAACATATAAAATGGAAAATGGGTCAGAAAGGCCCATTAGCTATGTCTCGAGAACCCTTTCTCAAGCCGAGAACATACGAATACGAATTAGGAGCAGGAACAGGCCACTCGGCCCCTCGAGCCTGCTCCGCCATTCAGTAAGATCATGGCTGACCTGATTGTAACCTCAGCCCCACATTTCTGCCTACCTCCCGATAATCTTTCACCCCCTTGTTAATGAAGAACCTATCTGCCTCTGCCTTAAAAATATTCAAAGACTCTGCTTCCACCGCCTTTCGAGGAAGAGAGTTCCAAAGACTCACAACCCTCTGGGAGAAAACAATTCTCCTCGCCGCTGAAAAGGGCTATTCTCAGTTAGAAAAAGTGGTTTTTGGTGTAAAATAAAATTCACCAGTGCCTACATGGACACCATTTTACCATTGTGTTGGACTATAAACCGTTAACGAGATTGTTCAGCGAGGGCAATATCATTCCACCAATTGCATCAGCAAGAATACAACACTGGGCTCTGACATTATCTGCGTATGAGTATACTTTTATGTATCGCCCCAGCCTACTCATTGAAAATGCAGATGTACTCAGTCGCCACCCTTTGGCAGGTAGCATTGTAAATACTCCCGCTACACAAGAATTAGTGCAATTACTGAATTCCTTAGATTCTTTGCCTGTGTGTGTGTGTGTGAAACAAATTAGAAATTGTATGATCAGAGATCCAATATTGTCGAAAGTCAGAGGCTTTGTTTTGCAAGGTTGGCCAAGCTCGCTTATATCTGAAGAATTGAGACCTGAAATTGTATATATGTTGGTTGGATTGTTTAAATGTTTTTCTGTAAAGAGTAATTGTAAACTAAAGGGGGAAGGAAACGTGGTAACTGGATGTATAGTCACTCCCTCCTGTCAATCACGGATCATGTGATCGACTTTGTGGGCTCCGACCAGTGAACTCTTAGCGTGGGCGATCCGTGGGGCGGGGCTTTTCCTGATGAGAGATCGGGTCGAGTGTGCAAGCGCTGCAAATGCCTCTGTAATAAAGTATAATTGTATCTTGAAAAAGCCAGTCTGCTCCATAGAGTCATCACATAACTTCTCCTGGGTAACTATCCCGGCAGGGGTGTCGGAACCATCCAAAGTCTCCCAATTTAAGGCAGAGTTTCAGAGGGTTCCAGTCACAGGGTAATTGCCCCACAAAAGTTAAAACTTTTCCCAGGCAATTCCCACAGACGCCTTGCAGTGGGCCTTCCAAGTGGTCCCCCAATGCATCTTCCAGGGTACCTCCGAGGTCAGATCATCTTGAGATCGGAAGATCTGGACCATCGTGGTTCACCCACACACCTGCCACTCTATCCCCTGCTGACCACATGACGGTAGTTCTAGAAGTTTCTGAGCAGTCTAAAAATGGACAAAGGCTGGCAATCAAGTGCCTGGAATGTAACACTCCTTGTACTGAATAAACATTCCAGCCAAGCCAAAGCAAAAGATTGTAGATGAGGCATCTGCACCAGCCAGCTGTGGACACAGGCAGAGCTATTTGTGACTCCTCGTCTCCAATGTTGTGCTAATGGTTCTACAGTTACCTAGTCAAAAGACAACGGGTTTTAACAAGGGGCCTCATTAGCTGAAAGCTCAACCCAAAACCTCCCTGCCACGTGGCTGAGACTAGAACTGTTTGAATTGCTTTAATTATACATCTTTTGGGTTTTATTGTCAGTCACTTTTAACCTCTGAAAAAAAATCAGAGCTCGAGGCTAGCAGCCTGTCTCTGTCTACCTTTTGCCAGCTAGCAGGTAGCAGCAGAAAGATCTCTGTCCAGGTAAATTGCCTGACCTTCACCTACGCTGTTTTTCTAATGGAACATCTGACCTTCTGTACCAGTGCCTACTACCAGACTAACTCACTTCAGTGTGCTTCTCCCATTGTATAAGTTAGCACCACTGGAAAACTGGATCCCTCCAGCCAGTTAACCTCCCTGAAGGAATACAGCACTGGGCTTTTGATTCTGGATTCTGGGGTTAGGTGAAATAATAATTCTTATTTCTGCCTGCAGTCTTGCCCATTTCAAATATCAAAGTCTTGCCCGTATCAAAGTCTTTCCCATTTCCCTCTTTTATTTTATGGGGAGAATTTTCGGCTTAAGCCAGCGGGGGTGGGGCCCGCTCGCCGAGGCGTAAAATGACGCAGGGTGACATCTGGCGTGCGTCCCCATGTCACCGCGCATCATTTAGATTTTCAGTTCGGTGGGCATGCAGCCGAATCGGCTGTGCTCCCGCAGAAATGCCAAAGACATGTTAAGGCCGTTAATTAACTAATTAAGGCTGTTGAGAAAGTTGCCCGTCCAACCTTAAGGTTGTCGGGCAGGCGAAGAGCCCAGGTGCCCTTCGCATTTTTCATGGAACCTCATCCACGGGCGGGATGAGGTTTCATGAAGGCTTAAAAAATCAAATAATGTTTTTTCATTAAAGTACATTGACATGTCCCAGCTGATGTGACACTGTCACATGAGGGGACGTGTCTTAATTTTTTTTTCTTTATTAAAATTTTTAAAACTTAAAACTTACATTATCAGGCGCGAAAGAGCGCATCCCGGACTCAGGGTACCCCTCCCCGCCCACCATAGGGAGTGCACAGCGTTTCCGGGCGCGCATCACACTGGGTGGGCATTAATTGGCCCATCCGCGCAAAATGGCAGCGCGGACCTGATCGGCGGTGCCGATTGGGTCCGGCCCGCGCCCACCCCCCGCACAACCCCAGGGAATATTCTGTCCTATGAATGCAAAAGGGGGGGGAACATCGGGAACCCCTTTCCCGCATTTTGAGTGTGCGTAAAATAAACTAACCCTTTTATTTTTCCCCTTGTCTCAAGTTTGCTGTGGGGTGATTGATCGAGGATTGGATCACTCCGAAACTGATGGGTTAGGGAAAATAAGCCACCCCTTATAAAGGGGGAAATCAAAAATCAAAAACGCTGGCTTACGGAGGGCAGTGGGGGAAGAAATCAGGGCTGATTCATTTAAACCCCCATCCGGTCCCCAGCAGGAATTGGGAGCTTGAGTCTGGAAAAAAAACCCAATTTGAACTTGACCAGAGCCTAAGTTAAGAGACAATCCAAGTTAGAGATAAAGGAGCTAATTGGAAGCCAAAGGAGGAAAATGCGGCAGATGTAACTAACCACAGCAAATCCCTTTTCCCTAACATTTAGAAAATGGCAAAGTTTGATGCCTAGATGTTTGCTGAGCAAGAGAATTTACATAGTGAATCTTTGGCAGCCCTTAGAATAGAGCAATTGAAAGCTGCAGCTAGGGAAGTACTGTTAAAAGTGCCCAGCAAAATCAAGCAAAGCGAACTGACGCAGTCGTTGGCAGAATGTTTGGATCTCACGTTACCAGCAGAGCAGTCAGGTGTAAAGCCCAGCTGTGGAACCGAATCCCCTCCCCTAGCCAATTCCAAGCTGGAAAAGCTTAAACTGCAGTTAGAATTAATTTCGGGAGAGGGGAAGAGAGAAAGAGGGAGAAGGGAGAGCAAGGGAACAAGGAAAAGTAAGATCTCCAGCTTGGGAGCTTGGAAATGGAGCGAGCAACTCAAAGTGGGAGAGGGAACAAGCAACTAGCAGTGCAAAGGAAAATCTCTCTCTCTACCCGGCAGCACCCCCTATCCCCCTAGCCCAGAACCACTCCCTGAGGCCCTCAAGTATGCAAGATTCCTTCCCAGATTTGAAAAGAGTGATGTGGAGTCCTTTTTTTAAACACCTTTGAGAAAGCAGCAGGACAGATAAAATGGCCCTCAGAGATCTGAACATGTTTAATCCAAGGGCAGCTGTCAGACAGGGCCCCAAGAGGTCTCCTCCACGCTGCTGATGTGTCCCTGAATTATGAGCAGACTAAGGCTGCCATCCTAATTGCCTGCAAATTAGACCCAGAGGCATACACCAGCCATTCCGAACGCTTGTAAGAAGTCAACCCAAGCCTACATTGATTTTAAACGGATGAAGCAATCCACGGTCGACCGATGGATAAGATGCCTAAAAATCCTGCGCACCTATGAGGGGTTATGCGAGCTAGTACTGTTGGAGGAATTCAAAAATTGCCGACCCTCCCACCTGTGAATAGACCTAGAGGAGCAGAGAACCCTTCCTGGGTCTCTCCTGCCGGTGGGACTGGGCATACCCAGGGATGGTGATGATGGTGTCTAGGACGTTATCTGTAAGGAATGATTCCGTGAGTGTGACTATGTCGGCCTGTTGCTTGATTAGTCTATGAGACAGCTCTTCCAATTTTGGCACAAGCCCCCAGTTGTTAGTAAGGAGGGCTTTGTAGTGGCAACAGGGCTCGGTTTGATGTTATTATTTCCTGTGCCTAGGTCGATGCTGGGTGGTCCATCCGGTTTCATTCCTTTTTATTGACCTTTTTAGAGGTTTGAGCTAAGCCGTTTAAGAGTCAACCACATTACCGCGAATCTGGAGTCACGTGTAGGCCACCACCTGGAAGTTCCCCTCTGAGCCACGTACAACCCTGACTTGGAAATATATCATCGTTCCTTCACTGTCGCTGGATCAAAATCCTGGAACTCCCTCCCTAACAGCACTGTGGGTGTACCTACACCACATGGACTTCAGAGGTTCATGCAGGCAGCTCACTACCACCTACTCAAGGGCAACTGGGGCTGGGCAATATATTCTTGCCCAGCCAGAGATACCCATTACCCCTGAATGAATAAAAAAAAAGACCAGATGAGGATGACCAATTTCATCCCCTGAAGGATATTAGTGAACCAGATGGGCTTTTATGACAATCAAAAATTGAATTATAGAGTCATAGAGGTCTACAGCACAGAGAAAGGCCCTTCGGCCCATCGAGTCTGCGCCAGTTAAACAAGTACTTAACTATTCTAATCCCATTTTCCAGCACTAGGCCCATAGCCTTGCATGCCATGGAATCGCAAGTGCCTATCCAAATACTTCTTAAATGTTATGAGGGTTTCTGCCTCTACCACCCTTTCAGGCAGTGAGTTCCAGATTCCCACCACCCTCTGGGTGAAAAAACCCTTCCTCACATCCCTTCTAAACCTCCTGCCCCTTACCTTAAACCTATGCCCCCTGGTTATTGATCCCTCCACCAAGGGGAAAAGTTTCTTCCTGTCTATTCTATCTATGCCCCTCATAATTGTATACACCTCAATCATGTCCCCCCTCAATTTCCTCTGTTCCAGGGAAATAACCCCAGTCTATCCAATCTCTCCTCATAACTAAAACTCTCCAGCCCAGGCAACATCCTGGTAAATCTCCCCTGCACACTCTCTAGTGCAGTCACATCCTTCCTATAATGTGGATTCCAGAACTGAATGCAATACTCTAGCTGTGGCCTAACCAGTGTTTTATACAGTTCCAGCATAACCTCCCTGCTCTTATATTCTATGCCTCGGTTAATAAAGACAAGTATCCCATATGCCTTCTTAACCACCTTATCTACCTGTCCCGCTATCTTAAGGGACCAATGGACATGCACACTCTGATCCTCGGTACTTCCCAGGGTCCTACCATTCATCGTGTATTCCCATGCCTCGTATGTCCTGCCCAAGTGCATCACCTCACACTTATCCAAATTAAATTCCATTTGCCATCTGATCAGCCCGTCTATATCCTCCTGTAATCTAAGGCTATCCTCCTCACTATTCACCACCCCACCAATTTTTGTGTCATCCGCGAACTGACTGATCCACCCTCCTACATTCAAGTTGAAATATTTTATATATATACCACAAACAGCAAGGGACCTAACACTGATCCCTGTGGAACCCCACTGGACACAGGCATCCAGTCACAAAAACACCTCTCAACCATCACCCTCTGCTTCCTGCCACTCAGCCAATTCTGGATCCAATTTGCCAAATTGCCTTGGATACGATGTGCTCTGACCTTCATTAACAGTCTCCCATGCGGGACCTTATCAAAAGCCTTGCTGAAGTCCAAGTAGACTATGTCAAATGCATTGCCCTCATCTACACACCTGGTCACCTCTCTGAAAAATTCAATCAAACTGGTCAGACATGACCTCTCCTTAACAAAACCATGCTGACTGCCCTTGATTAATCCCTGCCTCTCCAAGTGTAGATTAATTCTGTCCCTCAGAAGTGCTTCCAATAGTTTCCTCAACACTGAGGTTAGACTGACTGGCCTGTAGTTCCCTCATTTATCCCTCCCTCCCTTCATGAATAACGGTACCACATTGGCTGTCCTCCAGTCCTCTGGCATCTCTCCTGTGACCAGAGAAGTATTGAAAATTATTGCCAGGGCCCCTGCTATCTCCTCCCTTGCCTCACTCAACAGCCTGGGATACATTTCATCCGGGCCTGGAGATTTATCTACTTTTAAGTCTGCCAGACCACTTAGAACCTCCACCCTTTCTCTGCTCATTTCTTTAATGATACCACAGTCCTTCTACCTGATTTCCATACTCACGCCATCCCTCTCACTTGTGAACACTGACACAAAGTATTCATTTAGAACCCTACCTACATCTTCCGGCTCCACACACAAATTACCAGTGTGGTCCTTAATGTTTTCAAAGTCATCGTTAGACTTTTAATTCCAAACATTCATTGAGTTCAGATTCCAACTTCTGCCATGGTGGGGTTCAAACCTGGGTCCAAGAGCATTACCCTGGGTCTCTAGACTAGCAGTCCAATGACAATGCCACTATGCCACCACCTCCCCTAAGGTCGAGATGTCAAAGCTTGGTCAGTAAAATTAGAAGACGTCTAGACAAGGCGCCTAGAATCTGAAATAGACTCTCCAAGTATCCCAGAATTAAATAGGCACCAGATAAGTCCGAGAGAAGGGAGAGAAACAGTGAGGGAGGCATCCCACATAGCTGAAGAGCCTGAAGGAAGGTTGGTTATTCAGCCTGGAAAGAAAAGGGTAAGGACTTGCCTGAAGTATGGCTGGCAGAAACATTCTTTCCAGCATTAAATAGGGAAAAGGGGAGTTCCAAACCAATGAGCAGATTGGGGTTGAGATGCCCCCCAGTCAAAAAGCCACAAGGGTGTGTAGCTGGAACTGCACTTCTACTTGAGGGCAGAGGTGTTCCTAGGGACATGGATGCTGCCACTCCCAAGCCAAAGGCCCCAGCTAGGAAGCCATTGATTAGTTTGGCCAGTAGCTGTGTGGCAAATTTCAATATGGACCAGAAAAGTTCCCAAATTGGCCCAGAAAGAGAGAGGGTGATGCCTCACTTAGTTCAAAAGCCACTGGAAGGTACAGCAGTAGCTGACCACCCACCAGAAGGCAGCAGTGTCCCAAAAGACATAATGCGGGCAGTAGTGTCCCCGACTGACCAGCAGAGGGACCCCAACCGGATTGGACCCCATACTCACCCACCATAATGCTAAATCACCAGGTGACTGGACAGCGTTAACCACCCTACTAACATGATCCATAAACCCCAACCAGGCTACAGCACTCCGGTACATACTCTCTGGTATGTATGCAGGAGAGGCCCATGCCAGAGGGCTGTCTTCCTATCATCCTGGCCCAGGAGAGTTGGCCCAAGTTCTGGAGCAAATTGACCACCTGTTGCCGTGCCAAACCAAAGCACCTAGCAACAGAAGCTGGAAGTCTCCAGTTGTGCTATCGTCCGAATCGGAATCCCCTAAAGTGGCCGGTTTCCTTTAGAACTGCCCTGACCCTCAGCCTACCCACGATCCCTGTCTGAGTCTGAACAGCTAAGCCTGCAGGCTACTAAAGTGAGCAGGCAGGAGCTAAGCTGGATGAGAGCGGCTCAGCAATAGGATCCCAGAGCCTGGCACGCACAGGGTGAGATGTCCAGCATTCCCTTGTGGATCGCCCAGAGCAGATTGACCATCACTTGCTCCCTGAGTGTTAACTGCCCTGTAAAACCCCCAGACCCTTTTGAAGGTACTTAATCAGGAGGTTGGAATGCCTGACCCCCAACAGAGGGAAAGCAGAAAAATAACCCCAAATAAACGTCCTTATGTAGCAGGGAACCGCCATTGCTCATTGGGTGACTGAGGTGCCAGGGTGAATGAGAGAATGCATGTATACTCCTTCATTACCTGTCCTCCCTTCTTAAGGCCATACACATATATATAAACGAAATATAATTCATTTTTTTCCCCAGTGGTGGAGGTGTGTCCCACTAAGATGGCATGAAGAGGAAAAAAAATCTAAAAGAAATTTATTTCTCTTACATATTATCTTGCTTGGATTCTTTTTTTTTAAAAAGGACAAATGGTTGGACTGATAAAATGCCCGCTGCTGACCACATAATGGCAGTTCTGGAAGTTTCTGAGCAGTTTAAAAATGGACGACGGCTAACATATCAAACCCCTGGAGTGTTGCACTCCTTGCATTGTACGAACATTCCAGCCAAGCCAACACAACGGATAGGAGACTAGACATCTGCGCCAGCCAGCTATGGACAAAGGCAGAGCTATTTGTGACTCCTCATCTCCAATGTTGTGCTAATGGTTCTACAGTTACCTGATCAAAATACAATGGGTTTTAACGAAGGGCCTCGTTAGCTGAAAGCTTGACCTGAAACCGCCCTGTTACGTGACTGAGTCTTGAGTTGTTTGAGTTGCTTTAATTATACATCTTTTGGGCTTTATCATCAGTCACTGTTTAACCTCTGAAAAGAATCAGGACTCCAGGCTAGCAGCCTGTCTCTCTCTACCTTTTACCAACTAACTCTGCCCAGGTAAATTACCTGAACCTCATCTACACTGTTTTTTCTACTGGAAGGTCTGAATTGCAGCACTAGTGCCTACTACCAGACTAACTTGCCTCTATGTGCTTCTCCCATTGTGGGCATCAGCGCTACTGAAAAAGTGGATCCCTCACTATCAGCTTCAGCCACTAAGGTCACTGAATGAATAAATAATTATACTTGGATTCTGGACTCCTGGATTTATATGAAATAATAATTCTCATTTCTGTCTGTAGCCTTTGCCCTGTACCTAACTCTTTCCATTATCCCTCTCTTATTGCATAAATGCAAAAGGAGGGGAACATTGCAAGCCCCATTCCCCCATTTTATGTGCACGTAAAATAAACTAGCCCTCTTATTTTTACCTTATCTCAAGTTTGCTGTGGGGTGATTAATAGAGGATTGGATCACACCAAAACTGAAGGGTTGGGAAAAATATGCCACCATTTATAAAGGGGGAAATCAAAAGTCAAAAACACCTCTTTGTTCATGGACAGATGGTGAGAGGAGAAATCAGGGTTGTTTAAATTATTCCCCCTTCTGTCCATAACATCTTTCATGACCTCAGGATGTTCCAAAGCACTTTATCACCAATGAAGTACTTTAGAAACATAGTCACTGTTGTGATGCAGAACAAAATAGCAGCCACCTGTCCTCATTATACATTCTTGGCTGTCAGCCATAGAACCATAGAACCATAGAACACTACAGCACAGAAAACAGGCCATTCGGCCCTTCTAGTCTGTGCCGAAATATTATTCCGCTAGTCCCATTGACCTGCACCTAGTCCATAACCCTCCAGACCTCTCCCATCCATGTATCTATCTAATTTATTCTTAAAACTTAAGAATGAGCCCGCATTTACCACGTCAGATGGTAGCTCGTTCCACACTCTCACCACTCTCTGAGTGAAGAAGTTCCCCCTAATGTTCCCCCTAAACCTTTTCCCTTTCACCCTAAAGCCATGTCCTCTTGTGTTTATTTCTCCTAATCTAAGTGGAAAGAGCCTACTCGCATTTACTCTGTCTATACCCCTCACAATTTTGTAAACTTCTATCAAATCTCCCCTCATTCTTCTGCTCTCCAAGGAATAAAGTCTTAACCTGTTTAATCTTTCCCTGTAACTCAACTCCTGAAGACCCGGCAACATCCTAGTAAATCTTCTCTGCACTCTCTCAATCTTACTGATATCCTTCCTGTAGTTAGGCGACCAGAACTGCACACAATACTCCAAAGTTGGCCTCACCAATGTCTTATACAACCTCACCATAACATCCCAACTCCTATACTCAATACTTTGATTTATGAAGGCCAGTATGCCAAAAGCTTTCTTTACAACCTTGTCTACCTGTGACGCCACTTTCAGGGAATTATGTATCTGAACTCCCAGATCCCTTTGTTCCTCCACACTCCTCAGTGCCCTACCATTTACTGTGTATGTCCTACCTTGGTTTGACCTTCCAAAATGTAACACCTCACACTTTTCCACATTAAATTCCATCTGCTATTTTCTGGCCCACTTTTCCAGTTGGTCCAGATCTCTCTGCAAGCTTTGAAAGTCTTCCTCGCTGTCCACAACACCTCCAATCTTAGTGTCATCAGCAAACTTGCTGATCCAATTCACCACATTATCATCCAAATCATTGATATAGACAACAAACAACAATGTACTGTCCCAGTACAGATTCCTGAAGCACACCACTAGCCACAGACCTCCAGTCTGAGAAGCAATCATCCACTACCACTCTCTGTCTTCTCCCACACAGCCAATTTCGAATCCAGTTTACAACCTCTCCATGGATACCAAGTGTCTGAACCTTCTGAACTAACCTCCTATGTGGGACCTTGTCAAAGGCCTTACTAAAGTCCATGCAGACAACATCCACAGCCTTTCCTTCATCTACGTTCTTGGTAACCTCCTCGAAAAACTCTACAAGGTTCGTTAAACACGACCTACTACACACAAAGCCATACTGACTATCCTTAATCAGCTCTTGGCTGTCCAAATAATTATATATCCGATCTCTCAGAACACCTTCCAATAATTTACCTACTACTGACTTCAGGCTCACTGGCCTGTAATTACCTGGATTACTTTTGGAGCCTTTTTTAAACAACGGAACAACATGAGCTACCCTCTAATCCTCCGGCACCTCACCCGTGGCTAAGGATATTTTAAATATTTCTGCCAGGGCCCCTGCAATTTCTACACTAGTCTCCCTCAAGCTGAGAACAATAAAAGCTTTAGCTCAGCAGGGAATCTGTTTTGACAAGTGAAGTGAATTGTTGACGTTGCTTGATTGACACCTTTAAGTAGTTATAATAAATTGTTCTTTCTGTGGTCTCTATTGTCAATAACGCAATGTTTATTTGGACAAGATTAAGAGGTGTGAAGTGTCTGAAGCCTCTGTTAGTGATACTTTAATGGTCTGTCTGATTGACATTTTTGTTGAGTTGAAGGGACAGCAGTTTCATTTTCAAAGAATATTTCTGAATGGGTGTTTTGTTTTTCTCTGCAGGACCACACTTGCCATTGCAATTACAAGGCTTATTGGTTATGTACATAGTGCATGCTAGGTGAATGGGCATGAAGGGGCATGAGCTAGCACTGAGTTGGCTGAAGAGTATGAGGACTCATGGGGAGTGGCTGGGTACATGGGTAAGACCTTTTGAACTTACCTTTCAAAAAGGTTCCTGAGTCCAGACTATGGTTCATGACTTCTCTGAGGCACCACAAGTCATGGACCAACTCCAAGAAAATTGTGGGGGGGCTCAGAGTTGCGTACCCTCACAATGGAGCTGGTCACGTCACAAGTGCAGGGTGCGGGCTTGTTACTTGAACTCCTATCCTGCTCTGGTGAAGATTGCCATTGCCATGAATGGGGACTGGAATCCTGGAATTGGTTCCTGTTGCCATTTTTAAATGGCTCTGGAGTCGTCCGGGCTCCATGAAAATCTGGCCCCCAAGGCTTTCCAAACTTGTGATGCACTGCCCAAACCTATGATTTCTACTGCCTAGAAGAATAAGGGCAGGCGACGCAGGGCAGCACCAGCAATGCAAGTTTTCTCCAAGTTACACACCATCCTGACTTGGAACTATGTCACCATTCCTTTACTGCTCCTGGATCAAAATCCTGGAAATCCCTCCATAACAGCGCTGTGGGCGTACCCACACCAGATTGACTGCAGCGGTTCAAGGAGGCAGCTCGCCACCCCCTTCTGAAGGGCAATTACAGATGAGCAATAAATGCTCTCGTCTCCCATGAATGGAAACAAAACCGAGAAAGCAAAATAGCACTTGTTCCTATCATTTTCCAACGGCTACAAATGGAAACTCTCTAATTGAGAAGGATTGGTGAAGAGAGAAGAACAGCAAGAGACTCGGTTGTGAATACCTTTGCAGAAAGAGTGCTGACAATCCCAATTCTATTGGTGGGTGTTATGGTCGGGAAACAGGCGCGTCCCAAACTCAACTCCTACCCTTCAAAACAAAGGACAATTCCAAACATCAAGTTACACCCCTACTGTTTAATCATTTCAATCGTACACAATTTTGTGGAACTTATCCACTTTTCCAGTATTTAATCCAATCTCCTCATTAAAACTTCTTTTGAGCCAGGGATTACTTTATCACCAGAGTGACAGCTAACTGATCTTTCTCTCACCGGCACCATTTATCATGTAGCAACCCCAATTTAAGAGCTTTGGTGACGCAATCCTCTGTTCCTCCATCATGCCGCAACTCTTATCAGGTGTCTAAGCTGAACAACAGGGACATTCTACAAGCTCCAGGAGATTTGAAGCAATAAACAAGAATTATCTTTTAATTAGTCACTGGATTATTCAGTACCCTGATTCACAAGCAACATAAGCGACTTTCCTCTTAGGAGCAATGCACTTACCTTAAGTTTGCCCTCCCCTCTCCCTGCCCTCCTTCTTGCAATGCCCCCTCTCCTTGTTTAGTGAGTCACTGGAAAAGATCATAACAAACATCAGCACGATTTATCCTCACTTCTTACTACTCCCAGCTGCTGCGTCTTGGTGTTGAACTGTTTTAATATAATTTTAATTTCCCAGAGCTTGTGGTTATGACTGAGCACTCAATGTGGATTGATATCTAGACCTTTTAGCCAATTTTCCCACTCTCAGGCAACCTGCCCTTTCCTTTGTACAGTTAATCCCTATGATGCTCAGCTGATTACATTAGATAAATGAGAGGCGGTCATATGAATTCGAACTGCGTCCATCATTTCCTTTCCCCCATTCCACATTTTTATTGCGCCTTTCACAACTGCAGGACCTCCCAAAGTGCTTTGCAGCCAGTAAAGTACTTTTCGAAGCAGAAAACATGGCTACCAGTTTGCGCACAGAGAGATCTTGTATGCAGTAATGTGAGAGCCACCGGGATAATCTGTTTTTTTAATGATGTTGCCCGAAGGTTGAAGATTAGTCCAAGGCACTGAGGATAACCCTGCCCCTCTTCTTCCAAATATTGGCCGTGGGACCTTTAACGTCCTCCTGAGGGGGCAGAGAGGACCTCGGTGTAATGTTGCATTGTAAGAGACGCCATCTCTGGCAGTGCACTAGCAGCATCAATGTTTGTGGGCAAGCGGAGCCATGACCAGTTATGCCAGCTTGAGAGTCCAAAAGCCATTTAATACCAGCTTAAGGATGCCACATCTCACGGGGACTGGATTTTCAGCTCTGCGTGTGGGCGCCCGCCCGACACACAGGAGCATGCAATAGCTCGCCATGATGCCCGGTGAGCGCCCCGACCTCATCGCGCACTTGCACGATATTTCGGTCAGCAGATGTGCGCGAGCGTCAGCAGAGCGCCCGCCGACAATTAAGAGGACTTAATTGTTAAGCCCATTAATGAATTAGTTAAAGTGATTTTTTTCCCTGCCCGGCCACAGGCGGGATGAGGTTTCCAATGTTAATTAAAAATAAAATAAAAATTTTTAAAACTCATCTTTGTCATGTCTCTGCTCATGTGACAGCATCACGTGAGGGGGCACGTTTCCCCTTCATTTTAAAATCTTTATCTTTAATGTTAGAAATCTTCAGCTACCTGAGGCAGCTCTCTGCCTTCGGGGAGCTTTCACAGCGTGCTCGCCTGCGCCTGCGCTGACTTCCGCACTCTCCTCCCCTCTTCCCCCTCACCGAGGCAGCACCGAGCATTTCAGCATGCGATACACGCTGGCTGGCCAGTGATTGGCCAACCAACGTGAAATCGCTGTCAGGGTCTGATCGCGGACCGTTGCACGGCCGCTCCCGGGCCCGCCCACCACGACAGCCCGACGAGGGGAAAATCCCTCCCCCACGGAGAACTAAACCTGACTGAGGGAACATTTGGTGGGGGTCCCATCTGATTTTTATCTTTGTGACTGGCAAAATTCACTGAACAAACTAACAAACACTGAATAAACCTCACATCTAAAGATCTTTTGATTTAGCAACATTTCCTCTTTTGCAGTTACGCTTTAAACTTTACAGGTTTGGCGACTAAAAGGACAGTTCAGCCCAGCCCTATGTAAACAGTTTTGAGGAGCTGTGACGGGGTAATATTGGTCTCTGCCTGCAAAGCAGCCTGGACTCGTGGCGAAAATGGCTCCTGATTTTTCACTGCGCCCAATCTCCCTTGAGTTGAAGCTCACAGGACAGTCATTCAAATGATTTTTAGAGACGCATTTCCTGGTCAAACTCGTTGCGTTCGCTTGGTTTGAAATTAAAAAAATCTGAGCAACATTTCCAAATCGATGGAAAATGAGAGCTGGTGGGGCGAAATCTCGCCTACCGATTCTTTGCAAGTCCACCTCGTGCTGCTGCCAATATCAACCTGATCCACTGTACGTGGACTGAAGCAGATTGAACAGTGTGACAGGGCAGCAGATGGCCTGTCATCGCTGCTTCCTGTTCCTCAGTTCAGGCATTGTACCATCCCCGCTTCATGCACTACAACGTCCAAACAGAGCAATACAAATAAAGGGGCTGGTCTCTGCTGGCCAGAGCCAGGTTGTGAGGCATTTGGGAGCCAATTATTTTCTGTTTATTATTTATGTGGAAGCAGAAGTTATTCCAGACAATCCCCATCCCAATGTTAAATCATTCTCAAAGCTCAGCAGGATTGAATGTAACGCGCAGCAGTAGAGGGATTCATTCCCTGTTGCAATCTGTCACACACCTGTCCATTACACACCTGCCTGTTACACAGCCACGTGTTATGCACACATCTTTTACACACTTGTCCATTACGTAACTGCCTGTTATACAGTCACATGTTATGCATACGCCCTTTACATGCTTTTCCCATTACATACCTGTCCTTTACATACCTGCCTGTTTGACACCTGCCTGTTGTACACTCCACTGTTACACACCTGTCCATAACACTCCCACCTATTACACACACCCACATACATCTGCCCGGTGCATACACGCCTGTTATACACCCGCCTCCCATTCACTTACCCGTTAAACGCCTCCCTGTTACTTAGCCCCACTTTCATTGATCGACTTCATAATGACAAGTGGTCAATCCAACATGACCACTCTGAAAGGGAAAAATGCTACACGTTGAGAAGTATCCCAAAATTGACTTTCCAGAGGGAGAGATTTGAAAGAAAATTCAAAAGGGAATTGGATAAATGTTAAAAGGGGAAATAATTTGCAGGGCTATGAAGAAGGTGTACAACGGTGGGGTTGATTTGTTAGCTTTTCAAAGAGTCAGCACTGACACAATGGGCTGAATTGCTTCCTCCCGTGCTGTATCAAACTACAATTCAATGGATTGAGTCTAATGGCCACAGTCGGGGAGCCCAATGTCAATCAGGCAGTGTGCTGCCGGCCATTGTGCTTCCTATTCCCTTAAAGGTGAAGATCCCACTTACAGGAACTTCCAGTCAATCAGAGGCACGGGAGATCTTCAGTCCCATTGGGAGCGGGGGTGCCCTCGAGAGGACAGCAGGAGGACTGGAGCAGCCAAGATGGAGGGAGGCCCCAGAAGAGAAATAAATGCGCGGGGCTCAGGAGCGGGAGGGCTGGGGGTTGGTGAGGAGGGCAGGGTTGACTCTTTCAGCGGGGGTGGCCCATGCCTCTTTGGGGGAGGGGGCCCCTCCGTGGGTCACAGGCTACCAGGTCGGGTGGGCCCGCCCACACCGGGCCTGCAGGGAGGCTGCAAGGGCGTGCCTGGTGACTTCCTCACGTGGTGGATGCAACTCTTCCCCCCACTCCACAGCTGGTAATCTACCAGCATGAGCGCAGTGTGGCACCAAGTGGCCATCACTCAGCCACTGAACGGTCTCAATGGTTTCTGGGTGTCCTCGACCTTTCCCACTCATGATTTAATTAAGGGAGGGGGTTGGTGAAGGCGATGGGCACTCCACCTCCCATCTTCCCTTCTGATTCTATGGCAGCCTCCCTGCGCCTCCCAGCTGGCTCCCAGAGAAGGGCGCAGGGATTAAATTCCACCCTATTCGTGCAGTAAAGATTTTTTTATCGCTTTACCACATCCTTCAGTGAAGATTTGGAGTCTGTCCCTACTCCCAAAGTTCAGAGCTTTGGGGCTTTCCCCTACATATTGATGCATTTTAACTTTATTATCGCCTCGCACATGAAAGGGTATGTGATTTGAGCAGGATACCCGAATGCAGCCAACGCATTTAACCCCAAAGCCCCAACCACAATCAGCACCTTGGAGAGCAAAAACAATCATTTTTGTTCGGGGATTGGTCGAAATAAATGGAAATAATGGCCTCAATTTTTCAAGACCTCAGGGCAGGTGGGCCTGTGAGGTTTGGGCCGGTGAGAGAACGGTGGGGACGCCCAGGGTGTTGTGGGAGGGGAGGGGGTGTCAGCTGTAAACATAAGGGAGGAGCCTTGTTGGAAAGCCTCCCCAAGGCATTTCCACCACCAGAAATGGGTGGTTTGTGAAGCAATGTGGCCACCAACTCCCGAGAGGATTTGTACAGTTCAAGTTCCAATTACGGGTGATTTTGCGGACTCTCTGCCATTTTGCTGGTGGCGAATTCTGCTCAGCCATATATGGAGATTGCCAGCTCAATAGAGCCATCCTGAGGTGGGGGAGGGGGCAGTGGTTGGGGGAGGGGGCCCTATGCTGCAAAGAGGGGGCTGCATCTACAAAAGTCGATTCAATTGGCGACGAGGATAAATAGCTCCAACGCCGCACCTCGCCTCGTCGATGGGAGTACATCAATTCTTAAGGAAAGAAAGAAAAGTATACTCACCAGTCATGCCACTCTTCAGCAGATGACTCGTCTATGAAGACTGGAGCCAGTACACAGAGCGCCAAGGTTTTTATTTTGTAGCAAATAAAATAAGAGTGGAGGAGAAACAGAAAGTAAATCTTTTAAGTGTCTGTGGTAGCAAGACATATAACCTCACCCATAGCCTGACGACCCAAACGCGCCCAATTCTAAATCTGTTAATGAGCTGGTAGACCTCCCGAAGAAGCATTTTCAGCTGAAGCCATCGGTAATTATGCAGAGGTTCAAGTTCAACTCCAGAGTAAAGGCCCCGGGTGAGTCCATCGCAATTAATATCGTGAAGTTGAAACAGTTGACTGAGCACTGCAGCTTCGGAGACACGCTCAATGACATGTTGTGGGACCGGTCGGTTTGTGGCGTACACGACGATGCCATTTAGCACCATTTACTTGCAGAAATTAATATTGGCCTGAAGCGCGCCATGGAAACAGCGCTAGCAATGGAGAGCGCTGAGAGGGATTCGCAGGCTTTGCAGAGTGTGCATCATGGCGCCGTTCTGCAGTTGGGGCAGGAACCGACCCTGGGTGAGGCACGAAAATCAGGGAGACAACCGCAAAGCAGAGAAACAGTCTCTACTGCTCGAAAAACGCAAAGGCCTAGTGGAAGCATCTTACTAGTGATTCAGAAATTAACCTGTTACCAATGTGGGGGTAACCATGGTACCAAAAACCTGCAGATTTAAAGAGGCAGAATGCCACTACTGCCACAAAAGAGGGCACGTTATAAAGCAATGCAGGGCAAAATTGAGACGGTTCATCAGACAGCTGACCAAAATGATTGAAAGGCACAACATATCAGAACCAGAAGCTGCTGACACTGATATCTATTCCCTGTAGAATGTCAAAGCAAGAAAACCGAACCAATCACCATCACCCTTCAAGTGAATGGGAAGCCTCTAGTCATGGAGGTAAACATGGGAGCCTCGACCACAGTGGTGGGAGGACACACATTTAAATACCTAAATGAAGGTACCCAGCCACTGAATCTGGAGCCAACCACAGCTCAGCTGAAGACATACAATGGAGAGTCAATACAGGTAAAAAAACATTGTCCCTGTACCTGTATCCTACAGGCAACAGACAGCCCAGCTCCCAGTCATCAAAGTGACAGGTGAAGGACTTAATCTTCTGGGCCGCAATTGGTTACAAAATATTGAGCTCAATTGGTCAGAAATATTTCACGTGAGAACAGGAAGAGTTCATGAGTTGATAAGGCAACATGACAGCGTTTTTCAGAATGAGTTAGGAGAATCGAAGGACCTTCACAGGATGCGAGGATCCCTCGGGTCAGAGTTGATTCCATTGGAAAATCATGAAAAGAACAATGTACAACCACTCTGAACAAACTGAAGAAACAAACAAGCTGGCAGAAAAAACTCAACAATGTTCAATGTTCCAGGAGGAATCCAAGAGATACAAGAAGGAGGCCGGGGAGCTGAAGAATCAGCTGATTGAAACAAAAGGGGCATTAGAAGGAAAAGTGGATGAACTTTCCAAGATGTGAATGGGTAACCAAGTCCATGGGTAGCTTAACCACCAAAGTGAACCAAATTAGGATTTCACCAGAGGGAAATTTGGCCAACTGTGAAATTAAAGTGAAGGACGAGGAAAAGCTCTGCGGCAAACAGAAGAAGAAAAGACAAAAATCAAATCCAAAAGGCCAATCGCCGATGTCTCGAGAACCTTTTCTGCAGCCGAGAAGGGTTATTCCCAACTTGAAAAGGAAGGTTTATCAGTGATATTTGGAGTGAAGAAATTCCACCAGTATCTGCATGGATGACATTCACCATAGTGTCGGACCATAAACTACTAATGGGTTTATTCAGTGAGGATAAAGCCATTCTGCCAATATCCTCAGCAAGAATTCAATGCCGGGCTTTGATTTTATTGGCGTATGAGTGCACCTTTATGCACCATCCTGGTGTGCATATTGAAGATGCAGACACACTCAGTTGTCTCCCGTTACCAGATAGCATTGTACATCTCCAGTGCCACAAGGAGTTGTACTTATATTGAATTTCTTGGCCTCTTTGCCTGTGTGCACAAAGCAAATAAGGAATTGGACAAACCAGGGTCCAGTTTTTGTCAGGAGTCTGAGACCAGGTATTGCAAGGATGGTCGAATTCACCAGCGTCTGAAAAGATAAGACCATTCTTTGCCCGTAAAACCAAGTTAAATTGTCAAGATGGAATCTTTTTGTGAGGATCAGCAGTGGTTACCCCTTCACAAAGAAGAGAACCACTCTTGACAGAGCTTCACCGTGCACATCCAGGCATTTCCAAGATGATGATTGAGTGAAGCTATGTCTGGTAGCCAGGTATAGACAGTGACATAGAAAGAATGGTCAAGCACTGTCTCCAGTGTCAGCAACAGCCGAAGTTCCCCATTTCACCTCCCTTGCATCCATGGGAGTGGCCTGGTTGACCCTGGGTCAGACTACATATAGATTATGTAGGTCTATTTTTGGCTACTATGCTTTTATTGAACATCGACCCACATTCTAAGTGGATGGATATGTATGAAGTTAGGTCACCAACATCATGTGCAACTATTGAAAAGCTATTCCAATGTTTTAGTATACATGGCCTACCGGAACTCACAGTTTCGGATAACGGTACTGCTTTCTTTAGTACAGAATTTCAGAGATTCATGAGTTTAAGTGGGATTAAACATATTAAAACAGCACCATATCATCTCTCATCCAATGGGTTAGCTGAAAGAGCAGTGCAAACTTTCAAATCAGGAATAAAGAAGTTACCTGAAGGTACTTTAGAAACTCAAATTTCACATTTTCTTCTCAATTATCAGATGGCTCCTCATGCAACTACGTCTTCAACACCGCCTGAATTATTGATGAAATGTCACCTTCGTACAAGGTTAAGTCTGGCGTTTCTAAACTTAGAGGGGAAGGTAGAGAAGAACCAGAGCAGTCAAAAATTGAATCACGTTATTAATAGCCAAGCTTGAAGATTTACAGTGGGAGATACAGATTCCCATGCAAAATTTTGGAAATTGCCCTAGTTGGGTTCCTGGATAATTGTCTCGGAAACTGGACTTTAGTCATTCCATGTGGAAGCAGAAAGCTAGATTGTTTGAAAATATGGATCATCTAAGGAGTAGACAGACATTCTAACAATCCGCCTGTAATTGATATTGAATATTTAATCCCTGAGGCAACAGATCGACCTAGAATAGGCATACCCGATGTCTCTATTGCATGACCTAATACTGAACTGCCATTGTCTAAGGATATCCCTGACACTGCAGTTCCTGATCATGACAATCCAGTGGGAGAATCTCAAATTGTATAGCTACGTCGCTCTAGCCAAATTAGAAAACCACCTCAGGGACTTAATCTATAATAGCGTGACCTATGTATATGTTCTGGATTAAAATATTCTTTGTAAATAAAAAATGTAAAAAAAAACTAAAGGGGGAGGAAATGTAGTGAATGTCGGTAAAACCTTTCCTCCTGGCTTTAGGAGGGGTCACGTGATTGTACTGACAAATGAGCCCTGAGCACAGGTAATCTTAGGGGCAGAGCTTTCTAGTTGTGGACCTGGTTTAAACATGTCGTTTCTAAAAGAGCTCTGTAAATAAGTTATCTATTTCAAGTAAGAAACCTTTCTGGTACATCAAGTTTATTATGACGGCCAATACCAATCTTGCCACTTTCGTTCCCACTCCAACCCACTTGGCTTACTGGTCCAGATGCTGTTTTTTTTTTTAACCCTTGATGTGCAAGCCAGTGAGGACGTCTCCATTTTGAGGCAGCCGCGCATTTTCCAACCTGCTTCAGCCATGCCCAACACTCTCGGTAGAACTGGCAACGCTCCAGAGATGCCAGCCCTCGAACTGGGTCGGCAGCCTTGAAAGCCCATCCACCATCCTTAATAGGGCAGTGAACTCAGAGGCAGCCAATCAGGAGGCCCCCTCGGGGCATTTGTACCACTGGTCGTGCTCCCAGAAAGTGCGGTCTTGGGGCCTCCATTTATTCCCCATGTTGACATTCCGAAGGCTGAGGTAAATTTCTGCCCAGTGACACTGGAGTTGGAAATTTCTGGATGTGCATCTTCAAATGTAGAAATTGAAACAAAACTAATCAAGAAAGGAGAACAAAATGTTGGCCATAAAATCGTAAGGTATAGGAGCAGTGGTCAGACAGTTGGTGTATCACCTAATATCTTACAAGTTAGACTGCACATTAGTGCAGCTAATGGAGCAAAAACTGGCCTCAACAGAAATGGAATAAGATTAGCTGCAACTTCATGTTCCCAGTGCTAGGTGAGCCAACGAATTTGCAAAGGTTATTGGAAAATTCCACTCTTGAGACAAGTAGAGACTCAGTCTTCATTAGCTCAATCTTTCCACTCAGATTCTACATTGTCATTCATTTTGAGATCAAAAATTGCTCAGGGCCCTGCTAACTGCCAATTTCTGCTATTAACCACTGTAGACCGTGTTGAGAAGGAGATTTTGCTCTTGTTATCTCAGCTAATTTAGGCTGCTAGTCAGTGCAGTACTGAGGGAATGTTCTAATGCCGGATGTGTTGCACGTCAGGTGAGATGTGACAATGGGCTCCAGTTTACCTGCTCAGGTGAATAGTCCTACATTACAATAGGCTGTTTTACTTTGCCAAGGGGTAAATTTTGGCCAAGATACCTAGGAGATCTCCCCTGATCTTCTTTAAATAGTGTCATGGGATCCTTTACATCCACCATGGGGACAGATGGGACCTTGGTTTAGCATCTATTTCATGATGTGAAGACATCTAGATTGACACTCCAGTGCAGCGTTGAGGGAGCACTGCACTGTCAGAGGTGCCGTCTTTTGAATGCGACATTAAACCAAGGCCGCAGCCTGCCCTTTCAGGCAGATATAACACGTGTCATGACACTACTTCAAAGAAGAGCAGGGGAATTATCCCTGATATCCTGGCCGATATTTACCCCTCAATCAACTTCACAAAGACAGCCTATCTGGTCATTATCACATTGCTGTTTGTGGGAGCTTTCTGTGTGCAATTTGGCTGCTGCATTTCCTACATTACAACAATGGCTACACTTCAAAAGTCCTTCATTGACTGTAAAGCACTTTGGGGCATCCTGTGATTGTGTAAAGTGGTATTGTTACAATCCCAGCTGATTTTAATACTGGGCAAGTCAGATCCCAAGAGTAAAACTGGTTTGTAGACCCTAACATTTACTTTCGTTTTAGGAACTATGGAGGGAAGTTACTGAACAAATTCACAGGAGTCTGCTGATGAACTTTTAACCCAAAGACTAAAACATTTATTATACAAGAAAAAATGAACCAGACAAAAAGGTTGGAAAGGTCTCAATACAAGCACAAGAAAATGATTAAAATAATCATGATTCCTTAACTACAACTATATCTTTACAGACACATACAAATTAGAAAGCTAACACAATTTACCATATCTATCATATACTCTAAATTTAAGGTAAGTACACAGTACATGTGAACCAACTGGCAAACTGTGGACAGACACACCTCACTTCAAAGTAAATGACAGATGTGGCCAAGGCAGATTCTATGGGTTTCTCAACAACCCACCCACAAGCGTGTCACAGCGTGAGCCAGCCGGTCTCGCTGCAACTTTCGCTGTCTTTCTCATGAGGGTTTCCAATCTCCGTGTTTGCAACTCGCCTGGGAATCCTCTCCCACATTTTGCTCTCACTCCGATGACTTCAACCAGGATTGCCCTCCAGGGTTTCAATCTTGGCTTCTGAGATTCTTTTCCTCCGGATCTCCGCCTACACTCATGCTTCACCTTCAAAGCGCACTTTCAGATCTTTGGCCATGCCAAACGGGACACCAGTGCTCCAAAAGGGAACCTTTGTCCTTACAGCCCGCAGCATGGAGTCGCCAACCTTTGGCTGCCCTCTTGGACCTTCCCTTGAACCTACTTTCCTTCAAGTCTGTTCCCCTCAGCTCTCCCTCTCTTTAATTCAGGGAATATTGCTCCTCTCCTTTTTCTCAACTTTGTTTAACAGGATCTGTTTCTGACCTCTGACCTTCCCCCTTTTACCTGGGAGCTTCTTCTGGGGTCTGTTTCTGCCCCAACTCCCTGGTCTGAGACCTTCTCCCTGTCCCTCTCCCCGCGTCCTTCTCCCTGGGACACCATCTCTGCAAAGACGCTCATTTTCAGCTTAACCTGACCTGCAGTTTTGCGCTGTTTCACTTTTCTTCTTGGTTCTCTTCCGTGCATGTGCGCAGGACCAGCTCCCGGCTTGAAGACGTGAAAATGGACGAGCTGCGCACGTGCGGCCCTTTCCCGACCGGCTCATGCGCAGAAGCCCCGAAGCCCGATGGGAGCTGTAATTCCAGAGCCGCGAGCCCAATTTAAGCTTAATGGTAAGTTTTGTTTTTCTTTTTCTTTTCTCTCATCACACTACACACGCGCAAGCCTTTCTCATATCTCGACTGAAGGGCAGCACCTTCCTCAATACAGCTCTGCGCTTTGATCAAAAACATCCATTCAAGTCCGGGCGATGTTGGTCACACTTGTCCCAGAACTGACCAGTTCAGAAACAGGGTGAGCTGCCAACTGAATCAAACTGGCACGAGCACTGCTTCTGAAAAGCCGGAGTAGATTCGGGTTGAACCGAGCTAGGCTGTGCATAGAACGGTGAGGTTCCTTCACTCCCAGTGAGGCTTAATACATTAATTGCAGGAGCTCGAACCAAATAAAAAAAGACAGGAGTCTCAAGGCATATGCGGCACGTTGTATCAATGAGTGTAGGACAGCTGGCCGACAGCTGGGTTCACAGGGTCTAACAGTAACGTTGGCATCTCCTGAGCATTCAAGTTTAATTAGGAAGTGTCACACATCTGATAATGGCCACCAGCACTACAAGTCCGCGTGTTGCGGTAGCAGACTTGACTAATCAGTCATTAGTCATCACAATTCAAGACCCATATGGGCAGAGGCAGGAATATATCGTAAATCTCTCCGCCCAAAACTGTCATTTCTTTTGACTTTTGAAAAAATAAAATAATCAAATGTTTCCTCCTGGTACCAGCTTTGAGGAGCCATGTATTGACTATTAATGCCTTTTGATTACTTCAGGCTCTGGAGGGGAATATGACGCATCAGTGCTTTTTATATCCAGGCAATATGTGCTACATTGCAGTTGATTGGCAGCTTTTGGAAAATGATGGAGTGAGGCCTTGGGTTTGACAGAAAGAGGCCAGGTAGAAACTTATACTTGAGACAGTGGAACTGAGTATAGGGTGATAATGGGATAGAATAAAGGGCATCCAATACTGAGGTCTTACAAGAGGAATTTTTTTTTATACTTTCATGGGATGTGGGCATTGCTGGCAAGACCAGCATTTGCTGCCCATGCCTAATTGCCCCTGAGAAGGTGGTGGTGAGCTGCCTCCTTGAACCGCTGCAGTCCCTGTGGTGTAGGTACACCCACAGTGCTGTTGGGGAGGGAGTTCCAGGGTTTTGGCCCAGTGACAGTGAAAGAACTATGATATTTTTCCAAGTCAGGATGGTGCTTGGTTTGGGAAACTTGTAGGTGGTGGTGTTCCCATGCACCTGCTGCCCTTGTCTTTCTAGATGGTAGAGGTCACAGGTTTGGAAGATGCTGTCCAACGAGCCTTGGTGAGTTGCTGCAGTGTATCTTGTAGATGGTATACACTGCTACCATTGTGTGTCGGTGGTGGGTGGACTGAATGTTGAAGCTGGTGGATGGGATGCCTATCAAGCAGGTTGCTTTGGATGGTTGACTGGATAGTATCGAGCTTTTTGCGTGTTGTCAGAGCTGCATTCACCCAGGCAAGTGGAGAGCATTCCATCACGGTCCTGACATATGCCTTGTAGGTGGTGGAGAGGCTTTGGGGAATCAGTAGGTGAGCTATTTGCCTCAGGATTCCAAGGTTCTGATCTGCTCTGGTAGCCACAGTATTTATGTGGCTAGTCCAGTTCGGTTTCTAGTTAATGGTAACCTCCAGGATGTTGATAGTGGTGGATTCAGTGATACTAATGTCATTGAATATCAAGGGGAAATGTTTGGATTCTCTCTTGTTGGAGATGGTACTTGCCTGGCACTTGTTTGGAGCAAATGTTACTTGTCACTTATCAGCCCAAGCCTGAATATTGTCCAGGTCTTACTGCATATGGATACAGCTTCTTCAGTATCTGAGGAGTTGCGAATGGTTCTGAAGACTCGAACATCCCCACTTCTGACCTGATGATGGAGGGATGATTGCCAGTAGGAACATCAAAAAAAAAGCTCTTACATTTATATAGTGCCTTTCACAATCTCAAGACATCGCAGAATGCTTTTGAGCCAATGAGTACTTTTGGAGTGTAGTCATTGTTGTCATGTAGGAAATGTGGCAGGGGCTTTTTGTGCACAGCAAGCTCCCACAAAGAGCAAAATGATAATGTCTGAACCTGCTTTAGTGATGTCGATTGAGGGAAAAATATCGAAGGATAACTGTTGGTCACTACGCCGGGAACGAGTCCCCTGTTCTGCTTCAAAAGAGAGTTATGGGGTCTTTCACATCTTTTCTCCTTCTTTCCAAGGTGAAGTGGAGTATGCCATGAATTAAAGGCTTCTGAACGTACCGTTCCTTCCTTCCTTTCTAAAGTGACAAGCAATCTGTCAGGGTTCTCTTATCACATCTCCCAGAAATGCCTTCAAAGTGAACACAACTGAATGACATTGAAGTGCTGTAACAACAAGCCCTTGTTGTAAATAAGCCCTGCAGCTTAAAATTGTAAACCACCTTGGTCGGAAATTATGATTACAAGCTCCGACTCAGTGAAAGGGAAAGCAAAAGGACTGAGGTCAGCTCTGTTACTCAGCACGTTGATGCAAGGTGCTTAATGTTTGTACCTAAAGAGCTTAGATGAGACAACCTATGGCCCTGATTTTAACTCCTGGCGATTTGTGGGCTGGGGATCAAGGCAGGTCGATGACGAACCTTCCTGCCACCTCATGACGCCAGGGAGATTTTTAAGTCCCGAGTCTCATCTGCATGAGTCTGCGGGAGGACATCCAAGGAGGAGTCCCAAACGGTCAGGTAGGTGGCTAGGGTTGGAGGTCAGGAAGCGAAGCATGGTCACTAGAAAAGGAGGGATTTGTCAAGGCAGGTAAAGGCCCAAGTGGGGCATACAGGGGCACTCCTGTTTGTCCTGGCCCACAGAGAAACAAGGTGAGGGCATGAGGTGGTTGGACAGAACAGCCTCGATGGACAAACTGACCTTTTCCTGTCCTTTCTTGTGTTTTCCCATTCAGCTTATTCCTTTTGTTACTTTGAACATGGTTTATTTCCTTCCCTTGGTTCTGCCTTCCAATGCTCTCCCAACTAACACCCACCCCACACCTTTCATCCTCTGTAAACTTGAGCTCATCCAAAACTCACACCGAGCCTCGCTTCCCCTGTGGTTGCTGATCTACCTGGCCATGCGTTGATTTTCAAATGCTAATTTTTCTCTTGAAATTCCTCCATGGCAGTAGCATAGTGTAAGATTTGGACATTTTGTTATACTGCCCTTTGTTGCCCTCTCAGTTGGGGAGGTGCAAATAAAATTGCTTCAATAATGGCTACTGGCCACTAAGCATGTGTTAGTCTTACTCAATACAATACACAACAGAAGGATGATGACGAAGATGGGATGGGATTCTCTTTTACATTTCATTTGAGGAATTAAGAACAGAAGAACATTGTGACACATTTTTGGGACTCCTAATTTTGATTTTGAGGAAGATTGAGCAATTTGAAAGATTGCTCCACTTGCGTGTTATATTTGAGTAAAAAAAAAATACAGTGAGTCAGCACGGCATGTAATTGGTAAAATGGTACAATAGGGGGATTCAACCCTAACAAAGAGGGCTGGTATAATTATGAATAAAGTTTACACATTTGGCTGAAAGCGAATGAAATGGGAGGTGAGGCTAGAGTAAATGTTTTCCTCACCAAAATGGGGCCAGATACTTTTGAGGTGATGCCTAACCAGTGTTACCCGGGAGACCCCAGTACAAAGGACCATCCTAAAATTATTCAGATTCTGGATACATGTTATGACACAAATAAGAATAAGATTGTACTGACTGTTTCATTCCGTAAAAGGAAGCAGTTGTCAAGTGAGATTGTTGCAGATTACATTCTCGAATTAAAGAAACTCGCTCATCACTGTGAGTATGGCATGAAATTAGAAACCAATCTTAAGAGATAAGTTCATAGGAGGCTTGAAAATCAATAAAATTCAGGCCAAGCTTTAAGAAAAGGCCTGATAGGGAAGGAAGCCTGTGATGAGACCGTAGCCATGGAAATGGCAGAAAGAGATAGTTGCAGATTGCAAAGGAGTTATTCCCCTGGGCTAGCAGGGGAGGTCCACTGGGTTTCAGCAAGATCCAGGCCACAGCAGTTAAATTCACAGCCTCATCGTCAGAAATTGAGATGCTGCCATTGCCATGGTAGCCGCCAACAATTCAAATGTCCCCATTTTGAGCCAAAGTGCTATTCCTGTGGGAAAGTCAGTCATATTCAAACGGCATGCAGGAATACAGAAAACAGTAATGCTCCAGGTGTGGTAAAACTCCAGGTCGTAATCATGCACCATGTGGAGGTCATGTAGATTTAAAATGAATTTAAGGGTCTGGAAATCCTCAAATGCGATGAAGTTGATGTTATCGAAAAGGAAGATCAAGAGTTGTACTCAGTTCGAGAACAAGAATAACAACGCGTGAAAGAGTGAAAGATGAGAGTAATAAGGCTAAAGTTAAAATTCCAACGTCCACAGTAGATATGAATGTCAGAGGTTCACAACTTACTTTTGTTGTTGATACAGCTGCAGTCACGTCTTTTATCTCAGAAAAGAAATCTCTAAGTCACATTGCTTCACGCAAAACTGATGTGAAACAGGATAGTTATTCCAAGAACAGTGGTTCAACACAAGGTCAGGTTGGTGTTAGTGTGGTACATGATGATACATCTGATTGCTCACCATCGGCAATAGTAGGAGGACACAACGGCCAGAATTTTCCGCTCCTGTTGACGGTGGGCATGAGGGGACAATATGGCGAGAAGGCCAAAAATTGATTTTATGCCGTTGTGAAACCAGTTTGCAATTGCCCACTCCGCCCGTCAATGGTGGGCCGCATTTCCTGCCGTCCAACATTGGGAACTTAATTTTAATGCATTTACGCCTCATCATTGTGGCCGCACGCCAGAATCACCCCTCCACGTCGATTTTACCTCCCAACGTTGGCGTGGCTTCAGAACGGCCTGATTTGCGACCACCTTTAAAAGGCGTGCGCCTGGCAAGCTGAACTTTGTGGGGAATTTGGAAGCGAGTGCACACAACCCTTGCACAGCACTCGCGGAGATAGCCCATGGGACATCAAGGAAGAGGTGCCGCACATTCATGGGTGGCACAGGTAAGTCACTTTCTCCCAGCTGGCTTTCAGTCTGGTGCCAGGGCAAGGGTTCCAGTGCAGGTGGGGCTGGGGGGTGGTGGTGGGAGTTGGGGGGGGCGGGTGGGTGGCGGGGTCCAGGGGTGGGGTGCAAGGCAGCACAGGCTGAAGGAAGTATACCAGCACCTGCCAGGGTGAGGGAAGTGGCCACACACTAGGAAAAGCTTGTCAAAAGTGAACGTTCTTCCTCACCTGAGGCCATTCAACTACAACTCCACTACAACTCCACAACTCGGGCCTCTGAAGCATTTCTGCCCACTCAAGCAATGCAGAAGCATGAATGAGCCACCATATGCTCCAGAACATTTCACCCCCTCGGGGCAGCAGAGCAATTGGACGACTGGTCAAGTTGTACAATCCCCTTGTGAATGGTGACAATGGCACTGTCACTGGTGGAGGGGCTCACAGCTCCTTGCAATGTCTTGATTAAGGTTTGGGCCAATATCCCTCATGGTTCAAGCTAACAGTGCAGCCTCGCAGTGCGGGTTAGGAGAATTCCTGCACCTGAGCTAAGAGCACAGCATGCAGTCCAGTGGCCAAGGCTGCTGCCAATTGATCGAGTGGAGTGGGGTGGAGGTGGATGGGGTTTCACACAACCATGAAGCGCTCTACACACCGACCATTCAAGTGGTGGCCAGCACTCTCCAGCATGCATGAAGGGGCGTTGAAACTTAATCTAGCGAGGCCCTTGGGACACATGTGCTAACCCACATGTGTTTCTCTTTGAACCTGCAGGAGGAGAACATCAGGATCATGGACTCTGATGATTTAGCAGTATGCCTCATGGTTTACAGGGAGCAGAGAAGAAGGAGAAGAGTGCAAGAGAGGCACCTGGCTCACCACTGGTGTTATAGCACGGTGGATGGTAAATGCCGAGCTCCTCAAACCCCAGGGGGAATCTTGAAAAGCTGCCAAAACAGTGTTTGCAATTTGAATCATATGAGGGGCAGTTTTGAAATCAGGAAATGATGTCCCCAACTACTTGTGATGATTTTATAGTAAAGTAAACATTTATTAAAAGAATAAAGGAAAAACAAATAAAACACAATTACATTTAAACACATGAATGGCTTCACATAGTAAACAGTACTTTAAAATTGTTCCACAAATCTTAACTTAACTACCCCTACAAACCTTAACTTAACTAACCTTCCCCTTTTCTGTTCAGCAACTATCCTTATAGATTTTAGAATCTATAGAAGTGTTATGATGTGGCAGATGAGATGTGCCAAGCAGATCAAATCCACGAGGGAAACTTGATCATGGGGTCACAATTTGTATTTTATTCCAAGATGCAGAAGTAATAAAACTACCATGACTTCAGAGGTCTTTAGAAAACCACATTAAACATTTATTAACAAAAGAAAAAATTTCAAGCACATTTATAGGTGGACAAATTACTATTATAATAACTCATAAACCCCTAATTAATCCAGCTTCTAGTTACATCTCCGTTAAGGCAACAGCAAAAAAGAAAATAAATCAAAATACTGTGGATACTGGAAATCTAGAACAAAAACAAAAATACCTGGAAAAACTCAGCAGGTCTGACAGCATCTGCAGAGAGGGATACAGTTGATATTTCGAGTCCGTATGACCCTTCATCAGAACCAAGACATAGAGAAATGAGATGAAATATAAACTGGCAGAAGGGGGTGGGACAGGAGAGCTCGATAGGGGGCCAGTGATAGGTGGAGGCCAAGAAGAGACTGCCAAAGATGTCATAGACAAAAGGATAAAGGGGTGTTGATGGTGGTGATATTATCTAAGGGAAGCAAGCTAGTGGCAGATGGCCCTAGTGCGGGTGGGGTGGGGGGAAGGGATCGAAATGGGCTAAAAGGTGGAGATGAAACAATAGATCAAAATAAATTTAAAAATAGGAGGGAAAAGAAAAAAATATATAGTTGCAAAAAAATTATAAATTATTGGAAAAAGGGGGATCGGAAAGGGGGTGGGGATGGAAGAGAGAGTTCATGATCTAAAATTGTTGAATTCAATATTAAGCCCAGAAGACTATAAAGTACCTAGTCGGAAGATGAGGTGCTGTTCCTCCAGTCTGCATTGAGCTTCACTGGAACATAAAAAAGAAGTAGATTTAAACAGACCCAAACAAAGCAACACAATACCCTAGACAGTAGAATCCAGTAATTTTTCTCAGCTTCAGTTCCTGTAGACAGCAGCTTGATATACAGAGGTTGAAGGCTTTTCACACTTGTGTTAGATCTTAGAAGGCCTTCTCCTCTGACACATAGCCTCATCTCCTTTATACATATTTCTCCCTTTTCAATGCATTTTTTATTGTTCCGATATGTCTTTGGAATGTTACCTTTCTCATAATATAAATCTTTTCATAGTACTAATTTTATCAGTAACCTTTGGGAAAAATAAACACACTGACTTAGCTTATTCTGGCTAGGTGTAACATTTTACCGTCTCTTTGAAATTCAAACTAATCTGGTTTATGCAAATTTTCCTTTCACCTCACATTCTAAAACTTCAGCCATGTTTACATATTTAGCATTTCAAATCTAGCTTCTTTTTGATGACTCAAAGCGTTCAGACCAGCTGTCTCCAATCAATTAAATCCCATACACACATACATACCGAGAGACTATGCAAACCCCACTATTAACCCACTTTTACAATCAATCGCTAATATTTTTTTTATTCATTCACGGGATGTGGGCTTCGCTGGCTGGGCCAGCATTTATTGCCCATCCCTAGTTGCCCTTGAGAAGGTGGCAATGAGCTGCTTTCTTGAGCCGCTGCAGTCCATGTGGTGTAGGTACATCCACAGTGCTGTTAGGAAGAGAGTTCCAGGATTTTGACCAAACGACAGTGAAGAAAAGGTGATACATTTCCAAGTCAGGATGGTGAGCGACTTGGAAGGGAAATTCCAGGTGGTGGCGTTCCCATTTATTTGCTGCCCTTATCCTTCTAGGTGCTAGTGGTCGTGGGTTTGGAAGGTGCTGCCTGAGGAGCCTTGGTGGATTCCTGCAGTGCATTTTGTAGATGGTACACACTGCTGCAACTGTGCGTCGGTGGTGGAGGGAGTGAATGATTGTGGATGTGGTGCCAATCAAGCAGACTGCATTGTTCTGGATGGTGTCCAGCTTCTTCAGTGTTGTTGGAGCTGCACTCATCCAGGCAAGTGGGGAGTATTCCATCACATTTGTGCCTTGTGTCTTGTAGATGGCGGACAGGCTTTGAGGAGTCAGGAGGTGAGTTACTCATCGCACAATTCCTATCCTCTGACCTGCTCTTTTAGCCACAGTATTTACATGGCTAGCCCAGTTCAGTTTCTGGACATTGGTAACCCCCAGAATGTTGATAGTAGGAGATTCAGTGATAGTAATGCCACTGAACATCAAGGGGTGATGGTTGGATTCTTTCTTGTTGGAGACGGTCATTGCCTGACACTTGTGTGGCACAAATGTTACTTGCCACTTGTCAGCCTAAGCCTGGATATTGTCCAGGTCTTTCTGCATTTGGACATGGACTGCTTCAGTATCTGAGGTGTCGCGAATGGTGCTGAACATTGTGCATCCATCAGCGAAATCCCCACTCCTGACCTTATGATGTAAGGAAGGTTATTGATGAAGCAGCTGAAGGTGGTTGGGCCGAGGACACTACCCTGAGGAACTCCTGCAGTGATGCCCTGGAGCTGAGATGACTGACCTCCAACAACAACGATCATCTTCCTTTGTGCTCGGTAAGACTCCATCCAGCAGAGAGTTATCCCCCTGATTCTCATTGGCTCCAGTTTTGCTCGGGCTCCTTGATACCAAATGCTGCCTTGATGTCAAGGGCAGTCACTCTCACCTCACCTTGGGAGTTCAGCTCTTTTGTCCGTGTTTGAACCAAGGCTGTAATGAGGTCAGGAGCTGAGTGACCCTGGCGGAACCCAAACTGGGCATCAGTGAGCAGGTTATTGCTGAGCAAGTGATGGTGGGGTCTGGGACATTATCTGTCAGGTATGATTCCGTGAGGATGACTAGTCATATAGGATGACATAGGCCGTTGCTTGACTAGCCTGTGAGACAGATTTTTTTTAGCACTAGCCCCCAGATATTAGTAAGGAGGACTTTGCAGGGTCGACAGGGCTGCGATTGCCATTGTCGTTTCCGGTGCCTAGGTCGATGCCGGGTGATCTGTCCGGTTTCATTCCTTTATTGTGTCTTTGCAGCAGTTTGGTACAGCCGAGTGGCTTGCTGGGCTATTTCAGAGGGCATTTAAGAGTCTGGAATCACATGTTGAACAACAGATTTCCTTCCCTAAAGTACATCAGTGAACCAAATGGGTTTTTCCAGCAATCGACAATGGTTTCATAGTCATCGTTGGACTTGTTAATTCCAGATTTTAAAAAAAATTGAATTTTTGTGTGCCATCCCCTGGGTCTCTGGATTACTAGTCCAGCGACAATACCATTACATCATTGCCTCCCTGTAAATATTAGGAAAATTATTATATTTTCATTACAAGAAGTGCAGTAATTTTTTTATCACAGGGTGCTTTTCCCTTGGGGTGTCCTCTGGGGATGGCAGCAACTGCTTCTTTCAGTCTGGCCTTGTTCACACTGACTTTTGGGAGTTCTGACCAGTTCCCCCCTCACATAGGCTTCAGTATTTCCTTAAATGCATCCCTTCCCTTTGATCACTCCATTATCTCAGCCAGTCTCTTCAGAAATGCTTGCTTCCCAGAATTGATTGGACTATTCTTGACTTTAACTCTTAAACTAGCTTACCCTATCTTTACCTCACTTCCTTACACCTTTTTACAGCCTGCATATACCCTGCTTTGAGCTAAAATAAATCAATTCAAAACTATCCCTGTGACTGATTGAAGCTCCTCCTGGTTCATTAACAAAACAAAACCGCTGTTGGCTTTAGACCCTCGCCGTCACTCCCAGCTCTTAATCCAATTACAGCCTGACTTCCAGGACATAAGAAAGTATGCCAGCATTATTACCAGAAGAAAAAATATTACAACCTCTTGTTTTCTTGACAATGGGAGGGCAAGGTGAAGGTGTGGGAGAGCCTCCTGCGCATGCATTTGAAGATCCACAGTGGGCTGTCGCTCGTAGGCGCCTTGCTAGGCCCAGGGCCCATCGGCGGCGCTTGTCATTCCGGCAGGTGTCTGAAAACCCAGTGTCGCCGAAGACTGCTCATATCAGGGGAGCTGGCCGGTCACATGTGCCACCTGCTGCAGTATTTGGCATCGGGGGACATGGAGGGCATCCACTGCTAACGGTTATGAAAGTGACCGCGGCACTCAGTTTTTACGCCAGTGGCTCCACAGGTGACATGTGTGGGATCTTGCAAGCCTCCATTACAAGTGTATCCAGGAGGTCATGAACACCACCTTTGTGAAGGCACATAGCTTTGTGCATTTTGCCCGGGAACGGGCAAGCCAGGAAGAAAGAGCGCCGGGATTTGCGGCAATCTCTGATTTTCCACAGAAGCAGGGTGCAAGGATTGTTGTAAAAACCCCATCTCTTCACTAATGTCCTTTAGGGAAGGAAATCTGCCATCCTTACTTGATTTGGTATTTCAGTTTTCATGTGGAAGGGTTTTCAGTAAAGCCCAAACAACAGTTTGCATTGATGCCCTACTTCGAACAGAGTAAACCACCCCAAGACACCTCATAGGAACATACCAGGCAACTTTGACACTGGGCTATCTCAGGAGATACCTAGGCCCTAAGCGGTTGAATTCCCGCTGTAAACCTTTCCTCCTCTTTACCTCTCTGTTCTCCGCTAAGACACCCCTTAACACCTTCCTCTTTGGCCAAGCTATTGGACAACTTTTCAAAGAGTAGCAACAACTTACATTTTTGCATTAACATAGCAAAAATGTCCCAAGCAAACAAATTTGACAACATAAACATGTAAGAAGGAAATAGGGTAGGGGACCAAAAGCTTGGTTGAAGAGTTAGGTTCTAAGGGGTGTCTTATGAAGGAAAGCAAGGTAGAGAGGCGGAGAGGTTTAGAGCGGGAATTCCAGAGCTTAGGGCCTAGGTATCGCCTGAGACAGCTCGGTGTCAAAGTTGTCCGGTGATGCTCCTGTGAGGTGTCTTGGGGTGGTTTACTTCGCTTGAAGCAAATTATCAATGCACGCTGTTGTTTCAGACTTTAGTGAAATGACTTCCACAGGAAAACTGAAAAACCAAATCAATTCCAAGTTTCATAGGTGTTATTTATGAAGTGGCAATTACTTTCCTTGCAAAGATATCATGTACTTTCTTTTTCAATTATGAAGTGGATTTTCTTGGGATGTGACTGGATTACAGGCAGCTACTAAAAATGTATGTATTTATCAGCTTCATAAACTGACATTTTATGAAGCAGATCAGGCTCTGCCTAATTATTCACGCAAAGATACAGCAGTGTGGCAACTCATTATTTGACTGTTTTGCATTAAACCAGGGATGATCTTTGAAACGTGCTGCAATTCTGCCTCCAATTTGCTCTGGTATCAAAAAAAAACAGAATTAAAGACAAAGTCTGGACCGGCGCTCCCACTGCTGCAGTACGAAGGGAGTGCTCCACTGTCAGAGGTACCAGCTTTCAGATGAGGTGTTAGCCGGCTACCTGGCTATGTGGAAAATTGTATGTCCTGTACACAAAAAGCACGACAAGTTCAACCCAGCCAATTACCGCCTCATCAGTCTACTCTCGATCATCAGTAAACTAATGGAAGGGGATCATCAACAGAGCTATCAAACGGCACTTGCTTAGCAATAACCTGCTCACTGACACCCAGTTTGGTTTCCGCCAGGGCCACTCAGCTCCTGACCTCATTACAGCCTTTGTTCAAACATGGACAAAAGAACTGAACTCCCGGGGTAAGGTGAGAGTGGCTGCCCTTAATATCAAGGCAGCATTTGACCAAGTGTGGCATCAAGGAACCCTAGTAAAACTGGAGTCAATGGGAATCAAGAGGAAAACTCTCCGCTGGTTGAAGTCATGCCGAGCACAAAGGAAGATGGTTGTGGCTGTTGGAAGCCAGTCATCTTAGCTCCAGGACATCACTTCCTCAGGGTAGTGTCCTAGGCTCAACCATCTTCAACTGCTTCATCAATGACCTTCTTTCTATCATAAGGTCAGAAGTGGGGATGTTCGCTGATGATTGCACAATGTTCAGCACCATTCGTGACTCTTCAGATGCTGAAGCAGTCCATGTCCAAATGCAGCAAGGCCTGGACAATATCCAGGCTTGGGCTGACAAGTGGCAAATCACATTCGCACCACACAAGTGCCAGGCAATGACCATCTCCAACAAGAGAGAATCCAACCATCACCCCTTGATGTTCAATGGCATTACCATCAATGAATCCCCACTATCAACATCCTGGGAGTTACCATTGACCAGAAACTGAACTAGACTAGCCATATAGATGCTGTGGCTAAAAGAGCAGGTCAGAGGCTAGGAATCCTGTGATGAGTAACCCACCTCCTGACTCCCCAAAGCCTGTCCACCATCTACAAGATACAAATCAGGAGTGTGATGGAATACTCTCCACCTGACTAGATGAGTGCAGCTCCAACAAAATTCAAGAAGCTTGACACCATCCAGAACAAAGCAACCCCCTTGATTGACACCACATCCACAAACATTCACTCCCTCCACCACTGACGCACAGTGGCAGCAGTGTGTACCATCTACAAGATGCACTGTAGGAATTCACCAAGGCTCCATCAACAGCACCTTCCAAACCCATGGCCACTACCACCTAGAAGGACAAGGGCAGCAGATATATGGGAACACCACCAACTAGAGGTTCCCCTCCAATAACTCACCCTCTTGACTTGGAAGATGTCCTTCACTGTCACTGGGTCAAAATCCTGGAACTCCCTCCCTAACAGCACTGTGGGTGTACCTACACCACATGGACTGCAGCGGCTCAAGCAGGCAGCTCACCACCACCTTCTCAAGGGCAACTAGGGATGGGTAACAAATTCTGGCCTAGTCAGAGACACACACATCCTGCAAAAGAATTAAGAAAAATACCTAGCTGTGTGTAAATTGGCTGCCTCATTTGCTATATTATAATAGCAAATACACTTCATTGACTGTAAAATACTTTCAGACACCTGGTGGTTGTGAAAATCACTATATAATTGCCAGTCTTTCTTTGAAGATGGCCACTTAACGCTTATGCCAGGGCGTTGGCTTCAGTCAGCTGCTCATTTGTCCCAACAGCCCATTTTTGAGGTGGGACTCATTACTATACATATGGCAAACAGAAGACTGAGGTCACCCTTGGGTCGACTTTGCCATGTTGGTATAACAAGGCCTGACCAACCAGGGGAAGATCAGTCAGGAGGGTGGGGCTGGAGTACATTGGATTGTTGTTATCATCCCGCGCACGCACACTTTTTTTTTTGCCTCTTTGGGGAATAGCGGGGAAGCAATTACAATGCTGATTATTAACCTGTCGAACTGTATCATGAACATTCCTTTCATTGCCAACAAGCCCTGGACTGGGACTTGAACCCAGAATTTGTCGCTTAGGGGCAGGGACGCTACCTACTGAACCGCAAGTCCTCCTGGTCCGTTGGTGGTGGATGGGGGGGTGGGGGGAGGGGGTTGGGGGGGTTGAGGGGGTGGGTGGGTGGGGGGGAGCTAGCCAGGTTTGAATTTAAATTCTGCTCTCCTCACTCATCACAACAAAATTAAAACTGACCCCCTCTTGGGCTGGATTGCACATTCCACTCAGTACTGTCTTAAAATGGTGACATTTGCTCGATTCAGGCAGCCCCTTCAGCCACCTACACAAGGTCCTTTCAAAGCTCATATTGGCCTGTGCTTCCCAACCCTCCAGGGTCACCCTGGAGACACCAGGGGATGAATGATTAATCTCCAGGCACCGCTGCGAGTAAACTCTGGAGACAAAGTGCAGGGTTATTCAAATATTTCAAAAAAAGACAATGTCTGTTCTTGTTTCCTTTGAACAGGCGGGGGAAAAAAAGCAGTTATAACCGATTGTCAAGAATCAATCGATCGGCTTTCTGTGGATAGGCGGAGCACCGTGAGGATGGACGTGTGGGATGGCAGGAGCGCAAGGAGGCGGCACCTAAAGGCAGGTGGTCATCCGATGAAAGCCAGGCAAACAAATGTGTTCGACACTGTCAGCCAGATTGTGGGGAGGGAAGCAGATGGGAAGTTATTCCCCATCTCGCGCCCCATCCCTCCCGCCACCAACCCCAGTGTGGGCACATTATCCACCTTGTTTCCAATCCACCTCACTGTCCTAAAAAAAAATAGTAGCCGATGGCTCAACAAATCAGCTTGTTTACATTGCGGCAGACATTAAGCACATAACTCATCTTGGCATTATACACCCACCAGATGCTGAGATATTCTCAAACTATGAGACATCGCAATAATCAGCCATTTGTTTTGACAACAGCAAAACCAGTTGACAGAAGCCTCCGTAACATACAAGTATGCTAACATAAATCATTCCACCCATCACCCCCACTCACCCACCAGGCCACCCCTGCTCCCCCCTCCACACCCCCCACCCGCCTGCCCCTCCTTCTGACCCCGCCACCACTCCAATCCCTGGCCTTTATCTATCAGGCGAGACAAGGGAGACATCGTCAGCAGTGCTTATTTGTAAAACTTGACACATTTCTTCAGTTTAGGGAAGACTCATGGCTTCTCATGACATCGCCCTTCATCCCCAGAACTTGGTGAGTTCTTTACACAATAGTAATGGTGGGCAGTGTTAACTTGAAGCACTCAAAAGGGAATTAGGCTGTTGTCTAAAAAGGAAAAATGAGCAGGTTTAGGGAGAGAAGGTGCGAGAATAGAATTAGATGAGTTGCTCATTTGGAGAGTCGGTGCAGACAAGGCCTCCTACTGCACCGTAATGTTTCCGCGACTCATTCCAGGCAGCATTGACACGACATTAATTTTCCAGTAAGATCTGGCCCTTTATTTTAAGGAAGTGATTGCTGACATCATTGCTCCCAATGCCCAGGCCCTGCACAATGGTACAAAGGCGACTGAGTTAGTAATCCAGGCACCTCAATTTATCCAAGCAGAATAGAATAGGACCTTGCGCACTGTAGAATGCAGGTGTTGGGAGTTCTGGAGTTATCATAGGATAAATGTCAGGGGCCCTGTGGAATGTTAGGTTTGTCTTTCCCATAGAATCATCGAATGGTTACAGCACAGAGGGAGGCCATTCAGCCTATCAAACTTGTGCCAGTTCTGTGCAAGAGCTATTTAGCTAATCCCACTGCTACGTGTTCTTCTTGTCGTTTGGTTCCCCGATGTTGTTAACGATCAACCTTTTATTTGGTAAAGATCAGAAACTCTTTGTGTTTAATTTTGTCATGCTGTCTGGATCAAAAGAAGAACCAAATTAAACTGGTTATGCACAAATCACTTCAGTCTCTAGTGCAGCTGTGCAATGTGCCCCCACCCTGGAATATTTACATTTCACACCTCAGTCCCTAGGCATTTACAGATGTTTACAGGTAACGTACAAATATATAACACCAATTCCCCCCACCTTTTCACTCTCGATCGGCCATTTATTTTTTCCCCTTCCCTTGTGTAGGCCTCGATTGATTCTGTTTCCACCACACGTCAGGAAGTGCATTCCAGATCATAACTACTTGCAGCATTAAAAGGTTTTCCTCATGTCACCTATGGTTCTTTTGCTAAAATGTGTTAAATTGGCGTCCTCTGTTTCAAGACCCTTGGGAACAGTGTCCCTCTATCTACTCTGCTCTCATGATTTTGAATACCTCTATCAAATCTCCTCTCAATCTTCTCTTCCCCGAGGAGTACCGCCCCAGTTTCTCCAAACCAGCCATGTAACTTAAGTCCCTCATCCCCGTATCCTGTAAACTTCTTTCTGCACCCGCTCTAATGTCTTCATGTTCTACCTAAAGCGCGGTGCTGAGAATTTGACACAATACTCCAGTGGATGTTGAGGGAAATAAAGTGACTTTCAAGACAAAACATAAACTGCATTTTAAAGTGTTTCAGTGCAGGTTAACAGCAGAAGAATTGTGCTGGTCAGGGGTCTTAAAAGAAGCTTGCTGCTATTACAGCAGAGCAATTTTATTCATCTATATCTTCACCCAGGAGAATTGGCGCCCGGGCACAGACAATCAGAGAAACAATCTGTTGTTGGGTGGCTGAGTCGTACTGTTAGTAATAGAGTTGAACTGCAGACACTTCTTAACTGGAAACATTAAGTTTATTTACAATATAATCAGCAACAATTACACGTGTGCTTTCAACTCCAACTCCATCTCTACACTGTCTGCTGAGGTAGCCCACGCTACTCTCCTATTGGTTACTACAGACATGTGATCTTCCCTAACACGTGTTATTTTTAAAGGTACATTACACACTAAATAAAACAATAATTATTACATTCTTCCCCCTTTAACTCTGCGATACATATTATATTTACAAGTACATATCTTTCAAGACAACATAATGTTTACACTGGGTAAGGAATTTACAAGTTCAGTTTCTCAGGTGGTTTCCTGGTACATGTGGAAAGTCGCAGCTCCACAACTTCAGATTCTTTGTCAGGAACCTCCTTTCCCGGAGTTGCCTGAACATCAGGTGCTTCGGTGGGCACTTGCAGTTCTGTATCCTAAACTCTTACAGGAACATCAGACATGTCAGTCCTGGGCTGAGTAACTTCAACAGGAAGCACAGACCTGGTCATGGTCACTGGCGGAACCATATCTTGATAATTTGTCTCTCTCTTCCTTAAGTGGCCCACATGTTCAGGGATTATCTGGCCTTCCACCTGCACGTGGTAAGATAGAGGTTCAGTCACCGCACTTATTTCACCAGGTAACCACTTTGGTCCTTCCCCAAAGTTTTTCACATATACTGGCTCACCTACGGTAAATTTCCTATCACGACTATGCCAGTCGTGTCTAGTTTACTGGCTTCCCTGACTCCTTTCCACCTTCCCCTCTAAATTCGGCATCGTTAAATTCAATCTCATCCTGAGGCGACGTTTCAACAATAACTCTACAGGTGTGGCACCCGCTGCTTTGTGAGGGGCAGTCCTGTAATGGAAAAGAAAGTGTGCCAGCTTGGCTGCCAAGAAATCGCCAGTTAGCTTTCTCTTGCCGGCCTTGAATGTTTAAACCGCCAGTCTGTTTGAGGAAGGCTGCCACAGTGCAGTTTTTACAAGAGTGATACCGTGGAGGCCGATAAACGGTTGAAACTCAGCCCTCGCAAATGCCGTGCCATTATTGGAAATGATTGCTTCTGGTAGTCCGTAAATGGCAAAACTTTAACGTAGTTCCTCAATTGTAGTGGCCAACGTGGGTGACTTCACCTCATAGACGTCCAACCATTTTGAATGGGCATCGACAATGAAGAGAAACAGAGACTACACTAAAATGGTTGCACAAACCGAAAGTTTCACCCCTGTGCTCTGCACTCTGACCTTCATCTGGCACCCCAGCCTCTCCACACCCAGTTGCACGGGGTGTGTGCTGGCTCCCAAACTCCAGAGCATCTTGCTTGCCTTTGGAAAGTGTTAGAAGGCTAGCGGGACCTCTGCTGAACTGCGACTGTTCAATATTGTTGTGGGTCATCTTCTCCTGAAAGGACAGAGGAGCATTGATTCGTCCACTCTGTACCTGCAGCACCATTGCAGCCTGTCCAACCCCAGCTGAGGAACACCTTGCTGGGCACATCCGAGTCACTCAGTCCAAGCAGCCAGAGCTCAACCCCTTGGCCAGCTCCGGCATCATTGATAATTGGCACTCAGATTCTAACACACCTGAGGTCCACAGGGAGATGGCCAGACCTTAAAACATCTGAACACTGACCCATGCCAACATGGTACTCACCCTTCCTGAGCGCAGCAGGTCAATGAAGCGCTTCCGGCACTGATTCTCGAAATCTGTGGGATAGATCCAAGGGAGTGTGAGTAAACCAAAGGACAGCGAGTCTGCAACCCATTTTACATCTCTCTCGATTCCTGTTTCAAGCGATTTCAGTGGGATGCGGGAGCACACGATTTGGCCGCTCAGGCGTACACATTCCAGTGATTACTCATCGGCACGTACATGGCCCATATAGGCCATTCCTTAAAGCAAGCAAATCAACCCTAAGACGAAAGCAAAATACTGCGGATGCCGGAAACCTGAAACAAAATAGAAAATGCCGGAAAAGCTCAGCAGGTCTGACTGCGTCTGTGAGGAGAAAAACAGGGACACAGAAAGGCTCAGGAACAGGAAAAGACCTTAAGGTCCAACAAACTTGATCCCCATTGAAGTAGTTTTCATAGAGAATCATTGAACCATATGGTACACAAGAAGGTGCACACCTTCACGCCCAATGCCAGCTCTTTGAGCCCCACTCCCCTGTTCTATCACCGTAGCCTTGCAAATGTCCCCTTTTCAAGGGTATATGTAATTCTTTTTGGAAAGTTGTGATTGAATCTATTTCCTTCACCCAATCAGGCAGCGCAGGTCATAAAATGTACTATTGTTATATCCATCTGGACATCAATTCTCTATCTAGGATACAGTGCAGTTAAGGAACCGAAAGGGGAGCTACTCCATTTATGTGCAGCTGATCGATGACTATCAGTTACCATATCACACACGCACCGACCCTCATGATTCAATTTTTCCCCAATCAACTGTGCCAGGTTTATTTGAAGATGGGGGGAGGCTGGAAGAATAACTCCTGGAAGATCAAAGCTCCACTCTCAAGCTCTACCCAATGGGACCATGGCAATCAGGGGAGGTTTGATGCATAATAAAGGGAGAAGCGAATAGAGGAATATACAACAATGTGGAGGAACGTAAGCCGAGTGGAATCGCCGGCATTGACCAGTTGTTAGGAAAGGCGAGTTTCTGGGCTTAGATTCTATGGGCAGAATCGTCCTAGATTTGCACTAACTGCAGTAACGGGCGGGAAAAACGATGTTATACCCACCGACCGCAATGGTGGCTTTTCACGCCATATCATCCCAAGCCGGCTGCATTAATTATGCATTACCGGGAAACATGCTGTTTTCACGGCGGGCGGGCTCTCATTTGTCCGCCAAGCCATCACCTCGCCGCTTCATCACGCCGGGCGCCATGTTTAAAATCCAGCCACATGCACGTCTCTCAGTGCTTCCAGCTCATAACTTTAAAATTTTAAAAATTCATTCACGGGATGTGGGCTTCGCTGGCTGGGCCAGCATTTATTACCCATCCCTAGTTGCCCTTGAGAAGGTGGTGATGAGCTGCCTTCTTGAACCGCTGCAGTCCATGTGGTGTAGGTACACCCACAGTGCTGTTAGGGAGGGTGTTCCAGGATTTTGACCCAGGAACAGGGGAGAGATGGCCAATAAATTTCCAAGTCAGGATGGTGAATGGTTTGGAGGGAAAGTTCTAGGTGGTCCCATGTGTCTGCTGTCCTTGTCCTTCTAGATAGTAGTAGTTGTGGATTTGAATGGTGCTGTCTAAGGGGCCTTGGTGAATTCCTGCAGTGCAAAGAATACATGGCCCCGAAGGGCAAAATGACTGCAGCCCCCAGGTTCAATGACGCATCCCTCAAGATCTCTTGGACACAGTGGAGCCTCGCCATGATTCCTCTACCCGCGCTCTGGCCGTTGGATGGGCAGCAACCTCACTAATCTGACTTGGGAGGTGGTGCCTGTGGTGGCCAGTGCCAAGACTCTCAACTCACACACTCACAAACCCTTCACACATCCACAGAGCCCTCACTCACTACCGGTTCAAGGGACATCACCATTCATACATATGAACATATGAATTAAGAGCAGGAGTAGGCAACTCAGACCCTCGAGCCTGCTCCGCCATCTAATAAGATCATAGCTGATCTATCTGAATGTTAGCTCAAATGCACATTCTTGCACACCCATGATAACCTTTCACCCTCTTGTTAATCAAGAATCTATCTAGCTCTGCCCTAAAAACATTCAACGGCTCTGCTTCTACCAACTATTGAGGAAGAGAGATCCAAAAACTCGCAACCCTCTGAGAGAAAACATTTCTCCTCACCTCTGTCTTAAATGAGCGACCCCTTATTTTGAAACAGTGACCCCTAGTTCTAGATTCTCCCACGAGAGGAAATATCCTCTCCACATCCACCCTGTCAAAATCCCTCAAGATCTTAAATGCTTCAATTGAGTCGCCTCTTATTCTGATAAGTTCCAGTGGATACAAGCCTAACCTGTCCATCATTTCCTCATGATACAACTGGCCCATTCCTGCTATTAGCCTAGTAAACCTTCCCTGAACTGCTTCTAATGTATTTACCTCTTTCTTTAAATGAGGAGACCAGTACTGTACACAATACTCCAGATGTTTTCTCACCAATGCCCTGTATAACTGAATCATAAACTCCCTACTTTTGTAATCAATTCGCCTCACAATAAATGATAACATTCTATTAGCTTTTCTAATTACCTGCTAAACCTGCACACTAACTTTTTGTGATTCATACACGAGGACACCCACATCCCTCTGACTCTCCGCGCTCTGCAATCTCTCACCATTTGGATAATAAACTTCCTTTTTATTCTTCCTGCCAAAATGAACGATTTCATATTTGCCCACATTATATTCGATTTGACAGATCTCTGCCCACTCACTTAACCTATCTATGTCTATCTATCTTTGTAGCCTCCTTACATCCTCTTCACAATTTTACTTTCCTACCCATCTTTGTGCCATCAGCTCACTTAGCCACCATTCCTTCAGTCCCTCCATCCAAATCATTTATATAAATTGTGTAAAGTTGAGGCCCCAGCACTGATCCCTGTAGCACACCACTCGTCACATTCTTCCAACCAAAAAAAGACCCATTTATGCCAACTCTCTGCTTCCTGTTAGCTAACCAATCTTCTACCCATGCCAATATGTCACCCCCTGCAGCATGATTTTTTTATTCTGCAATAACCTTTGATGTGGCACTTTATCAAATGACTTCTGGAAATCTAATTATAGTACATCCACCGGTTCCCTATTATTCACAGCGCATGTGACTCCTTCAAAGAATACCAATAAATTGGTTAAACATGATTTCCCTTTGACAAAATCAAGTTGATTCTGCCTGATTGCCTTGAATTTTTCTAAGTGCCCTGCTATAACATATTTAATAATAGCTTCTAACATTTTCCATCTGACAGATGTTAGACCAACTGGCCTGTAATTTCCCGCTTTCTGTCTCCATCCCTTTTTGAATAAAGGAATTACATTTGCTATTTTCTAATCTAATGGAACCTTCCCCGAATCTAGGGAATTTTGGAAAATTAAAACCCATGCATCAACTATCAGATTAGACACTTCTTTTAAGACCTTAGGGTGATGCCCATCCAGACCTGGGGATTTGTCAGCCCAACAATTTGCTCAATACCACTTCTCTGGTGATTGTAATTTTCCCGAGTACCTCCATCCCTTCCATTTCCTAATTTACTTGTGTCCTCTATAGTGAAGACCGAAGCAAAATACCTGTTTAATTCATCTACCATCTCCCTACTTTCCATTATCAATTCCCCAGATGCACCTTCTATAGAACCAATGCTCACTTTGTCAACTCTTTTCTTATTTAAATATCTATAGAAACCCTTGTTATCCATCTTTATATTACTAGCTAGCTTTCTCTCATATTCTAATTTTTCCCTCCTTATTAATCATTTTGTCATTCTTTGATGTTCCTTACATTCTTTCCAATCTTCTGACCTGCCACCTGTCTTTGCATAATTATGTGTTTTTTCTTTAAGTTGGATACTGTCTTTAAATTTTTTACTTAACCACTAATGGTGGGCCCTCCCCTTGGAATTTTCCTTTCTCATTGGAATGTATGTATTCTGTGTATCTTGAAATATCCCTTTAAATGTTTGCCACTGAACCTCTCTTGACATATCCCTTAACCTCATTTGCCAGTTCACTTTAGCTAGCTCTGCTTTCATGCCCTCATAATTGCCCTTATTTAAGTTTAAAATATTAGCCTTGCACGCACTTGTTTCTCCCTCAAAATGAATGCAAAATTCAATCATATTATGATCACTGTTACCTAGGGGTGCCTTCACTATGAGATAATCAATTAGTCCTATCTCATTGCTCAATACCAGTATAGTCCAACTCTTTGGTTGGCTCCAGAGCTTGTTGTTCTAAAAAATATCCAGAAAACATTCTATGAGCTCTTCATCTATGCTACTTTTGCCCATCTGATTTTTCTGGTCTATATGTAGATTGGAATCCCCCATGATTATTACTGTACCTTTCTGGCAAGCTCCCATTATCTCTTCTTTTATACTCTGCCCTACTGTGTAGTTACAATTAGGAAACCTGTACACAACTCCCACAAGTGACTTCTTGCCTATATCATTCCTCATCTCAACCCAAACCGCTTCGATATCCTGATTTCCTGAACTTAGGCCATCCTTCTCTAATGTCCTAATAACATCGCTAATAATCAGAGCCACCCCTCCACCTTTCTCCAACTTCCAGTCCTGCCTAAATGTCACATACCCTTCAATATCCTGGTCCCAATCTATGTCACCCTGTAGCGATGTCTCCGTAATGGCTATCAAATCATACTTATTTATTTCTATTTGCGCTATCAGCTCAACTATTTTGTTTCAAATGCTACATGTGTTTAAATACAGAACCTATAGTTTTGTCCTTCTATTATTTTTTTTAGCATCTAGCCTTATCCGCTGATGTACTCTTAGAGTTGTACTCTCTGTCGCTTCCTGTCACAGCCTGATTATCATTCCCCGTGTCTCTCATTCCTTGTCTCTACTCTTTCACACACACTTACATTGTCCTCATCCTGTCCATGGGACCAGTCACCACCCATACATGCCAGGCATACTTATCACCTGGCCTGCCAGGTATCCTGTTTACACTCTTTCCATCTCAATTCATGCAGGACAAGCTTTTATTTTTATTCATTCATGGGATGTGGGCTTCGCTGGCTTGGCCAGCATTTATTGCCCACCCCTACTTGCTCTTGAGGAGGTGCTGGTGAGCTGCAGTCCATGTGGTGTAGGTACACTACCGTGCTGTTAGGAAGGGTGTTCCGGGATTTTGACCCAGCGACAGTGAAGGAACGGCGATATATTTCCAAGTCAGGATGGTGAATTACATGCAGGGGAACTTCTAGGTGATGGTGTTCCCATCTATCTTCTGCCTCTAGGTGGTAGTGGTCGTGGGTTTGGAAAGTGCTGTCTAAGGAACCTTGGTGAATTCCTGCAGTGCATCTTGTAGATGGTACACACTGCTGCCACTGTATGTCGGTGGTGGAGGGAGTGAATGTTTGTGGATGTGGTGCCAATCAAGCGGGCCGCTTTGTCCTGGATGGTGTCCAGCTCCTTGAGTGTTGTGGGAGCTGCAGCCATCCAGGCAAGCGGGGAGTATTCCATCACACTCCTGACTTGTGCCTTGTAGATGGTGGACAGGCTTTGGGGAGTCAGGAGGCGAATTACTCATTGCACGATTCCTAGCCTCTGACCTGCTCTTGTAGCCACAGTATTTATATGGCTAGTCCAGTTCAGCTTCTGGTCAATGGTAACCCCCAGGATTTTGATAGTGGGGGGATTCAGTGATGGCAATGCCATTGAACATCAAGGGGCGAAGGTTGGATTCTCTGTTGTTGGAGATGGTCATTGCCGAATGTTACTTGCCACTAGTCAGCCCAAGCCTGGATATTGTCCAGGTCTTGCTGCATTTGGACATGAACTGCTTCAGTATCTGAGGAGTCATGAATGGTGCTGAACATTGTGCAATCATCAGCGAACATCTCCACTTCTGACCTTATGATGGAAGGAAGGTCATTGATGAAGCAGCTGAAGATGGTTGGGCCTAGGACACTACTCTGAGGAACTCCTGCAGTGATGTCCTGGAGCTGAGATGATTGACCTCCAACAACCACAACCATCTTTCTTTGTGCTAGGTATGACTGGCATACAACAAGAGGGAGAGGTCACAGACTGGTGGAGAAATGCTTGAAATCAAGATCCTGATGGACTTTGAAAACAGAGCCATCTAGCTGGCGGGCGGGGATCTGGACCCTTCCTGTGCTGACGGTGAGGTCGGCGGTGCTCTGCCAAGTGAGGGTCCAGCAGTGCAACATCCGTCAGATAGCCATGCTGTGAGTGATGTATCCTGTTTCACAGGCCACTGCCGTGCATTAATTATCTCCCCTAGCTTCCGCAGGCACATTTGGGGAACAGCTGGTGGAGTCCATGACCCAGGGCCTCCAATCAAACCCTGAGGAAACCTATGAAGAGGAATCTGGAGGCACCTTCCTTCATAGTGCTCACCCACACCCTGCACCAGTGCAGAGACACACACCTCGGTTGGACTTAGCTTTACAGTAGCCTCAGGATCACAATCTGGTGGGTACATTGCACTGATCTGCAGTGGGCGGTGGCAGGGACTTCCCAGTTGTCTGGCACTCGGAGGACTGCTGGAGGCCAGAAATTTGCTGAGTCCGAGTCAGATGACGAACCTCTGGATTAGGTCATGCCTCAGTTGCTGGAGCTGCAAAGGCAAGCTCAGGAACATCAGGAAGGGATATCCGCTGCACTCCTCAATAGCAGGACTCTGTCTACCTTCAGGCTGAGGTGATAGCGCCAGCATGCCAATGCATCGAGGTCAACCGCCATGGAGACCTTGGTCCAGGACGTCGCTCCTGCATTGCTGCGTGGGCTGAACTCCATCGCTGACCACATAGTTGGCCTCCAACAGTGTGTACATGAAAGGGGTGCTGGGCAGCTCGATCTCATTCCAGCTGCCCTTTCTCCTCAAGGAGTCAGCCTGGGGCCCTTGGGCACCCATTGGCAGGAGTATCAGCAGGTGTATCCCCAGTGCCATCCATCCAGGTGATTCTAGGAGTATCCGGCCCATCGGAATCCACTCTACCTGTGGCCTCAGCAGCTCCAGCTCCACAGGCCGAAGAGGGTGCCACTGCCAAACAACAGGACTGCAAAAGCAGGCTGGGGCCCTCCAAATCTTGGCCCTCCAGAGGACGCCTGCCAAGCCAAGCAGGCTGCTTCCACCTCCGCTAATTGGCCTGGGAGCACCAAGATGTAGCGGCAGGGTTAGGAAAGTTAAGAAGTTGCAGTTGCGCAGTGTGGGCAGAGGTGTTAATCACTTGTACATACTGTTCATTAATATCAATCAACTATCAAAAATGTCTCCCTGCCTATGGCTCCTTGTTCTGATGAGCAGTGTTCGTGTCACTCAGATGTGAAACCTTTCTGCACAAGATAAAGGCAGGTGTCTCAGTGCAGGGCCTCTTCCCTGTGCTCTGTGCAGCCTTCAGACCAAAGTGATGGTCCGGCCCCACACTCCCTGGACACATTACTAATGCCTGCACCTCGATGGTGCTTGTCATTGCTGCCAGAATGTCATAGGCATGTATCACAGTGTACTGTCACCCTCTCTGTGTGCTCTCAGCACCTTTCAGTTGGGGTTGGTCCCCAACTCTTCAGCATCTGTGACCAGTGGCGCTGTGCTCCAGATGGGGTCAGGTGCTGAAGGTGGACAAAGGATCAGATGCATTTAAATTTTCATGGCTGCGTCTCTATGATATGACCCTGGCCACAGAGAGAGCAGGCGAGCTACCCTCAGCCAGACAGGAGTCAGGCATTTCAGAATCTATGTGAAAATCCGTGTTGTCCTCACTGCATGTCATCATCAACCTCCACAAATCTAGCAGCTATGAGAACATCCTGAGAGCGCCTGGCTCATCTGGTCAGTATGAAGGCCTCATCCCCGTCATCGTTGCCTTCGAGGACCTCCTCACCCTCAACCCCGTCAGCGTCCTCCTCATCGGAGGAGATCTCCAGTTCCTCCACCTCCTTCTCAGCCAGCTCCTCGCCCCATTGCAGTGCCAGGTTGTAAAGGGCACAGCAAATGGCGATGATGTGTGACACCATCTGCGCACTACATTGCAGGGCTCCACCAGACTGGTCCAGGCACCGGAACCTCATTTTCAGCATCCCGATGGTTTGCTCCATCAAGTTACAAGTTTCAGCATGAGCCTCGTTGTCTCATCGCTCTGCTGCAGGCTGAGGCTGCCACATGGGTGTCATCAGCCACGTCCTCTGTGGGTAGCTCTTGTCCCTGAGGAGCCAACCCTGTAGCCCCTGTGGACCCTGGAAGATGTCAGGGACCTGTGACTGAATGAGAATGTAGGAGTTGTGCCCACTCCCTGGAACCTGCAGGACGTGTTTGTGGTGGTCCCACACCAGTTGCACATTCAGCGAATGGAATCCCTTGCGATTGATGTAGTTGACTGCATATTGCAACAGAGATCTGAGCGTCACTGAGTGCAGTTGATGGCACCCTGCACCTGTGGGAAACCTGAGGCCTGGGCAAAACCAATCACTCTTGCATCCTGGCTCTCCTGGCCCCAGGCAAAATGCACAAAGTTATGCGCCCTCTTGAAGTTGGCATCCGTGACCTCATGAATGCATTTGTAGGTGGGGTTTTTTGATATCCCAGAGAGGACACCTGTGGACCCCTGGAAGGAGCCACTGGCACAGAAACTGAGCGTCCTGGTCACTTTCACAGCCTCGTGAATTGGATGCCCTCCATGTCCCCGTGGCACCAAAGCCTCCAGTAGCTGGCAAACGTGACTGACCAGTTCCCTAGACATACGCAGTCTTCGGCGACACTGGTTCTCAATCAGCTGCAGGAATGAAAGGCGGCGTCTATAGACCCTGGATCCAGCTAGGTGTTGACCGATGGTGGCTCATTGTGGCTCTTTGGCGGCGTGTGTGGGAGCTCCAGCCGCCCAATCTCCCAGAGGGTGCTGCTCCTCCCTCTGCGCAGTCAGGCACCTCAGTCACTCTCTTCTCAGCCTTCTTTGCTCTCTGTATGACATGAGGCATACAGCTAGTTCGCCAGGCTCCTGATGTGCTTCTCAGGGTTAGCTTGGGTGCACTAAGAACGTCTATTGGTTAAGCCTGAGGGCCCGTTAACACATGCCGGAGAGTGTTGGGCACCACTTGGATGGCCAGAGATTAGTGTGCTGCATGGCTACCTGATACCCAGGCCACCTCCGTCCCACTCCACCTGACCGATTGGCAGCAGCTTTGCCCACTAGACTGCATGCTGTGCTCTCAGCTCAGGCACAGACATTCTCTTAACCCACACTGCAAAGCTGCACTGTTAGCTTGAACCATGGGGGAGACTCGTCCAAACCGGGATGATGGCATTGCAAGGGGCTGTGAGCGCCTCCACCAGTGACTGCTCCATGGTAGCTTTAGCAAGGAGATTGTACAATGTGCCCAGTCGTCCAACTGTTCTGCAGTCCACTAAAATGCTCATTAGTTTGCAGTCTGTGCCCGAGGGGTGAAAATCTCTGGAGCACTTGGTGGCATTTCATGCCTCTACATTGCTTGACTGGGCAGAGAAGCTAGAGGCCCGACTCCAATCATATCAATGTGGCTGCAACTAAACTGTCTCAGCTGCAGAAGAATGGTCACTTTATACAAGGTTTCCCTAATGCGTGGCCACTTCTCTCGTCCAACCCCACCCCGATCCCTACCCTGCATGTGCTTGTGCGCTACCTTCAGCCACAGGGCAGCCCTTGCCCCCTCCCAAAGCACCTCAACCGCAGGGTAGCCCATGCATCGCCCTCCCCCTCCCCAATGCACCTCAACCGCAGGGTAGCCCATGCATCGCCCTCCCCCTCCCCAATGCACCTCAACCGCAGGGTAGCCCATGCATCGCGTCCCCCAATGTGCCTCAACCTTGAATCCCAACAGGCGATCCAGGTGAGCGCTCTGCAACGTTACTGCGCACTCACCTCCGAGTTCCCCTCAAAGTGCAGCCTGCCAACTACACGCCTTTTATATGCTGCTGTAAAACATGTCAGCGTGCAATCGCAACGGTGTGGGTGGGAGATCCAGCGGTGGGGGGGAGGCGGACAATTCCGGCAGGCTGGACTTATAATGATATCCAGGTGTATTACAATGAGGTTCCCAACGTTGGATGGTGGGAAACGCGGCCTGCCATCGGCAAGCGGAGCGAATGATTGCAAACTGGTTTCACGGCGTCGGTAAACCAATTTTCGGCCTTCTCGCCATATGGTTCGCTCGAGCCACTGGACACGCCCAACGCCTGCGGGCATGGATGATTCCGCCCTATGCCTGTAACCATGAAAGAAATCAAAGCCAATGCAGCAAGACCCATGTGACCACCAGGATCACTATTGAGTAGACCCTTGTCAGACTGACGCCATGTTTCAGATATTTGGTCAGATCAGGAGCGTGTTACACTGAAGGTCATTCAAGGGTTCATCACCATCCTACTCCAAATGGAAGGATCCAGAAACTTAAAAAAATAGATGATAGGGGTTAGCTGACTGCCAGAGGTAAGGCCACCCTACTTTTGCAGTTGTCCGCATCTCAACTTGCAGCACATGGAATTTTGCCATTGCCTTTGTGCCAAGCCAGATTCCCTGAGTAGCAGTCCTCCCCAGTCACTGTTACAGGCAGCCTGCTGATATAATGAGTGGCGTAGAGTTACATACGAACATATGAATTAGGTGCAGAGGTAGGGCATTTGGCCCCCTCAGCCCTGTTCCGCTATTCGATAAGATCATGGATGGTCTGATTGTGCCCTCAATCCTACTTTCTTTCCTAGCCCCGATACCCTCTGACTCCCTTGTCAATCAAAAATCTATCTAACTCAGCCGTAAAAACACTCAAAGACCCTGCCTCCAGTTGAGTCCAAAGAATATTGGGGTGAGGAGATTCACAGCAGCATTGACGGGCTACAAATAGGGCAGTAGCCCCTCTAAAATGGTGGGGAGAAACTTACTCATGCTGCAACTCACAAGATCTTCATCAGAAGGACCAATGGCTGGATGGAATGCCCACCTAATTCAGCCAATCGGCTCCTTTGCTATGATGTGTGTAGGACCCCGACTGCCATTTTAGGACATAACTGGGTCCACCCAGCTTTTTTCTGATGGTCTGTCAGAAGGGAAATCTAACAACAATAACATGTGTGTATATAAAATGATGCAAACCATGTACCTGGGTATAATTTAGTGTTCAGATGAAGGTGACTCTAGAGAACACATTCCATCAAGAATGCATTGAAATGAAGTCAGGAGGCTCCCCGAAAGTGTGCCCTTTTGCGTGATAACCATATTTGTGGCACTCGGATGGAGCAAAACTGTTGTTGGAGGCGACTTGATGATCAAACACTGTGTGACGAAGAGGAGTTGAAGTCTACCAGAGGAAGACAGAGTTGCGAAAGACTTTGGGATGGTATGTGGAGCCATATGAGCTGGGGGGAACTACTAGTAAATCTGTGACATCTATCATTGTTGTACTAACTATTTAAGGTGTCATTTATAAGGTGGAATTTTCTGCTTTGGAGACCAAGGGCAGGATTTCCACCCCCCCCGCCGTCGGAGGTGAAGTTGAAGTGCGGGCGCGCACAGGCGCGCCTCCGATCAAGGGCACATCGCCATTTTACGTGGGTGGGCCAATTAAGGCCCACCCAGCATGATGTCCGCACGGAAGCGCTATGAGCTCTCCCTGTGTGGGCGGGGGTGAGGGAATCCCTAAACCCGGGAGTGCGCTCTTTTGCACATGCGCACGAAAGAGCGCACTCGTCTCCCTGAGGCTAAGTGCTGCCTCAGGGAGATCGCCTCTACTGTCAAGAACAGTAAAAATAGAAAATAAAATCCCTTGACATGTCCCCTCATGTGACACTGTCGCATGAGTTGGGACACATCCATAATGTAAAAAAAAACTTTAATCAAATTTTTAAAAACCGACATGAAACCTTATTCCGCCCGAGGTTTCGTGCTTTTTCTAATGCCCGCCAGGGCTACCGGCCTGCCCGCCAACCTTAAGGTTGGACGGACAGGTCCATTAATTAGTTTAGTGATTCTGTCAATGGCCTCAATTGGCCATTGACAGATCAGTGGGCGCACAGCTGATTTTGCTGAGCCCCAGCCTACCTGAAAATTTAAATGGGGCGCGGTGACATTGGGAGTTCCGCCCGACGTCATCCCGCATCATTTTACGTGCCGGCGAGCGGGCCCCGCCCCCCCCGCTCGCCGATGGGAAAATCCTGCCCCGAGTGTAGTGGTGGGTTTCCCACCGGTTTAGGTTTCCATGCTCGATCGTTCACTTTTTGCCTCGTTATGTATGCATAAACGAGCCCACATCATATCTATGAATTCAATTTTCTTGTTAATTCGTCCTTTATTTATGTTAATTTTGCTTTTGATTGTTAAAGTAAAAGTTATAAAAATGTTGTCATCTTGTCCATTGATTTCTTCCATTGGGGTCGCTTGGCTCTTTTAAGGTATTGGTCTCCACGGGGATCATAACAGCATCTTTTGGGTGACTCATTAATCTAAGATCCCATCTGCTCTCTCTCAGGTCGATGTAAAAAGTCTCATTCCCCTATTTGGGAGAGAATCAGGGGGAATTCTCCTCCACCATTCTGGCCAATATTTATCCCTCAACTAAAATCAGTAATGCAGATGGTCTGGTCATTATATCATTGAAACCATCAAAATCCTATAGGGGCTTGACAGGGCAGACACTGAGATTGTTTCCACTGGTCAGGGAATCTAAAACATGGGGCACAGTCTCAGGATAGGGGGCCAATCATTTAGGACTGAGATGAGGAGGAATTACTTCACTCAAAGGGTTGTGAATCTTTGCAATTCTCTGCTCCAGAGGGTTGTGGATGCTTCACTGTTGAATACATTTAACACTGGGACAGATTTTAGGTTTCTCAGGGAATCAGGGGAAATAGGGAACAGGTGGGAAAGTGGAGTTGAAGCCCGAGATCAGCCATGATCGTATTGAATGGTGGAACAGGCTCAACTGACCATATGGCCTACTCCTGCTCCTATTTTTGCGTTTTTGTATTCTTCTGCTCTTTGTGGGAGCTTGCTGTGCACAGATTGGTTGCCATGTTTCTGACATTACCACACTGCATTAGCACTGCAAAACTACTTAATTGACTTGACAGCACTTTGTAATGTTCTGAATTTGTGAAAGGTGCTATATAAATGTAAGTTTTTTTTTCATTAAGTGCAAATTGTTAATCTTGTCTTGAAAGATGTAACTATTGTGCCAAAGGATAGGAACATTTGGATGATATTTTGATGATATGTTACCTTCATGTATGGTAGGCAGTCGATGCCTTGTTCCATCATGGAACAAGCTCCTATCGTTGATTAAGATGGTTTAGCTCAATATAATTTACAGGTCATGAGAGCTCACTTTGTGACACAAGTGAGGACCAGTGCTTGACACCAAACTTTGCTGTAGCCTAACTTGAACAGTTTCTCTGAAACACTGATACTTTTCCTGACTTGTGTTCTGATAAATTGGGTCCTGGAGACTACTTGCAAGCCCTTTGCACTGAAGCTCTTTAGTGGAGAGAGTCCTTCTGTTCCTCTGAGAACTGCTCTTCTAACCTTTCGATTCTGAATGAGCACTTTGAGCACATAGGCATACAAAATAAGCCTTCTAAGGACTGGCATTTCCTGTCAATAATATTCCCTCCACCATTCTGGCCAATATTTATCCCTCAACTAACATTAGCAAAACGGACCATCTGGTCATTATGTTATTGAAATGTACAAAATTCTGAAGGGGCTTGATTGGGTGGATGCTGAAAGATTGTTTCTGCTGGTCAGGGAATCTAAAACATGATTTCCCCCACCCCCACCCTCCCCGCGCCCTTTCCCTCCGATCCCCCCACCCCCAACAACACCCATGCAAATCAATATGTCCAACTATATTCTAAGTACAGTTATCAGCTGATCAGCCAAGTTCTTTGACCTGTTGCGATGTTCGTTAGCCCACTCTGTGGTGTCATAGCGCTTAGTTTACATCTGCTACTGAAAACAGTCATATCAAATATTAATGGGCAGGCTTTATACTCAAGTTGAACTATCACAAGGACTCCGGTCAGACTCTGCCATAGAGTCCGCCTAAATTATTCTATAGAATCTGTCTAGACTTTACCATAGACTCTGTCAAGGCTTTACCCTAGATTCTGACTAGACTGAACCATGACTCTGCTTACACTTTACCATGGCCACTGTCTAGACTTTACCATACACTCTGTCTAGGTATTATCATAGACTGTCTAGAATATTCCACAGGCTTTGAATAGACTCTACCATAGACTGACAAGACCTTACCAGACTAGACTCCCTCTCAATATTATTTTCCTGTAAGGAAGATGGATTAGGGCAGATCTCAGTTTCGACAATCGTTTCAAAGGCAATTGTAATTTTTTTTAGACAACATGCATGCTAATTAACATCATTAGGTTAATTATTTGTTATCAAACACATTTGACCATGTAGGAATATCCAAGCATGTGTTGATAACAACGTAGCTCCTAATCTTTTCCCCACGGACTCAGTGGATTTAATACTTTTTCATTTCAAATTGACTAAGTCGGTTAATGACTTCTAAAGGCAGATAATCTTCTCTGAGAGTTCGTTTTTCAAGAAGTTGCATGTGGACTGAAGCTTCAGTACAGTATGGAGACAAAGCTGCCATGTTGGGGGTACAGGCTTTAAAGGTGAGATGCTATACAGGAAGTGCTTTCTGCACTCACAGATGCATTTGAAAGATCCCATGGCAGTATTAATAAGAAGATTAATGAGCCTTTGTCCAATGTCTATCCCTCAACCAACTAAACATGGCAGATTATCTGAAACAAAAACAAAAATTGCTGAAAAAACTCAGCAGTTCTGACAGCGTCCGTGAAGAGAAAGGCAGAGTCAATGCCTCGAGTCCACATGACTGTTCTTCAGGACGCAGCAGACTATCTACTCATTATCGCATTTCTGCTCATGGGAGTATCTAGCCATAAATAATAAGAGCAGGAGTAGGCCACACAGCCCATCAGGCCTGCCCCGCAATTCAGTAAGAATGGTGGATCTTTTATCTCTCACTTTCCTGCCTTATCCCAAAATCCCTGGATTTCCTCAGTGCCCAGTAACCTGCCAGTATCGCGTAACTACCTCTTTGTGTGGCACCTTATCAAATGCCTTCTGAAAATCTGAATATACTACATCCACTGGTCGCCCCTTACCTGCCTTGTTAGTTGTACTCTGAAAAGACTCTAATAAATTTGTTGGTAGGGAGGAATGCAGGGGGTGGTGGAGGTAGGGGAGGAGGGGCAGGGGGAAGGGAGGGAGGGGAAGGAAGGGAGGGCAGGAGGGAGGAAGAAAGGGAGGGCAGGAGGGAGGAAGAAAGGGGGGACAGGAGGGAAGGAAGGAAGGAAGGAAAGTTGCACACAGCAAATTCCCACAAACAGCAATGTGCTGATGACCGAATAATCTATTTTAAATGATGTTGACTGATGAGTAAACATTGACCAGGACACCAGAGATAATTCCACTGCTTTCCTGAAGAGTGTTGCAGGATCCTTTATGTCCGCCTGAGATTGAAGGCAGGACTTCAGTTTAACGTCTTATCTGAAAGCATGCGCCTCCCACAGTTCAGCACACCCTCAGGACTGCAGTGGAGTGTCAACCTAGGCTTTTGTACTCAAGTCTTTCGAGTGAGACTTGATCCCACAACCTTCTGGCTCAGAGGCAACTGAGCCATGGCGGACACGTGTTGGACTACAACAGGTGAAAAAGCCTTATATTCTCCAGCGCTGACATTCCTCAATGTCTTCTTGATCTTCATAATGATGCTGTCCCGCTAGAGCTATGTTTAGCTTGAATTGCCACGAGCACATATCCTTGAGTGACTGCGATGGGTTTCTGAGGAGCCTTAGTGGCTCACATTGCTGTGATGCTCATTTCACATCCTGCTATATAAAAAAATAATCAATCATACAGGAACTGGTAATCACAAAATAAAACACCCTCCGCGCTCTCTTTATGATCATTTCAGTCACAGCATTCTTCAAAGAGCAACAGCTGATGCACTGTCAAAGAGCAGCCCTTCGGTTGCTCCTGAGTGGAAATGTTAAGCATGCCTCTTCATGATAACCTGAAGTGAAGATGCCCGTGTCCTTTTTCTTGATGTCAGCCTGGGGTAAGTGCAGAATTCATCATGCACCATTCGTTTCTGCTTTTTACAGGGGAATAAAACTAGATTATAATCCGTTGAGTAAATCCCCCACTTGTAAATCTTCTCAATTTTACACCAATATTCCTTTGGCTTTGCTTTTTCTTTGAAATGGATTCCTGATTTCCGCCCCCCCCACCACCACCCCCGCAACAGGCTCAAGTATGGTGAGATGCTTGGAGTGCACTTATGTAAGTTCCATCAACTCCTTGCCATTTTGCTGAACAGGAAAGCTTGACATGCCTCAAATTACATCAACAACTTGAGCAGAAAAGAAATGCCACTTGCAAATACCAGAAAATATCTTCTGGCGCAGACAGATTCTGAAATTAGCTGTGCAAATTAGCCTACAGAGTTAGGAAGCATCTATTAAGTAACAAAGTCAATGTCACCTTCAAGGTGGTTTTTACATAACACATAGTCTTAATATATAACAGATGTTAAAAGTGTATTTTTAATAGAATTAGCTTTATCTCTGGACAGGCATAATGCCAGCCCAGAGGCTGAGTTGATAAGTATGAAGAAGTATTATAATACTTGTATTTATAGAACATCTTTAGACTGCTAAAACACCCTGACTTGCAGGAGCATTATAAAACTGCAGTAATTATGGTTTCATTTAGTGTGCAAAGTACCTTTAAGAATAATACTTGTTAAAGGGAGGTCACATGATCTGTAGTAACCAATAGGAGGGTAGCTTGGGCTACCTCAGCAGTCAGTGTAGCGATAGATTTGGAGTTGAAAGCACACGTGTAGTTGTTGCTGAGTATATTGTAGATAAACTCGCTCTTTGGTCTGCCCGAAACTTGTTGGTCTTCCAGTGCAAAGAGTTGTCCCCGACCGAGTGTTGCAGACTGGCACACTCCAAGGTCCAGGACTACGTGCTGAAGGACGCACTAAAGCTTGGGGCAGCTGCTGCAAAGGCGCAATGGGGAAAGGTCGCTGCCTAAGACCTTTCTGCCAAAGTGCAGAGAGGGGCTGGGAATTGTATAGACCCCCTCGGGCTGTACGGCTCACAATGAATGTATGCATTGAATACTAATTGTATTATCATTGTATTGAAGCAGCTCAGAGTGCAACATGATGTATGTTGATAACGCCAATACCATTGTCTGATTGTAATGACCATATTGAAATAATTGTAATATTCATTGATTGTATTGAAGCACCTCGTGATCCATGTGTAAAAGTTGAATCTGATTGTACTTTTTGTGATGGCGATTTAGAAATGTTTTGTAATGTTCTTCCAGATAATTTATGAATAAAGTATTTTTTCAAAAAAAAATATTGTAAATGAACTTAATGTTTCTGCCTAAGAAGCGTCTGCAGATCAACTCTATCATTAATAGTGCAACTCGGCCACCCTACAACATAAACAAAATTTGACACCAAGCCGCATTAAGGGATGTTAGTGCAGATGGCCAAAGGCTTGTCCAAAGAAGTAGATTTTAAGGAGCATCTTAAAGATGGACCGAGGTTAGGGAAACGGAGAAGTTTAGGGAGAGAATTTCAAAGCTTAGGGTGTAGAGGACCTTCAGTAGTGAAGTGGTGAAAATCAGGGGATGCATAAGTGCTCAGAATTAGAAGACAGAACTCAGGATCCTGCCACTGTCAGTTCAGAATACTTGCCTCGCATACTGGAAACTGAAGAAGAGAAGTAATAATGCGTTTACGCTGTAGGCTTCGAAATTCCTTGTGAATCCTGGTGTCAGGAGTCACTGTCCCAGCTCCACCTCCCACCCGAATCGCCCTTGGGAGGGATGGGCAGAGGTGTCATCCCAGAAAATCCCAGGAATTGTGGAGGGCCAGTGTAATCAGGTTCATGCCATTTTCCAATAGGTTTTATTAATCGCTAGTCAAAGAGCTAATAAGTGAATCCTGCCTCTAAACTCCAAGGGAGTACACTTAGTGACACCTTGTGTTTTTCAGAGCACAAATAAAGAAAGGAGAAAGATTCACTCTGAATTTAGCACACAATCACTGCAGTGCAAAGTCAAGAAGCCTTGGTACCTATTAGACTGGATAACAACAACCACTTGCATTTGTAAAGTAAAAACAAAATACTGTGGATGCTGGGAATCTGAAATCAAAACAGAAAATGTTAGCAAACTCAAGAGGTCTGGCAGCATATGTGGAGAGAGAAGCAGAGTTAACATTTCAAGTCCAAATGATTCTTCTTCAGAGTATGCAAACATAAATGCAAACATTTATATATATCTTTAATGCCGTAAATCATCGCAAGGGTCTCCACAGGAGCAATTATCAAACAAAATTTGATACTGAGTCATCGTGCAGGGATGTTAGGAGGGGTGACCAAAAGCTTGGTCAAAGTGGCAAGTTTTAAGGAGGAGAGTTAGAGAAGCAGAGCAGTTCAGGGAGGGAACTCTAAGAGGTTAGTTAGATGGGTTTTGCTTTGAATTTTGCATTTACACCACAATGTAGCAGAGGCAATGACGGGAGTAAAATTTCAATCGAGATAACTCTGCAAAGGGAGGCCAATTAGGTCAAAAAGACATTTTGAATAACCATTAACATTGCATGACCTATCTTCACTGAGAGTATTACAACAAAGGACGTTGGTCCAACACATCTCCTACACCTTGTTAATTGACATTTTACAGATTTGGGTGAAATATTTATTCAATGCATCTGCAGGAGCTTTTGCAAGGATAAAACCAACATGTAATGTGTACAAAGCTTTGATGCATCCTGCTCCTTGATAAGAGTACTCAATGATAGGTCAATGTGCACAGGATGTGCTCAGGCTAGCAGTACACCAGTCTGGTCGGACACTCCCAGAGCAGGCCAATATTGTTGAGGAGCACAGATTGAGCAACTATGTCCCCACAGTCCCTGATTTTCTTCAAATCAGTTCCCAGAGTGTGACAACCCTCGGTGCCATATAGTTGCCCAAGTGCATGAGTGCCTTAAATTCAAGATGTGGCCAGAACGGCCATAAAGCACCAGCTCAGCATTTCCACCACAGGTGGACTTCACAGTGCCAAGGTGGAGAGGGTCTCTGATTTGTCTGTAAATGCTGGGGGCACACAGAACATCTCTGGAGTACAGGTCATAGTTGAATCCTGCGCAGGTGTCCTCAGCTGGAGTTATTGGAGTGCCTCCAGAAAGAAGAGTGAACTGGGGCTGGATTTTTTTTCCCACCCCCATGACTAAAATATTGGGGAAGGAGGGATCAATGATTCGCGCGGCTGCCCTGCAGCCATTAAACAACTGATTGCCCATTAATTGGGTTGAGGTGGGACATTCCCCCTTGGGAAACAGGAAGACCCACCTCAGAGAGCTGCCAGCCAACCAGAGGTCAGCAGCTCTCTCGTACTGGCAGCGCCACTGGGAGTGATAACTACTGCTGGTACTGCAGCGAGGTTGCAAGGACATGCAGCGCTGGGTCAAGCCTGGCAGGTGAATACGGAGTCGTGCTGGGGCCAAACTGGCAGGCCCTGGTGAGGGGGGGGGAGAGCCGCGAGGGGGCTGGTGTGCCGTGTTAGAGTGACCAAGGGGGAATGGATTCTATGGCAGGTTACACCTTGGTGGAGTCTCCGATAGGAGCATATAGCAGGAGTAGTCTATTCGGTCCATCAAGCCTGCTCTGCCACTAAACTAGATCATGGTTGATCTCCTACCTCAGCGCCATTTTCTCACACTATTCCCATTTCCCCTAATGTCTTTATTATCTTGGAATCTATCAACCTCTGTCTTGAACATACTCAATGGCTGAGCCTCTACAGTAGAGAATTCCAAAGATTCACCACTCTCTGAGTGAAGAAATTCCTCCTCATCGCAATCCTAAATGGCTTACCCCTTATTCTAAGGCTATATCCCATAGTTCTAGAAACCCCTTAGCCAGGAGAAATGCTCTTCCTGCATCTACCTAGTCGAGCCCTGTAAGAAGTTTGTATGTTTAACTGAGATCGTCTTTCATTCTCCTAAACTTCAGGGAATACAGACCCAGTGTCCTCAATCTCTCCTCAAAGAACAATCCCACAATCAGTCTGGTGAACCTTTGTTGCATTCCCTCTATGGCCAGTACACTCTCCTTAGGTAAGGAGACCAAAACTGTGCACAATACTCTAGGCATGGTCTCACCAAGGCTCTATACAACTGTAGCAAGATTTCTTTACTCCTGCACTCAAATCCTCTTGCAATAAAGGTCAATGTACCATTCACTTTCCTAATTGCTTGTTGCATCTGCATGTTAGCTTTCAATCACTTCTGAACAAGGACACGCAGGTCCCTTTGAATATCAACACTTCTCAAACTCTCACCATTTAAGAAATACTCTGCATTTCTGTTTTTCATACCAAAGTGGATGACTTCACATTTTTCCACATTATGTAATATCTGCTATGTTCTTGCCCACTCACTTAGCCTGTCTAACTCCCTTTGAAGCCTCTTTGAACCCTCCTCACAACTCATCTTCCCACCAAATCTTATGTCATCAACAAACTTGGAAATATTGCATTTGGTCCCTATGTCAAAATCATTGATATAGATTGTAAATAGCTGGGCGGGCCCCAAGCACTGATACTTGCGGTACCCCACTAGTCACAGCCTGCCAGCGTAAGAATGACCCATTTATTCCCACTTCCTGTATTCTGCCTGTTAACCAATTCCATGCCAGTATATTAGCTCCAATCCCATGTAGTTTAATTTTGCTAACTAGCCTCTTGTGTGGAACATTATCAAAAGCCTTCTGAAAATCGAAATGCACCACATCCACTGTTTCTCCCTTACCTATTCTGCTAGTTACATTCTCAAAAAACTCCAACAGGTTTGTCAAACATGATTTCCCTGTCACAAATCCATGTTGACTCTGCCAAATTCTACCATTATTTTCTAGGTGTCATATTATCACATCCTTTATATAGATTCTAGCATTTTCCTGACTACTGATGTTAGGCTAACATGTCTGTAGCTCTCCATTTTCTCTCTCCCTCCTTTCTCAAATAGCTGGGTTATGTGTGTCACCTCCCAATCTACAGGAACCCATTCCAGAGCCTATAGAATTTTGGAATATGACCACCAGTGCATCCAATATCTCTACAGCCACCTCTTTCAATAGTCTGGGGTGTAGATCATAAAGTCCAGAGAATTAATCAACTTTCAATCTCATTAATTTTTCCAGTTTGACTTTTTTACTGATACTAATTTCTTTCAGTTCTTCAATCACACCAGTCCCTTGGCTCTCTAGTATTTCAGAGAGGTTTTTTTTTGTATATACCTCCATGAAGACAAGCACAAATAATGTATTTAGTTTCTCTGCCATTTCCTTATTCCCCATTATAATTTCTCCTATCTTTGCCTGTAATGGACCCACATTTGCCTTTGCTAATCTTTTCCTTTTTGCGTATCTATAGAAGCTTTTACAATCCATTTTTTTTAAGTTCTTGCTGATTTCCTTTAATTTTCTCTTTCTTTGTCAGTTTCTTGGTCCTCCTTTGCTGAATTCTAAAATGTTCCCAATCGTCAAGCTTTCTAACTTCCTTGGCAACTTTATAAGTCTCTTCCTTTGATCTAATACAATCCTTAACTTTTCTGGCTAGCAATGGTTGGATCACTTTTTCTGCTGGGTTTTTGTGCCTTAAAGAAACATAAATTTGTTGTGAACCATGTATTAATTCTTTAAATGCTGGCCATTGCCTGCCTACCATCATAACTTTTAATGTAGTTTCCCAATCTACCACAGCCGGTTTGCCCTTCATATTTTCATAGTTTCCTTGGTTTCAGATTGAACTACATCATGTTCAAACTTAACCTAAAATTCTAGCATATTATGGCCATTCTTCACTAAAGACTCCTTTACAATAAGATTATTAATTCGCCCTTTCTCATTGCACAATACTAGATCTAAAATAGCTCGCTCTCTAGTTGGCTCCTCATCATACAGTTCCAGAAAACCGTCTGTATAGGTTTCAGAAACTCATCCTTCAGAGCATTAGTGCTAATTAGATTTACCCAGTCTATGTGTAGATTGAAGACCCCCCATGTATTCTGGATTACCCTTGTTACATGCCTGTCTAATTTCCTGATTTATACCAAGCTCTACATTACTACTACTGTTTGCTGGCCTATAATCAACTTGTCCCAATCTTTGCTGCCCCTGCTGTTTCATAGCTCCAACCAAACTGATTTTACATTTTGATCTTCCAATCTAAGATCCTCTGCTACTAATACACCGATCTCTTCCTTCATTAAGAGCACCCGCCCCACCTCCTTTTCCTTTTGGTTCTATCTTTCCTTAATGTCAAATATGCTTGAACATTCAGTGCTCAGCGTTTGTCATCCTGCAGCTTCGTTTGTGGAATGGCAATTAGGTCATATCTGTTTACTCCTATTTGTGCCATCATTTCATGTATCTTATTGCGAATTCTACATGCTTTCAGATAGAATGCCTTTAATTGTCTTTTTTTATTATTTTGGCGATCTCTAGCCTTATCTGCTGGTGCAATGGGTCCAAGGGGGCCCTTTAAGGAGGGATCCCCTCCATCCATCGCCAGCCCATGCAGGGAAAGCTGCCAGGCTCCTGCCACACAGCGCCAGCTGGACTTAACATGCTCTCCTGCCCTCAAATCTGCTGACAAGCGAGGGTTAAATCCAGCCCCAGCTTCCCCCACAACTGCACAAAATTATTCAAAAGAAAATTCTTCAGTGGTCCAGGTAAAGTCTTCTTGGGAGACAATTAAAGCTTTCAATACTGAGATCAATACGTTTTTGTTGGGTGCGTATTAAACGATATGGGGACAGCAGGTGGGTGAATGGAGCTGAAGCACAGGGGTGTACAAAATAATGAGGGGAATAGATAGAGTGGACAGGATAAAATTGTTTCCCTTGATGGAGAATTCTAGAACCAGGGTACATAGATTAAAGATAAGTGGCAGAAGGTGTAGGGGGGGACAGAGGAAGAACTTTTTTACGCAGAGGGTAGTGGGTGTCTGGAATTCGCTGCCTAAGTTGGTGGTAGAGGCAGAAACTTTAAACTCTTTTAAAAAGTACCTGGATCTGCACCTAAAGCGCTGTAAGCTGCAGGGTTATGGGTCGGGTGCAGGAAGGTGGGATTAGAAAGGGCACCTGGGTGTCCTCGGGCTGGCATGGACAAGATGGGTCGAATGGCTGTAACTTTTCTTTCTATCCATGATCTAACTGAGTGGCACAACGAGCTCAAAGGGCTGAATGGGATATTTCTGTGCCCAGCATTTAGGACAGGCAGAAGCACCATCCACAACAAACCATTTAGAACCCCACCCCCTGCCTGAGTAAAGCCAAGACAGCAACATTTCAGGACCTGGGTTAGTGTGTAGCCATTCTGGTAGTTTCCTGGTGAAATAGCTGTGGATATTTGGAGCCATGGTTTTCATAGCAAAGCTACTTGGCTGAGGTGAAGTTATGGAAACAGATCAGCATTTACAGTGGATGTCTAGTCTTGGAAGACAGGCTATTTGTTCAGTTGGTGCATTCACCTAAATATTGGACAGCAACCTGACCATTACTATTGAAATAGTTTACTTGGAACACCTCAAAGGAAACTGAGATTGGCTGAAGAATTAATCACTCCACGCAACAGTCGTCACCGCTGACTTTTCTGTGTACGTGGCATTAGAACAATAATTTGCATTTATATAGGATTATACAATCATAGAAAGGTTAGAGCAACAAAGCAGGCCATCTATTCTGCTGCATCCATGCCAGTTCTCTGCAAGGACAATTTAACTAGTCCCCCTTCAGTAGTTGAACACGTTACTCAACTTAAGCATTTAGTCACTTTTTGCAATGATTTTAATATTTTATTTCTAAGGTGGACAGGATATTTCATGACAAAGTCATGCTGTCCTATCAAAATCCACTTTAAGCTACAATTTTTTTTTCATTTATTTGTTCGCAGAATGTGGGAAATGCTGGCCAGGCCAGCTTCTATTGCCCATCCATAATTGCCCTTGAGACATTGATGGTGCACTGCCTTCATGAGCCACTGAAGTCCGCTTGATGTAGGTGTATTTATATACTGCTGGGAAGGGAGTTCTAGCTGGTGGTGTGCTTGTGCAACTGCTGCCCTTGTCTTTCTAGATGGCGGCAATCACAATTTTGGAATGCGCTGTCAAAGGAACCTTGCTGAGTGTTGTGTTTTTATAAAGACATAAAGGCACCAATCACACATAAGGGATTGGGTATACACATTGTGGGTTTGTTTATTGAGACTAGGCACCTAAAAACAGATATATATAAGGGCAGAAAGCTTGAAGACTTCAGAGCGGCAGAGCTGTATGTCTTGTGCCCTGCTTAAAAGCAAATGTGAAACTAAAACAGGATCAAAGACACATTTCCCTTCTTGTGAATGGCATGCTGCTATCGCAAGTGTATGGAAGAGATCAATCTATGAGTAGATGAACCTATGAGTCTCCAAAGTGTAAAGATAATCTGCTGGTATGTCCAGATCTTAGAATTGTAACCTTGGCAGGAGATGTCTTTAATTGCTCACAGTAATGTGTGGAATTATCATTCTTGGGTGTTTTTCCTGGTTTCATTCGGGATCTTGCCCTAGATGCAATAGGACTACACGGTGTTTGAGGAGCTGGAATGGATCTCATTTGTCTCGGTTACATCTCACCATTGCACCTTTGTGTGGTCACAGGATGTTAGTTCTGAACAAATCCTTGTGAGCACTGCTGGTTGCCATGTACCTTCTGTGGACAAACTTGTTGTCTTACCTCTAAACTTTGCAATTCTCTATCTGCATTTTTATTGTGCATGTTGGTCATCTTCTCTCGCAGTTTTACAAGTTTCTCCCTAGTCTTTGAGAGAGTTGAATTAGTAAGAGTAGGTAAATTGGAACACACTGGTCTGCCAAATATGAGCTCTGCTCGTGATGGAATAGTTGCACTTTAAGGTGTCACTTTCAAATGTAACATCACAATGTGTAGATCTTGCTTCGCCTGTTTACACTTGAGAATGAGGTATTTCACTGTGTGAATCATTCATTCAGCTTGGTCTTTTGATATAGTGTAATGAGGAGAGGAAGTAGTGTGAGTTGTACTCCACTTCTCACACATATCCTGAAATGTCTTACCAATAAATTGCAGACCATTATCCATAATGATCTCTATAGGCACACCAAATAAACTGAAAATAGTGCCACATTATGCTTGACGTATTTTACAAATGTTGAATAATGGGATACTTGGTAAAGTAGTCGACGATGATGATGAAGTTAGTGCCATGGACATGAAAGATGTCGGATGAAATTTTGAACCAAGGATGCATAGGAACTTTATGAGCTTTGTGTTGACTTGGTCTTGACATGCCTCGCAATTCTTGACGATGACTTCAATGCCATTGTTCAAACCCGGCCAACAGAGTGTCTCTCTTGCAAATCTTCAAGCCCAATCTATGCCCACGTATGAGTGATGAAGTTGTTGAAGGATTTTAGGTCACAAAGATTCTGGTATGATAACCTGCCTGCCTCCCTAGGAGATGCCTAGCTTGTCCTGATATGACCTAAATGGTCTCACATGTTCATTGATAAGCTGAATTGAATCAATGGTGGTTTTCTATAGTTTCTACAGCGTGGAATCCTTCACAGTTTCTTCTTGTAGCTGCTGGCATTCACATTGCTAAATTTGTACCAGATCAATTAGCGGACTTGCATTCTCCTGCCAGGGTGACATTGCAGCTCTCTTGAAACTGCCAATTTTATTGAAACATTCTGGATATTTCAATGTTAAGTCATAAACTGAGGTGATAGGAGTTGTTTCTGAGGTTGGTCTGCCTTGTGAAGTCTGACTAATCCCATGGATTGTTACTAGTGCGAGGTCATGGCATGCTAGTTTGCCAGACTGTTAGTCTCCATGCTGTTGAATGCCTGTGACACCCAGGAGGATTGAATGCACCTGCGCTCTAGGACTATGAACCTGCAGGCAGAATTTATGAAACATTGTAAGCTGAGAGTTTCACAGCAAAAGGTTTCCACATGGCCTTCCATGTGTGTGGATACATGTCTTTTAGAATTCACAGGGGTAGTATGTTTGCACTTGCCCCTGTGTCAAGATTGGCCAGAAACAAATATTTACCAACTTTCTCAAGACAGGTAAGTTGAATCTTGGCAAACATTTGGCAAACACATGGCGGTATTTATATTTTCCCCAAGGTTGATGGTGTGAAACATGTGTTCACCGCTCTTTGTCTCGTCATGCACATCATTGTCATTTTCTGATTTGTCGATCACCTCATATGTTTCTGGCAGGAGACTGGATGGTCATTCCCATTGCTTGAAGGTACCTGTTATGTACAGTCTGTTTGGATCAATGTAGCTGCATCAGCCTTTGCTCTAGTTCACTGCCACTGTCAATGGCCCTTTCTGCCACATGCCTTGCAGAGTTAGTGGAAAGCTGGGCACTTCCTCGGTAACATTTCCTTGTCTACACCCTCCACAGGTCTTGCTAGGTTTAGGTGTTCTAGTGAGCGCATCAACAATTGGGGTTGTACTTAGGATCTGTAAGGTTTGTTGACCTGTGAGGATCGCTACGTACTTATGTCCATCCTTGAGTAGCTCTTCCATGCTATAAGTTTCGGGCTTGCCTTGCAGATCTTTGTGGAATACTTCCGTGGAAGTGGATGCAATCGCCGACTCAACAATTCTGTCTGCTAGTTCTGCGTCCAAAAGAATCACAGTCCATACTCTTTTCTCTGCATCTGCTGACAAAGTGGTTTATGGATTCTGTTGCCGAAATGACAGAAACTCTAGGGGCAGAATTTTCTGCCTGTCGGGTGGGCGGGCCTGACCCAATCTCCGGCGGGCGCAGAGCCGATCCTCGCCAGCGAAGCGGGCCGCGCCACCATTTTACGTCGATGGACCAATTAAGGCCTGCCCACTGTGACGTCCGGCAGGAAGCGCTATGTGGTTCCTGTGTGGGCGGGGGGATCCCCTAAAAGCGAGAATGCGCTCTTTCGCGCATGCGCAGGAAAGAGCGCACATCTCCCTGAGGCTAAGTGCAGCCTCAGGGAGATCGTCTGGACTTTGAGAAATATTAAAAATAGAAAAAAAAAAATCCCTTACATGTCCCCCTCATGTGACAATGTCGCATGAGTTGGGACATCTTCATAATTTACAGAGTAACTTTATTAAGATTTTTAGAATCCTGCCGCTGGATGAGGTTTCATGTTTTCTCTATTTGCCTCCGAGGCTCCTGGCCGACCCGCCAACCTTAAGGTTGGACAGGCAGGTCCTTTAATTGTTTTAATGATCCTGTCAATGGCCTCAATTGATTTTGCTGCACCCCTGCCTTCCTGAAAATTTAAATGGGGAGGGGTGACGTCGGGGGTTCTGCCTGACACCATCCCGCGTCATTTTACACATCGGCAAGTGGGCCCCACCCCCTGCTCGCCGACGGCAAAATTCTGGCCTAGTTCATGGATACAAAGTTTAACCTGATTCTGAACCAGTTTTCCAATGTAGTCCATATCTTTTGAGGATCCTTTAGTTCTTCTGCTGTTAATCCTGACATGTTCGTCCTATGTAGACTTTCATTCCCAATTGCTAGGCCAATTTTTAAGGCTTGCTTGTCTGGTTCAGACACATTTGAATCAAGAAACCATAACCCTGTACTGTTAGAATCATATCTCTCAAGACCGAATATTTATTTTACAAAATGGAAGGACCTGGCATGATCTGGACATTTTGGATGCTAACCTGTGATTTTTCTTAGAGAGAGGTCATAAGTTCCCCTTGGCCTCTTCCAAGAAATCACCTGACCTTTATGGTACTTGAGAAAGATCTTGTTGTTTGTTTTAAACTGCAGCCACTTTAATTGATGGGGAAATAAAACTTAAAAGGAACATTGGTAATTTGCTGGAAATCACATGGGGGAGAGGAAAAAAAACTTTAAGCACTGAACTGCTTGTTTTGAAGGCAGTTTTGTTGAGGAACAAGCTGAGGAATCTTAACTGGCTCCCTCTCTCTACATTGCCTAAAATTATGTGTGGATATCAACCTGTAGCCAGAAAACCCTCACCTGAGTGTAACCAGTCTGCATTTGGACCTGCAAAGCTGGACTCATTGGTGAGGACTTCCAGGGGCCAGCAGCTCGTCTGAGACCATAAGACCATAAGACATCGGAGCAGAAATTAGGCCAATCGACCCATTGAATCTGCTCTGCCATTCAATCATGGCTGATAAGTTTCTCAACCCCATTCTCCCGCCTTCTCCCCATAACCTTTGATCCACTTACCAATCAAGAACCTATCTATCTCGGTCTTAAATACACTCAATGACCTGGCCTCCATAGCCTTCTGTGGCAATGAATTCCATAGATTCACCACTCTCTGGCTAAAGAAGTTTTTCCTCATCTCTGTTCTAAAAGGTCTTCCCTTTACTCTGGGGCTGTGCCCTCGGGTCCTAGTCTCTCCTACTAATGGAAACATCTTCCCCACGTCCATTCTATCCAGGCCTTTCAGTATTCTGTAAGTTTCAATCAGATCCCCCCTCATCCTTTTAAACTGCATCGAGTATAGACCCAGAGTCCTCAAACATTCCTCATATGTTAAGCCTTTCAGTCCTGGGATCATTCTCGTAAACCTCCTCTGGACCCTCTCCAGGGCCAGCACATCCTTCCTGAGATACGGGGCCCAACATTGCTCACAATATTCTAAATGTTGTCTGACCAGAGCCTTATAAAGCCTCAGCAGCACATCCCTGCTTTTATATTCTAGTCCTCTCGAAATAAATGCCAACATTGCATTTGCCTTCCTAACTACCTACTCACCCTGCACGTTAACCTTAAGAGAATCCTGGACTAGGACTCCCAAGTCCCTTTGCATTCCAGGTTTCTGAATTCTCTCCCCATTTAGAAAATAGTCCATGCCTCTATTCTTCCTACCAAAGTGCATGACCTTACACTTCCCCAAGTTGCATTCCATTTGTCACTTCTTTGCCCATTCTCCTAACCTGTCCAAATCCTTCTGCAGCCTCCCCGCCTCCTCAATACTACCTGTCCCTCCACCTATCTTTGTATCATCTGCAAACTTTGCCAGGATGCCCTCAGTTCCTTTATCTAGATCATTAATGTATAAAGTGAAAAGGTGTGGTCCCAACACTGACCCCTGCAGAACTCCATTAGTCACCGGCCAACATCCTGAGAAGGACCCCCTTATCCCCACTCTCTGCCTCCTGCCAGACAGCCAATTTTCTATCCATGCTAGTACCTTGCCTCTAACACCATGGGCTCTTATCTTACTGAGCAGCCTCCTGTGCGGCACCTTGTCAAAGGCCTTCTGGAAGTCCAAGTAGATAACATCCATTGGCTCTCCTTTGTCTAACCTACTCGTTACCTCCTCAAAGAATTCTAACAGATTTGTCAGGCATGACCTCCCCTTGATGAAACCATGCTGACTTTGCCCAATTTTACCATGCACTTCCAAGTATTCTGAAATCTCATCCTTAACAATGCACTCTAAAATCTTACCAATGACCAACGTCAGGCTAATCGGCCAGTAATTTCCCGTCTTTTGCCTCACTCCCTTCTTAAACAGGGGGGTTACATTAATGATTTTCCAGTCCTCTGGGAGCCTCCCTGACTCCAGTGATTCCTGAAAGATCACCACTAACACCTCCACTATCTCTTCAGCTATCTCCTTCAGAATTCTGGGGTGTAATCCATCTGGCCCAGGTGATTTATCCACCTTCAGACCTTGCAGTTTTCCTAGCACCTTCTCCTTGGTAATGGCACCATACTCACCTCTGCTCCCCGACTCTCTTGAACTTTGGGGATGTCACTCGTGTCTTCCACTGTGAAGACTGACGCAAAGTACCTATTCAGTTCCTCCGCCATTTCTTTGTTCCCCACTACTACTTCTCCAGCGTCATTTTCCAGCGGCCCAATGTCCACTTTTGCCTCTCTCTTACCTTTTATATATCTAAAAAAACTCTTGCAATCTTCTATTATATTACTGGCTAGTTTACCCTCATACTTAATCTTCTCCCTCCTTATTTCTTTTTTAGTTGTCCTCTGTTGGTCTTTGTAGGCTTCCCAATCCCCTGGTTTCCCACTGCTCTTCTGCACATGAGAGAACTCCAGATCGACAGTGTCGAGGCCCTGCAGACTTTATCCTTTATTTTATAACGTCCATCCTCCAAAGCCCATCTCTGCAGGGAGACTCTATATGTTTGTACTTTGTTTGTCTGTGTGTGTCTCTGTGTGTCTCTTTGTGTCTGTGTGTGTGTGTCTCTCTGTGTGTGTGCGTGTTGGGGGAATTCTTTAGGAAGAGGTAGATAGTTATGCTTCCCAATTACAACTGTGTGTTAACCAGTACTTGCAACTTGCTAAAAGAAGTTTTGTTTTAAAAATAAATTAACCATTCTGAGTTTTTTGAAAGAAGCCTGGTCAGAGGCTCCTTTCTTCTGGGTGCTACATGTATAGATACACAATTGGACATTTTGGTGAGAGGATTAAACATTTAAATTAATGGTACAGCCTGTGGAGTGGTGGGGCTTGAGAGTTCGCACAATCCTCCCATCCCGGCTGTAACAGTGTGCCGTTTAAACGTTTTGACTTCAATAGTAGGTCAGCTGCATCCCAATTCAAATTGGGGAATTTCTTCAGAGATTTTAACAATATCCCTTCAACCTTCCTTCTCCTATAGTACCTGGGACGAGTGTTACTGTAGCTGCTTTCGCAGGCTATTCTAAAGCTCCAGCCAATATAATCACAACCTCAGATAAAAAGCAAAACACTGCGGATGCTGGAAATCTGAAACAAAAACAAAAATACCTGGAAAAACTCAGCAGGTCTGACAGCATCTGCGGAGAGGAACACAGTTAACGTTTCAAGTCTGAATGACTGATGAAGAGTCATATGTACTTGAGACGTTAACTGTATTCCTCTCCGCAGATGCTGTCAGACCTGCTGAGTTTTTCCATAATTACAACCTCCCCTGGCCTGATTTTTATGACAGTTTTTGTTTATTGCTTTGTTTGTTAGTTGACTCTCCATCGCACGCTATCGATCTGGCCCATGCCCTGGTCGCTCGTCTTTTCCAACCAAGCTAACCTGGTGCTGGTCCTCTTGACGCGCTGTCCCGCTCCCCACGAGGGATCCGTCTGCTTACCAGCTCTTTATCTGAGCGCTCTATCGGCACGGCGCCTTCAGGACTTCTCTGCGCAGTCGGCGCGCTGTGTTTTCAACGTTCTCCGACGCTATGTCTTCGTCGCGGTCTGACTAAAATGTCGAGGGTCTTCTCATGCCGTGTAGCACAATGCAAGACAATTCACCGTGCCGTACCATACTGGATCTGTGCACTGTGGGCGGGATTTTCCGGCACCTCTCGCTGCCGGGATCAGCCAGTCCTGCCAAAAGTCAATGGGGTTTTGTCTGGGCCGCCGAATTTCCCACGGCAGGTCCTACCCACGGCTGGGGCCGGAAAATCCCGGCCCACCTTGTCTGGAAGGAATCACTGCTGCACACCTCGTCATGTTCTCATAATGATAAAAAAGCACCAATCACTCATAAGGAATTGGGCAAACACATTGTGAATTCATTTATTGAGACTCGGCACAAGGGAATACGTGGACAGAAAGCTTGAAGACATCAGAGCTGCAGAGCTGCCTGTGCTGTGCTCTTCTTAAAAGCAAAGGTGAAACTAAAACAGGATCAATGATACACTTCCTTTCCAGTGAATGCATGTTGTTATCCCTTAAAGGCATTTTACGACAGTAAATTGCTGCAGTGCATCATGTAGCTGGTACACGCTGCTGCCACTGTGCAACAGTGGTACAGAGGGTGAATGCTTAAGGTGGTGGGTGGGGTGCCAATCAAGCGTGTGGCTTTGTCCTGGTTGGTCTCAAGCTTCTTGAGTGCTGTTGGAGCTGCAATCATCCAAGTGGAGAGTATTCCATCAACCTCCTGACTTGTGCCTCATAGATGGTGGACAGGTTTTGGGGGGTCAGGAGGTGAGTTACTCACTGCAGAACTCCCAGCCTCTGACTTGCTCTTGTAGCCACTGTGTATATATGGCTGGTCCAGTTCAGTTTCTGGTGAATGTTAATTCCCAGGATGTTGACAGTGGGGGATCGAGTAATGGTAATGCCATTGAATATCAAGGGAAGATGGTTAAATTCTCTCTTGTGGGGGATGGTCATTGCCTAGCACTTGTGTGTTGTGAATGTTACTTGCCAATTATCAGCCCAAATCTGAATGTTGTCCAGATCTTGCTGCATATGGACATGGACTGCTTTAGTATCTGAGGAGTTGAGAATGGTGCTGAACATTGTGCAATCATCAGCGAACAACTCCACTTTTGACCTTATGATGGAAGGAAGGTCATTGATGAAGCAGCTGAAGATGGTTGGGCCTAGGACACTATCCTGAGGAACTCCTGCAGTGATGTCCTGAGACTGAGATGATTGACCTCCAACAACCACAACCATCTTCCTTTGTGCTAGATATGATCCCAACCAGTGGAGAGTTTTCCCCCAATTCCCATTGATTTCAATTTTGCTAGGGTTCCTTGATGCCACACTTGCTCAAATTCTGCCTTGATGCCAGTCGCTCTCACCAAACCTCTTGAGTTCAGCTCTTTTGCCCATGTTTGGACCAAGGCTGTAATGAGGTCTGAAACCAAGAGGCCCTGGCAATGTAGTTTCAAGTCAGGATGGTGTGTGGCTTGGAGAGAAACATGCAGGAGGTGGTGTTCCCATGCGTCTGCTACCTTGTCCTTCTAGGTGGTAGAGGACACTGTTTTGGATATGTTCCTTTGAAAGACCTTGGGACATTTTACTGTGTTATGATCGCAGCTGATGTTAATACTGGGCAAGTCAGATCCCAGAGTGAAATCTGGCCTGATAGATCCTAACTTTTATTTTTCTTATAGGAACCATGGAGGTAAGTTACTGAACACGTTCACAGGAGTCTGCTGATGAACTTTTAACACAAAGAATAAAACATTTATTAAACAAGAAAAATTAACTATATCACACCAGACAAAATGGTTAGAAAAATTGCAATACAACCACCAGGAGATGATTCAAATATTCACTATTCCTTCAGCCCAGCTACATCTTTACAGACCTGTAATTTTGCACCATTGCACTTCCCTTTTCTTTCTTCTGCACACGTGCACAGGGCCGGTTTCTGGCCTGAAGACATGAAAATATTCGAACTGCGCCTGTGCGGCCTTTTCCTGGTGGGTGCATGTGCAGAAGCCCCGAGGCCCAACACGAACTGCAGTTCCCAACTCCAAACTCTCGATCTCTGGCTTGGATTTAAAATTAAGGCAAGTACCTGGAGTTGGGAACTGCATTTGTAGCCGTTATATTTTTCTTTGTTCTTTCACAGAATGTGGGCCCCAATCTCCAATTGCCCTTGATGATCAATGTTCATTGGCATGGTCCCCATTACTGAGACTAGCTTCATGTTCCAGATTTATTAATTGAATTTAAGTTCCACCAGTTGGCGTGGAGGGATTTGAACTCTTGTCCCCAGAGCAATAGCCTGGGTTAAAAAGAAAGAGACAAGAATAATTCTGAAAAACAAAGAAACTCAAACTTCATTTCACTTCAAAGTCAGGAAAAGTTACCTAGAACTAGATGAGAATGTATGACACCAAAAGAGGCCATTCAACACAACTGTTCCATTTATGCTCCTCCCAGTTTATTTCAGCTCATCCTATCAAATGTCCTTCAATTCCGTTCTCCCTATGTTTACCTAGCTTCTGTGCTAATTGCCTCAACTCCTCCATTCTAAACGCTCACTGGGTAAAGAAGTTTCTCCTGAATTTCTTGTTGGATTTAATCATGACCATCTCATATTTATATGCCCCTAGTTTGATATTCCCCACATGTTGAAACTTTTTCTCAACGTTCAAGCCTCTTCCTAATTTTAAAGACCCACGTTAGGTGATCTCTCAGCCCTCTCTTTTCGAGAGGAAAGAGCCCCAGCCTGCTCAGGTTTTCCTGATAAGTATAGCCCCTCAGTCCTTTGCTTCCTTCAGTGCCTCTGCATCCTGTTTAGCTAAATGTCCTTCCAGTTCCCAATGATTGAAGCAGATATCAGAATCGGTGTCAGGGTAGAAACACAATTCACACAAGCTCTTTGAGGAAGATGTAGTGCACTTAGATTTCCAGAAGGCATTTGACAAGGTGCCACATCAAAGATAATGACGCAAAATAAGATCTCATGGTGTAGGTGGTAACATATTGGCATGGATAGGGGATTGGTTAACTAACAGGAGATGGAGAGTAGGCATCAATAAGTCATTTTCTGGTTGGCTGGATGCAACAAGTGGAGTTTCACAGGGATCAATGCTGGGACCTCAACGATTTACGATCCATATCAATGATTTGGATGACGGGATCAAACGTATGGTTGCTAAATTTTCTGATGATATGAAGGTAGGTGGGAAAGTAAGTTTTGAAGATGACATAAACAGTCTACAAAGGGATATAGATAGGTTAAGTGAGTGGGCAAAACTTTGCAGATTAATACCAATGGACTGCCCACATTCCTAATCATGTGAGGTGATCTCCAAAAGGATTCGATGGCCTTCTTTTACTAGTTGGTGCTGTTGGATAAAAACTTAAATGAAGATAATGTGGGAAAATGTGAACTTTTCCACTTTGGCAGGAAGATTCGAAAAGCAGCATTTAATTTAAATAGGGAGAGATTAAATAGGGAGAGGTGCAGAGGGATCTGGGTGTCCTGGTACACAAAGCACAATAAGTTAGTACGCAGATACAGCAAGTGCTTAGGAAGGCAAATGGAATGTTGTCATTTATTGCAAGGGGGATGGAATATAAAAATAGGGATGTTTTGCTACATTTGTATAGGGCATTGGTGAGACCACATCGAGAGCACAGTGAACAGCTTTGGTCTCCTTATTTAAGAAAGGGCATTATTACATTAGAAGCAGTTCAGAGAAGGTTCATTCGACTGATACCTGGAATGAGCGGGGTATCCTATGAGGAAATGTAGGACATGTTAGGCCTGTTTCCATTGACGTTTAGAAGAATGAGAGAGGATCTTACTGAAACATGTAAGATACAGAGGGGACTTGGCAGGATGAATGCTGAAAGGATGTTTCCCCTTGTGGGAAAGACTAGAACTAGGGGACACAGCTTAAAAATAAGAGGTTTCCCATTTAAGATCAAGATTTTTTTTCTCTCTCAGGGGGTCATGAATCTGTAGAACACTCTTCCCCAGAGAGTGGTGGAGGCAGGGTCATTGAATATTTTTTCGGCTGAATTGGATAGATTCTTGATTGACAAGGGAGTCAAAGGGAGGAAAGTGGGGTTGAAGCCACAATCAGATCAGCCATGATCTAGTTGAATGGTGGAGCATGGCCTACTCCTGCTTCTAATTTGTATGTTTGCATATTCGTACAATTCGTCATTCTGCATCAATCTGAAGGGCTACCAATGGACTGCCCACATTCCCGACCATCCGAGATGGTCTCCAAAAGGACTCAGTGCTTTCTTCTACCAGTTGATGCTGTTGGATAAACAACATTGATGAATAGCCTCGGACTCTGGGGCCCATTCAAAACAAAGGAGGAGGAATTGTTCCAAACCTGTTTAATCAAATTTTGCCAGCAACACCTCTCGAAACCTGGAGAGCTTCCAATTACATTAACCATAATCAGCCTGTGACTTGGAGTGTTGCAGTGATCCAGGGATGATGAATAGCAGCGCTCGAAAACTATGCATTTTTATGTCAAAATAATAATTACGTTATTTGGGAACTAAGCCCAATATCATAGGCAGAGTTTGCAGTCGACATTCAATTAGGCTAAATGGAGGCTAAAATAAAGTTTGGCAATTAGCAAACGTTTGCACAAACATTTCTAATTTTATAGTGATTGTTGCCATGAGGTTATCTTGTTTCTTTTCCGTAATGGTGCTTTCCAATTTCCTTCCTTCCTGTCCTGTAGGCTGGCTGGGTTACTGTTCCATGAGTCAGGAAACGTCTCCTGGATATCCTTACTAAGAAGTTGCTGTTCTTAAACAGTGTGGACCTTGACTGAAAGTGTGGGCAGGTTGTCCAGCCATGGGTGGAAGCGGGGGTACTTGTAACTCCGCCCTGGTCCTCACCCAATGACAACGCATGTATGCTTTCTTTTGTGACTCGCCAGGTTGTGATCAGAAGCCATTTCCTTAGCTCGCGAGGTGCTAAGACTAAAGGTATAGTCCCTGCAATCATCTCCATCGCAGTTAGAGTTACCAACCCCCCAATTCCTGGAGTTTCCAGGAATGTCCTGGAGTTTCCAGGATTGAAGGTTAATCTCCAGAACATTGCAACAAGCAACCAAGGAGAAAAGCCACAGGGCAATTCATTAAAAAAAGATATAGACAGGTATTTTCCAGTGTCACCTGCTGCAGGAATTGTATCCGGTGGGACGGAAAATTTGACAGACCAGCCAAAGGTCCGTTGACTTCAGGTGGGAATTTCCAGTCCTGCGGCAGGCGGGAGGTGGGAGGGCGAAGGCAATTGCATTGACAGTCAAGAGTGATTCCAATCGGATAACAAAGAGCCCATTCCCCTTTCTGATTGGCCATGGCAAGCCAGTGCACCAGGAAAAATGGACCTATCAGGGCATCAATAGCAGGAATTTTGGGAAGTTTGGATGTCATGTGATGAATCCTTGAATATTTCCAATTAGAGATAATTGGCAACTCCCGGCTTTCATCAGTTAAATCAATATCAACTGTGGTTTGGGGGTTGGTTTGTTGAAGGCACAGTAAATGATAGGAATTTTCCAGTTTTGATGTCTTGCTTACTATAATCGCATTTTTGTGTTTCTCTGCTTCACTTTCCTCAGGGTCTTGTTTTTAACATCATGACGAATACATCAAAACTAACAAGAAGCCATTTGCACTCAAGTATAAAGGCAAATAACTTTGGCCTGAATGCTTCCAGTGCATTTTGACTCCCTTAATCTCGTATTGAAGCCTGACTGGCTTCAACTCATGGGCAGGATTCAATTCAGAGTGAAAAATGAATGAGAAGGCCAAGGCAATGGTGAGAAGTCAGGATGGTGGAAATATATCACTGTTCCTTCACTGCCACTGGGTCAAAATGCTGGAACTCCCTTCCTAACAACATGGTGGGTGTACCTACACCACATGGACTACAGGGGTTCGAGAAGGCAGCTCACTGCCACCTTCTCAAGGGCAATTAAGGATGGGCAATAAATTCTGGCCTAGCCAGCGATGCCCACATCCTGTAAAAGATTTTTAAAAAAAAGTGAGTTCCAAGAAAGGGTTTGATAGGAATGTAGCAAAGCGACAATGGAGGGCTGATCACGGGCACTGCAAAGTCTGGAAAGAGCACACTTGCTCCCCTTGACTCCACAGAGTGGATTTCTGATTATTTTTTAATAATAACGTGATCTTTCATTGATAAAAAAAATCAGCATTTCCTCTCCTCACTGCAAAGCAATTTTGCAGAGGGGACCCAAACATCTACACAGGTAAGGGACAGAACACGCCTGTGTTAAACAGCGGTCAACAACACCTGGATAGTGAGCCCCATGAACTTAGCAGTGGCTCATCTACGTGTGTAGATTTCAGACAGAAAGGCTAATGAGGAAGTGCTGGCGATGGCTGGAGAAGAGAGGAAACTGATGCGTAACATCAAAGAGAGAAAGGTACAATATTTCGGGCCAGGTCATCAGGGCAGACGGTAAACAGTTATTAGAGAGCGAGACCAAGGAGGGGGAATTAGAGAAGAAAATGGATGACAGATATCATGGACTGGATGCAGTTGGTCTATGTGGAATGTGCAAGTGTGGCCACAGGGCAGACGGAGGTGGAGGCCCCTGACAGTCAACCTTCTGGGAAGGAAAATGACACTAACGAACACGCAAATCTTGTATTATTTTATTGGTTGGTTTAAGGTGAGGTGAAATCGACTGGAATACAGTTGTTTCCTCCCTCCCCTGAATTGTTGTAAAATGCTTCTTGACCTCCTACACTCTACTTTGGTTTCAAAGAGGCGGCCCAGGCCTTTTTTCCAGGTTTAAGGCCTCTGGGCAACCCCTCTGCCATAATTATGGTTTTATTGAATGTGTTATGTAACTTTAAAAATGATACCTGTTAAGGAAGATCACATGATTTGTCGTAACCAATAGGAGAGCAGCACAGGCTACCTCAGCAGACAGTGTAGAGATAGAGTTGGAGTTGAAAGCACACGTGTAGTTGCTGCTGAGTATGTTGCAAATAAACTTAATGTTTCCACCCAAGAGGTGTCTGCAGATCAACTCTATCACTAATAGTAGCAACTCGGACACCCTTACAACGCCCCATAAGCAGACCAAGGGTTGGAAATTCTTTACGGCCTACTTAAGAACATAAGAAATAGGAGCTGGAGTAGACCATAAGGCGCAGAGCCTGATCTGCCATTGAATCCGATCGTCTTTTGCCGCAACTCCACATTCCAGCCCACTCTCCATATCCTAACTGATTCCCTGAGAGATCAAAAAATCCGTCCATCTCAGCCTTAGACCTACTCAACAATGGAGGACCCACAGCCCTCTGTGGTAGAGACTATAATACTCTTAGTCACATTGTGCTAACACAGGATATTTACAGACTCTGCTGATGTAAAGAAAGCACAAACATTATGAAGAAACAACTTGCTGTAGCTTCACCTTACCACTGAGGTTCAACAAGAGAGAGCAAGGTCATTTGACCTTGGGGGGAATCATCCCAGATTTGCACTAAGTGCGGGAGCGGGTGTGAAAAAAGTCTTTTTATCCGCTGGCCACAATGGTGTCCACGGCGGGAATGGGATGATATGGTGCAAAAATCCACCATTGTGGATAATGTATTCAAGGGGAACGCTCCGGATCCCTGGCGGGCAGCCTCAGATTTGCCCGCCACACCCTGACCTCAGTGCTTCCTCGCTCTGGGCGCCATATTTAAAGGGCACCAGAGCACATGCCCGCTTCATGTCTTCAGACCAGGGCTGCTCCAGGCGACAGATGGCCCCAAAGCCAAAGAAGATGGCAGCCCCTAAATTAAGTGACACCTCTCTGGGGTGCCTGCTGGATGCAGTAGAAGGCTGTGATGTCCTCCGCCCCGGCTCTGGCTGCAGGAGGTCCAGCAGAATCACCAGCCCAGCCTGGGAGGTGGTGGCAGTGGTGATCAGCGCCACCGAAGCACAGAGGGGGTCAGCCATCCAGTGCAGGAAGAGGACGAATGATCTCATCCATTCCACCAGGGTAAGTCACTCTTCTCATTACTCTGAACTCACACACTCACAAACCCCATCACACATCCACAGGGATCTCACACCTCAAGGGACAACACCACTAACTCTCACACACACCCTCACATCTCCATCGGGCTCATAACTGCTGGAGCTCACGTCCTCATCCCGCCCTTGGCTCCATTCACCACACAAACATTCCACACATGTGCCATGTGTCCTGCTCACACTCTCTCCATCTGTTTCCATTCAGGAGAAGCTGCCTCACAGCAGGAGGGAGAGGTCCCAGGCCGGGGATGGAGTGGCCCACATTAGGCCCCACACTCACTTTGAAGAGCGTGCCATTGCGCTGACGGGTGAGGACAGGATTGTGCCTGTGGTGATGGTGAGGTCGGCGGCGAACACCCACCTGAGGACCCTGCACCACATCACCCCTCTCTGAACACAACTGTGAGTGCTCTCTCTCCTGCTTTTGACTCTGCTGCCATGCACTAGTTATCTCTACTTTGGTTCACAGGGAGCTCTGCCAAGCGACTGACACCCTCAGCCAGCCAATCCCTCAGCTCCATCCAGGTCCTCACCTCCAGCCAAGGGGACACCTCCCCCATTGAAGAGCTGGAAATAAGCAGCCTGGAAGACCCGTCACAGCGCTTACCCACACCCTGCACCAGCGCAGAGACACACACCTCAGTGGGACCTAGATCTAGAGCAGGCTTGGGTCTGCAATCTGGTGGTCACCGCACGGACACAGCAGGAGGAGGCAGGTTCAGCTGAGCTCCCCAGCACTCAGAGGCCTGCAGGAGAAGAGGCATCTATTAGGTCTGTGCCAGATGACGAGCCTTTAGACTCGAACGTCCAGCTTATCCTGGAGAGTCAGCAGAAGGCGGGGGAACATCACACAGAGCTGCTGGAAGCCCTCAACAGAGCAGCACACGAATAGGAGGAGTGTGTCTGCCTACCCTCTGATGAAGTGGTGCCCACATATGCGATTGGGAAGGATGGTGGATTCCATGGAGACCCTGGTCCAGCAGAATGCGGAGATGAGTGCAGACCTGCAGTCCAGCGTGGTGGCCATGGCTGAGTTCTAGCAGTGGCAACGCGAGATGGGAATGAAGATCCTCAACGTCCCTCCAGGTGTTCCTTCTCCTCAAGGAGACAGGCCGGGTCCTCGGGCACCCTTAGGGAGGAGGAGCGGCAGCTGGACACCCCTGGGTCATCCACAAGGAATCCCAGAGGCTGTCTGCTCCCCCCCGAGTCCCCTTTGCCCGTGACCCCCTCAACCTCGTCCTCTGTCACCACAGAGGGAGCAGCTGGCCCACAGGAGGACAGCCAAAACAATCTGGAGCCCTCAAGGCCTCGGCTTTCCAGAGGACCCACGCCGAAGTCATCAGAGGCAACAGGGCCAAACATTGCAAAGACTGTCTCCACCCCTGCTGCGGATGTCAGGGCAGCACCTAGAAGCAGTGGTAGGCCTAGAAAAGTTAAGAATTTCTGATCACAAGTGGATGCATTGGTGAACACACTCTGTCACTTTATAATCTGAAAATATATTCACTTTCACTGAATAATGTGTAATAGTGCCTTTCAGCTTCATTTACAGGCTTCATAAGTCCTCCCCCTGCATCCCCTCCCCACCCACTAGCAATTCAGCAGAACGCAGCCAAAACATGAGTGATTCCGGAGGGAGAAGTGTGTGTGTCAGGGCCTTTAGGAGCCTCGTGCAAGCACTCTTCCATACATCGGAGCCTTCATCCATCACACTCATCTCACTGTCCCGAGTAAAGCTGTCTGTTGGGGTTCTCCTTCAATTGTACATCTGAGCTGACCTGCATCTCCACCCACCCACTGATCAGACCCCTATGCAGCACCCGTGCCCGTCCGACATGAGGCTCTGCTCACTTTCCATTTTGACAACCATGGTAGTCGTAAAGTATACTGTTACCTCCCTCGTCCTTTCCCCTCCCCCAGTCACCTATGTTCTTTCCCTCATCAATGACCAACCCTGCTGGCATCATCTTCCACCTCCCCACCATCACCTACCAACCCGAACCCTTGTCTTTCCAGGATGTCCTACCTTCCTGAGAATCCCTCCCCCCCAACACATTGATCCCCCCTGACCTCCTCCTTCTGACCCCCAAGGCCCGTGTTTGCCTCCAAGTCCCCACCAACCACCCTCGCTGTCCCTTCTACCGATACTGATGCACCCTCACCCTCTCACCCCTCTGGCTTCCTCTGCCCCCTCTTGCACTCACTATTCCCTCCTACCATGACCACCCTCAGTTTGCTCCCCAGGAGGCAGTCGTCAACTCTACAGACCCTTTCATTGCACTATTGCTTAGACACCACCCACCTCCCCACCCACCCTTACTGCCTCCTCCATCTTTACCCCCTCCTCCACCTTTACTCCATCCTCCCTCTGGACAACATCCTCCCTCTAACCTCCCTCCTTCCTCCAGACACCATGCCCCCTCCGGACTCCTTCCCCCCTCCGATCTCCTTCCCCCCTCCTAACGCCCTCCATTATACCCCCCTCCCCTCTTACACCTACCTCTCCACTTGCTGCATTGTCCCGTGTTACACCCTCCTCCCCCCATGCTCCCTCCTCCCCATTCCCAACCTCACTCCCCTCTGACACCTTCGATCCCCCCACTCCCGACCTTACCACCCCCCTCCTGGGGTACACCTTCCTCTCCCACTCACAGCTGGACCTTCCTCTCACCTCCCCACTATCACTGATCCTGGGTAGCAGCCCATGGCCAAGACTGTTGTGATGTTCCGAAGCAGACCCGAGACATCGGCGGAGACCTCCCGCCTTCCGAGGGCTGCTTCGCAGGGATCCATATCCATGGGAATCCACCCAGCATGTGATGCACATTTTCCTCCAGGGTCCGGTAGTTGTAGGGCTCCAGCATCTCCTTCTCCTTGGATGTCTGCGATCTGACCAAGGTTCTAACGATAAGCCCCAACTGGCACATACTGGCCAGACTTGCTGGAGCAATGGTAAATCAGACATGGGTTGTTTGTGGAGTAGCGGGGGTTGGGGTGGGGTAGCGGGGGTTGGGGTGAGGGGTCGCGATTCCAGTCAGGCCTCACCTCGCATTCCATTGCCAGGACGCGAATCAGGTTCGCGTTGGCCTCCAGCGGGATTCGCATTCCTCCCGGAAGGACACCATCGGATGATTCGGCTGTGCTTTCACTCCGGCCGACGATGCGACGGGCCAGCCAAAAGCCCTTTGACCTTTGGCAGGGCCGGATGACCCCCCCGGCCCCGGCGTCGACCTCTCATTCTTCTAAAATCCAGAGAGCATAGGCCCCAATTTACTCATCACGGGACAGCCCTCACACCCCAGGAGGGTTTTGACAGTGCACGGCCCAACAGGTAGCCCCCAGGCTGACCTTAAATGAACCCGCAGGACCCCTAGGCTTAACTTTAGTGAGCTGCCGCCCCCCAAGGCCAATGAACCAGCACTTTTTTTCTTTCTGCTTTTCAGGTTCAGGCCGCTTGCGTCACTGGCTCGGAGGTGAGACCCAGGAAAGGGCTTGAGGGGAATGTCACAGAACGGCAATGGAGGGCTGATGGTGGGTGATGCAAAATCGGGAGGAGCACACTCCCTCGCCTTGACTCCGCACGGAGGATTTCCGATTCTTTTTAAATAATAACATGACCTTTCATTCGTGAAAAATCAGCAATCACCTTCCTCAGTGCAAAGCAATTTTGGAGAGGGGACCTAAACATTTACCCATGTAAGGGACTGAACACAACCTGGTGTTAGCCAGCTGTCAATAACACCTGGATAGTGGGTCCCATGAATTTAACTCATCGACATGTGGAGATTTCAACTGGGCCGTCATACTTACAGTGCCGTGCAAGCTTATGCCCATAAAATGCGAACAATGCTGTTAAATTTAGGCTCCTGTGTTTCTCACGAATTAAAACCGCTACCTGTGAGTACTCCTCCAAGTCACTCACCACTCTAACTTGGAAATATATCGCCGTTCCTCCACTGTCACTGGGTCAAAATCCTGGAACTCCCTGCCTAACAGCGCTGTGGGTGTACCTACACCACGCGGACTGCAGCGGTTTGAGAAGGCAGCTCACCACCACCTTCTCAAGGGCATCTAGGGATGGGCAATAAATGCTGGACCAGCCAGCGACACCCACCTCCCATGAAAAATTTTTAAGAACTGCATCTTTATTCTCTGTTGTGTATAATTTAGCTTAACCCAGAAGCTAAATTCTTCGTCTGGGCACAGAGACACAGTTCAGGGTGCGAATGGCCCCACGTTTCTTTTTATGAGGAAATGCAATTTTCCTCTGTCTTCCTGCCCCCATGTCATTTTCCTCTGGCCTTTATGCAGGTTGGGAAGGCACAGGCCTAGATTGTTGTGGAGTTATGGGCACTCCATGGTGTATCCAAAATAGCGCTGGAACCCCAGGAGTCCTGCCCCCATTTCCGACCGATCCTATTATTGCTGACAGCAGAACGGGGGCAATGTGACTCACACATGGGGGGGGGAACCCAAGCTCAGCAGGGCTATTTGAATTCTGTGCTGAGTTCAAACAGATATTATTTTCACTGGAGCAAGGGCTGATCCCACAAGGTGTGTGTGATGTATTTTTATAGTTGATGTAAATGCTCATTACTGGATGATAAGGTCTTTGGAACTGTCAAGCTAAAGTTGTACTTTAAATATTGGGATAAAAGCCTGCCTGTGTCTCTGAGTTGGAAAAAAAAAAACCTGTGCTTGCAGTTTCAAAAGCTGTTTGTTGACATAACCTGAAGTGCTATCATTATAGCATTATTAATGCTTGACTGTCTCCACAACCTATCATTGTCACAGTGGGGGGCTGTAAGTTCACAGTTTGATTGACAGCTCTGAAGACGAGCTGTCCTTGATGTGGGGCTATGAATATTTGTTTTTATGTGTGTTACAAAGAAGTGCTATATGGAATATTAATTTGAAATTTCATCAGCTCATCACATTTATATATAATTTATATAGTGAACCTTTATCTTAAAGAAAAAGGCATTTTCAGTCAACAAAGTACAATGACTTAAAATAGCTGCTAATTAGCACCAGTGAAGTTACATTCCATTCCATGGAGACTAAGCCCTGGATTTTCATCCTTGAGGCAGGTAGTAAAATTCCCACCTCAGGACAAAGTGCCTGCCAAGGCAGGATCTTCATTGCTGGGAGTCAGGAGGCAGTGTGGAGGTAGCCACAGCGACTTCACTGTGCCGAGGCAGGCTGTTTAAAAGGTTTGCCTCAGTACCAAGGGACTTTATGCCAATGAAAAAAAACATAAAGGACCTCCATTCCTCACCCCTCACATCCCTTCACCTTCCAAACATGTCCCATACCCCATCCATGTCAACATAAGACCATAAGACATAGGAGCAGAAATTAGGCCATTCGGCCCATCGAGTCTGCTCCGCCACTCAATCATGGCTGATAAGTTTCTCGACCCCATTCTCCCGCCTTCTCCCCGTAACCTTTGATCCCCTTACCAATCAAGAACCTATCTATCTTGGTCTTAAATACACTCAATGACCTGGCCTCCACAGCCTTCTGTGACAATGAATTCCATAGATTCATTACTCTCTGGCTAAAGAAGTTTTTCCTCATCTCTGTTCTAAAAGGTCTTCCCTTTACTCTGAGGCTGTGCCCTCGGGTCCTAGTCTCTCCTACTAATGGAAACATCTTCCCCACGTCCACTCTATCCAGGCCTCTCAGTCATCCATGTCACCTCATGCCCCCACCCACCCTCTGTGTCACCTCACGCCCCTTATGCCAAACATAAATAATGGGGCTTGGCTAAGAGCTCAGGCATCTATTAGAATAGCAGAACACTGCACCCCAGAAGACACATTGTTTGATTGACTGCTCAGGTTCTTTCATCTCTGCGGTCTATTTCACCATGTTTGTTCACACAACTAAGTAGTTTCAAATGTTTGTGGTTTGTGGGTCTTGAAGCTGCAAAGGGCCTGGATGATTGATGCTTTTATTAGTTCACTATCCATATTTTTTTCCCCAGGAGGAAGTGATCAATGAATTACATTTTATCAAAACTTTTTTTCAGACATTCACCTTTATACATTGGTGTTTATTGGTTTTAGAAAGTGTACAGTGAGTCAGTGGGCATGGGAATGCTGGAGCTTGGTATAAGGGACATGAGGGGACATAGGGGCTGAAAGCAGTCCATGTCCAAATGCAGAAAGACCTGGTCAATAACCAGGCTTGGGCTGGCAAGTGGCAAGTAACATTTGCATCACACAAGTGCCAGGCAATGACCATCTCCAACAAGAGAAAGCCTAACCATCACCCCTTTACATTCAATGGCATTACCATCACTGAATCCTCCACTATCAACACCCTGGGGCCTCTTCTGCACTGTGTGATTCTGTGATTCTGTGACTGATATGTTTAAGATCGTCAAAGGACCTCACAGGATCAATCAGAACTATTTCCCTTGGTGGGGAGGTTCAGAGCAAGGGCTGACTTTAAAATTAGATCTACGCTCTTCGGGGTGATGTCAGAAAGCACTTCTTCACTTCTTCACACGAGGGGTCGTGGAAATCTGAAACCCTCTCCTCCTAAATTGCTGTTGAGGCTGGGCGGGGGTATCGGGGGTTGGGGGTCATCAATTGAAAATTTCTAAACTGTGATTGATCGTTAGGTAAGTGTAATGGGGGACATGGAACAAAGCAGGAAGATGGCTTCAAGTTACAGATCAGGTGTGATCTAATGGAATGGCAGAACAGGCTTGATCTGGGACTGAATGGCTTCCTCCTGTTCCTATGTTCCTCTCAGCATCTACATTGATTGAGTTTCTGATCCACAGCACAATTCTACATGCGAGGTGAATCTCTGCAGGTGAGCCTGAATGTAGTCAAATAGTTTTAGTCACTTACAAAAGGCAAAGCCTGAAATTATTACCGCAACTTTAAAAGATTGAAAATGAACAATAAAAATGTGTAGCTTTTGATCATCAGAGTGTGCAGTGATTAGCCTGAAGGCACTCTGTGGAGCTGAAGAAGAGGTGACAATTATTGCTGGCTTGGCACAGCTGGAGTTCCATGATTCAAGTCTCCAGACAAAACAAGACATACAAAGTTGTCGTTTGAAGTCACAGGTCTAAACTTTGAAGAGTTACAACCGTTCAAAGCCCAGTTGTCTCGTTTTTTTTAAACCACAGCTACCATATAGGTCAGAAATGTGAGCAGCAAATGCTGGAAAAGCTCAGCAGGGTCTGGTAGAACCTGTGGAGAGAGAAACAGAGTTAACATTTCGAGTTGGATATGACTCTTCTTCAGGACAAACCGTTGTCCACCTTTGTCAGCCATGGCTCGGGTGGCCGCTGCATCTGAGTCAGAAGCGTATGGGTTCAATTCCCACTCCAGAGACTCAAACACAAAAAATCTAGACTAAAAGTCCAGTGTTGCACTGAGGGAGTACTGCACTGTTAAAGGTGCTGTCTTTCAGATGAAATGTTAAATAGAGGCCTTGACTGCTCTCTCAGGTGCAGGATCCTACAGCACGGTTATCCAGTCTGGCGTACATTTGTCCCACAGCAATGTGTTGACTCTTAACTGCATTCTGAAATGGTCTAGGAAGCCACTCAATTCAAGGACAATTAGGGATGGGCAACAAATGCTGGCATATGCTCGCGACACACATATTTCATGAAAGACGGGAGAAAAAGAGCAGGAGAGTTCCCTCAGGTGTCCTGGCCTATATTTATGCCTCAACAACATCATTAAAAAAACAGATTAATTGGTCATTAGCACATTGCAGTTTGTAGGAGCTTGCTGTGTGCAAATTGGCTGCTGTGTTTCCTACAATGCAACAGTGAATTCACCTCAAAAGTCCTTCATTGGCTGTAAAGTGTTTTTGGGATGTCTTGAAGTTGTGAAAGACCCTAAAGAAATGCAAGTCATGTCTTCTTTCTCCTCTAGACCTTGTTTCTCTCTCTGATGCTGAAACTATGTTGGGAGAAAGTTTTGATATTGCCTGGAAAGTGGGCAGATCAGACTGAACCCTTTTCCCACCTAGCTCAGAGACCTAAGCCAGTTTTGCCATTGGACCTCAAATTTGATAAAAAGTAAGCGGCGGCAAGCAGCTAGTCATGTGAGAGAGGGACCGTGAAATCTGATGGACCATACACAGAGTATAGCCAGCATCAGGCCCTTAAAGGGGAGGGAAGGCAAGACTGATATCAAGGACTGGGGCGGGGGAGGGGATCCTGTCTGGCCAATGGAAGATAATTCAATCATTGAGAGCATTTTTGTGGAGGCAAAAATTGAGGGTTGGGATGAGGTTGGGTGTAATAAACTTGGTGTACCGGACAGCTTTCTTGTTAGAAACAGTTAACTTTATTTACAGAGCCCCTGAAGAAGATACATGCTTGAACCAAGTCCAAGACTAGAAAGCTCCGCCCCTAAGATTACCCACCCTTAGGGCTGATTCATGTCATCCCTAAAACAGCATGAACGATTTTACTTGCAATCACTACATTCCTCCCCCTTTAATTTTTTTGTACGTCTCTTATTTATAATGGCAGTTCAGCATTATTTACTTCAACAGAGACATCAGGTATGTCTATTCTATGTCGATCTGGCACCTCAGCGAATAAAGGTTCCACATCAATTTCAGGTGGAGTAACTGGCTGTTGGAGTGCCTCTTTACTTCTTAGATGATCCAAATGCTTTCGACCAATCCGGTCTTCCACTTCCACTTGGTATGATAAAGGTCCTGTTTCACAGACAATTATACCAGGAACAAAAATTAATTCCATTTCCAAAATTTCACCGAAAACTGTCTCCCCCACAGTAAATTTTTGAGCTTTACTGTGAATATCATGATTCACTTTCTGACTACTCTGGTTCTTCTCTACCTTCTCCTCCAAGTTAGGGAACACCAGACTCAACCTTGTACGAAGGAGGTGTTTCATCAGTAATTCAGAATGCGTCATGCGATAGTTAAGAAGAAATCGTGGAACTCATGTTTCTAACATTCCTTCAGATGAGTTCTTCATTCCTATTTTAAAAGTTTGTACTGCTTTTTCAGCTAACCGATTGGGTGAGAGATGATATGGTGCTGTTTTAATATGTTTAATCCCATTTAAGTTCATGAACCTCTGGAATTCATACCAGTGAAGGCAGTACCGTTATCCAAAATAATGACTTCTGGTAGGTCATGTACGCTAAAACATTGGCACAGCTTTTCAATAGTTGCGCATGATGTCAGTGATCTAATTTCATACACTTAGAATGTACATCGATGATCACTATAAGCATGGTACCTAAAAGTGGCCTACATCGTCTATATGTAGTCTAACCCAGGGGTGACCAGGCCACTCCCACAGATGGAGTTGAAACGGGCAACTTCTGCTGTTGCTGGCATGGAGTCAATTTGTAACCATTTTTTCTACATCACTGTCTATACCTGGCCACCAGATATAGCTTCACACAAACATCTTCATTTTAAAAATGCCTGGATGTGCACTGTGAAGCTCTGTCAAGAGCGGTTCTCTTCCTTGTGAAGGGACGATGACTCTTGCTCCCCACAACAAGATTCCATCTTGACAACATAATTCGGTTTTACAGGCATAGAATGCTTATACCTCTTCAGAAACTGCTGCATTCGACCATCCCTGCAATACCTGCTCTTGAACTTTGGATAAAATTGGATCCTGGTTTGTCCAATTCTTTTTCTGCTTCGCACAGACCAGCGAGGAGTCCAGGAAATTCAACACAAGTACAACCTCTTGTGGCCCTGGAGCACGTGTAATGCTACCTGGCAAAGGAAGGTGACTGAGGGTGTCTGCATTTGCTTTATGCACAGCCGGATGGTGCCTAGTGGTGTACTCATATGCCGACAAAATCAAAGCCCATCGTTGAATTCTGGCAGAGGCTATCGGCGGAATTGCTTTATCTTCACTCAATAAACCCATGAGTGGCTTGTGAACTGACACTATGGTGAAATGTCGCCCACACAAATATTGATTACATTTACTTACTCCAAATATTATGGATAAGCTTTCTTTTTCTAGTTGTGAGTAACCCTTCTCAGCTGCAGAGAGGGTTCTGGAGATATATTCTATTGGTCTTTCAGAACCATCTTCCATCCTGTGTGACAATACCACTCCCACATTGCAGGAAGATGCATCACAGGTTAATATTATTGTTTTAATGGGCCATAATGTACCAGCAGACATGATGAGTGTAATGGCTTCTTGATTTTTATGAAGGCTTCTTCTTGTTGGGTCTTTCATGACCATCTATGGTTCTTCTTCAATAATAAGTGTGAAGGGGCTAACACTGTAGACAAATTTGGCAAGAACCACCGTAATAATTTATCATGTCCAAAAAAGACTTGAGCTCCATGACATGGTGGGAGAGGGGCCCTCCTTGATTGCCCTGATTTTCTCCTCTACTGCATGCAACCCTTTCGCATCCACTCGGTGACCCAAATAAGTGACTTCAGTCACTTGGAAAGTACATTTCTCTTTTTTTAATTGTACTCCAGCCTCCAAAAATCTCCTTAAAACCTCTTCAAAGTTGGCCAAATGTTCGGCTCCCTTATGATCAGGACATCATCCATGTAGGCTACAACTTGGGGAAGTCCTTGCAATAGGCTTTCCATGGTTCTTTGGAAAATTGCACAGGCAGTTGATATACCAAAGGGTAGGCATGTATATTGGTATAGGCCCTTGTGTGTGTTGATGGTCACATACCCTCTAAGCGTGCCGCCCAGCTCTAGCTGTTGGTATACATGGCTCATGTCTAGTTTGGTGTAGGATTTCCTCCATCTGGCTTAGCATACAGGTCTTCAATCCTCAGGATTGGATATTTATCTAATTTAGCAGCCTTGTTCACAGTTAATTTGTAGCCTCCGCAAATGCCAATAGTTTGATCTGGTTTCATCCCATGCCCATTCTGAAAATTGAACTGGCTGGATTATTCCCAACTTCTCTAAGTGGCACAATTCTGCATCCACCTTCTCCTTTAGGGTGTAAGGCACAGGTATGACCTTAAATAACCAGGCGTCTCCTCCAAATCTAAATATATTTTTGCTTTTAAGCAAAATCACAAGATCGCAGAATTTTAATGGCACAGAAGGAGGCCATTCGGCCCATCGTGTCTGCACCGGCTCTCCAAATGAGCATTATGACATAGTGCCATTCTCCTGCCTTTTCCCTGTGACCCTTGAACATTGTTTCTTTTCAAATAATCATCTAATGCCCTCTTGAATGCTTTGATTGAACCTGCCTCCACCACACTTCCAGACAGCGCATTGCAGACACGAACCACTCTTTGTGTGAAAAAGTTTTTTATCACGTCACATTTGCCTTTTATCTTTCCCAGTTCATCACGGAATGCGTTGTCATACTTTTTTAACAGCTCAGGAATTCCTCCTGTTCTACTTGAAAATTTTTGACCAGTCGAGTTTAATTTCTTTTAACCAATCACGGCCCAGAAGCTTAAGTCCTTCACCTTTTACAACAATCACTGGAAGCTGGGCTGTCTGTTGCCTGTAGGATACAGGTACTGTGTTGATGCCTTTCACCTGTATTGCCTCTCCAGTGTACGCCTTCAGCTGAGCAATGGTTTGGTCCAGGTTCAGTGGCTGGGTACCTCCGCTCAGGTACTTAAAGATGCGTTCTCCCACCACTGTGGTCGAGGCTCCTGTGTCAACCTCCATGACTAGACGCTTCGTATTTACTTAAAGGGTGATGTGATTGGTTAGTTTTCATGTTTTGACATTGTATAAGGAATAGATACCAGTATCGGCAGCTTCTGGTTCAGTTATATTGTGCACTTCAAGCATCTTGGTCTGCTGTTTGATTGGTTGTCTCGATTTTGCCCTGCATTGCTTTATAACATGCCCTTTTTTTAGTGACAGTAGTGGCATTCTGCCTCTTTAAATCTGCAGGTTTCTGGTACATGGTTACCCCCACATCGGTAACAAATTAATTTCTGAATCGTTGGTGAGATGCTTCCAGTATCTTTTTTTGTGTCCCGCTTTGCGGTTGGCTTCCTGGTTTTCATGCCACAACCAGCGGTAGGCTCCCGCCCCAACTGAAGAACGGCGCCATGTTACACACTCTGTAAAGTCTGCGAGTCTCTCTCAGCTTTCTCTATTGCTAGCGCTATCTCCACGGCATGCTTCAAATCAATGTTAACTTCTGCAAGTAAACGGCGCTGAATGGCATTGTTGTGTACTCCGCAAAGCAAATGATCTCGCAACATGTCTTGAGAGTATCTCTGAAGTCACAGTGCTCAGTCAGCTGTTTTAACTTCATGTTATAATTCAAGCTATGACTCACCCAGGGCTCTTACTCTGGAATTGAGCTTAAATCTTTGCATAATCATTGATGACTTAGGCTGAAAATATGTCTTCAAGAGGTCTGCTAGCTCATTAAAAGATTTAGAATTGGGCATAGTCAGGGCCATCAGACTACGGAGGAGGTTATATGCCACACTTCCACAGACACTTAAAAGAATTGCTTGCTGCTTCTCCTCCGCTGTTATTTCATTTGCCACAAAATAAAAACTTAGGTGCTCTATGTACTGGCTCCAGTCTACCATGGATGAGTCATACGTGTCAATTCTGCCAAAGAGTGGCATGACTGGTGAGTATACTTTTCTTTCTTTCCTTAAAAATTGATGTATTCACATATGCGAGGCGCAGTGTCCGAGCTATCCCATCCTCATCGCCAAGTGTAATAAACTTGGTGTACCGGGCAGGTTTCTTGTTAGAAACAATAAACTTTATTTACAGAGCTCCTGAAGAAGCTACATGTTGGAACCAGGTCCATGACTAGGAAGCTCTGCCCCTAAGATTACCCATGCTTACGCCTGAATCGTCAGTACAATCATGTGATCTCTAAAACAGTATGGAAGGCTTGACTTACAATCACTACAGTGAGCATTATTGCTCTTCCTGAAACTGCATAACTTAATCTTGACACCTGTACCTTGGCATTTTACTTGGTTCCTCAGTTGCAAATGAAAAGACATACACTAGGCTGGAGAGTTTATTTACTGAACCTGTGCAGATTGTAGCACGTAGATTATTTGTAATACATGGTGGCCCACTTTCCAATTCTTAGGGGAGAACTCTCCAACTCGAAAATATATCATCAATATATCATTCATTTTCCATATGTCAGATCATTGGCCCCGATTGTCAGGGATACAATCTCAACAATGACATCTGCTGCTATTCTCTGTTATGTCTCCTAGTCAGAAGGTTGTGGGTTCATGCCCCACTCCAGAGACTTAAGCACATAACCTAGAGGGGGGAAGGTTCTGGAGAGGGGATACGTAGACTTACAAAGCAAAAGGACACGGCAGCCCTGCAGGGGAGCTATTTAGGTAATGATACCCAGAGTGTGACAGGAAGGGACAGAGTGTACAAACACAAAAAACAGCAGCAGATAGGGTCAAAGAAGAAAAAATGGCAAAAAGGCAAAATTAATGGCTCTTTACTTAAATGCACATAGTATTCGGAACAAAATAAATGAATTAATGGCACAAATAGAGGTTAATGGGAATGATATTATAGCCATTACGGAGACATGGTTACAACAAGATCAACGCTGGGAACTAAATATTCACGGGTATGCGACTTTTCAGAAGGACAGGCAGGAAGGGAAGGGTGGTGGGGTAGCTTTGTTAGTACGAGATGGAATAAGTACGGCAGCAAGAAAGGATCTTGAATTGGAAGATGTAGAATCCATATGGGTGGAGGTAAGAAATAACAGGGGGAAGAAGACACTGGTGGGAGTAGTCTATAGGCCCCCAAACAGTAGCTGTACTGTAGGCCAGCGAATAAATCAGGAGATAATGAGGGCATGTAAAAAAGGCAGTACATTAATTATGGGTGACTTTAATCATTATGTAGATTGGGAAAATCAAATTTGCAGAGGTAGCCACGAGCAAGAATTCATTGAGTGTATTTGGGACAGTTTCTTAAAACAATATGTTGTGAATCCAACCAGGGATCAGGCTATTTTAGATCTGGTAATGTGTAATGAGTAAAAGATACTCTAGGAAACAGTGACCATAACATGGTGTAATTTAGCATTCAGTTTGAGAGTGAAAAACTTGGGTCGGAAACAACTGCGCTAGGCTTAAATATGGGTGATTACAAAGGAATGAGGACAGAGTTGGCTGGAGTGGACTGGGATAGGATTTTAGCAGAAGAATGGTTGATGGACAATGGCAGATCTTTAAGAAAATAGTTCATCACTCACAACAAAGATATGTCCCAGTGAGGAAGAAGGATTCAAGGAAGGGGATAAACCAACCATGGTTAACCAAGGAAATTAAGGATAGTATCAAAGTAAAAGAAAAAGACACACAATGCGGCAAAGATTAATGGTAAACCAGAGGATTGGGAGTTTTAAAAATCGATAAAAGATGACCAAAAAAACAGAGGGAGAAAATAAACTTTGAGAGTAAATTAGCAAGTAATATAAAAACAGACAGCGAGAACTTCTTTAAATATATAAAAAGGAAGAGATAGACCAAAGTGAACATAGGCCCCTTACAGAATGAGGCTGGGTTATAATAATGGGGAACCAGGAAATGGCAGAGGAGTTGAATAAATACTTTGCATCAATCTTCACGGTAGAAGACACTTATAGCATTCCAAAAATACTAAATAATCAAGGAGCAAAAGGGGGAGAGGAAATAAATACAATAACTATCACTAGAGAAAAAGTACTAGGGAAACTAATGGGGCTAAAGGCTGATAAGTCCCCTGGACCTGATGGGTTGCATCCTAGGATATTAAAGGAAGTAGCTCAAGAGATAGTAGATGCACTGGTAGCAATCTTCCGAGAATCCTTAGATTCTGGAAAAGTCCCAGAGGATTGGAGAATGGCCAATGTAACACCTTTATTCAAAAAGGAAGGGAGGCAAAAAATAGGTAACTATAGGCCAGTTAGCTTAACATCTGTCATTGGAAAATGTTAGAGTCTATTATAAAGGATGAAATAGCAAAGCATTTAGGATTACATAATCTAATCAAGCAGAGTCAGCATGGCTTCATGAAGGGGAAATCATGCCTAACAAATTTATTAGAATTATTTGAGGAGGTAACTAGCAGGAGAGGTAGAGGGGAACCAGTAGGTGCAATATATTTGGGTTTCCGAAAGGTGTTTGATAAGTTACCACACGTAAAGCTACTTATTAAGATAAGATCTCATGGTGTTGGGGGTAATATATTTGCATGGATAGAGGATTGGCTAACTAATAGAAGACAGAGAGTTGAGATAAGGGGGGCATTTTCAGGATGGCAACATGTAACTAGTGGAGTGCCACAGGGATCCTTGCTGGGGCCTCAGTTATTTACAACATATATTAATGACTTGGATGAGGGAAGTGAATGTACTATTGCCAAATTTGTGGATGATACAAAAATAGGTGGGAAGGCAAGTAGTGAGGATGACACAAGGGGTCTACAGAGGGATATAGACGGGTTAAGTGAGTGGGCAAAAATGTGGCAGATGGAGTATAATGTGGAAAATGTGCACTTTGGCAGGAAGAAAAGAGGAGCTGAATATTTTTAAATGGAGAAAGACTGAAGAAAGCTGCAGCACAGAGGGATTTGGGAGTCCTTGTGCATGAATCCCAAAAAGCTAACATACAAGCTCAACAGGTAATAGGGAAGGAAAATGGAACTTTGGCCTTTATTTCAAAGGGAATGGAGTATAAAAATAGGGAAGTCTTGCTAAAACTATACAAGGCACTAGATGTTCCACACCTAGAATACTGTGAACAGTTTTGGTCCCTCTATCTGAGGAAAGATATACTGGCATTAGAGGCAGTCCAGAGAAGGTTCATTAGGTTGATCCCAGGGATGGAGGGATTTTCTTATAAGGAGAGGTTGAGTAGGTTGGGCCTGTATTCATTGGAACTTAGAAGAATGAGAGGCGACCTTATTGAAACATATAAGATTCTTACGGGGCCTTGACAGGGTAGATGCTGAGAGGTTGTTTCCCTTTGTGGGAGAGTCTAGGACCAGAGGGCATAATCTCAGAGAAAGGGGGCATCCATTTAAAACAGAGATGACGAGGATTTTCTTCTCTCAGGAGGTAGTTAATCTGCGGAATACCACAGAGGGCTGTAGAGGCTGGGTCGTTAAATACATTTAAGGCTGGGATAGACATTTTTAATCAGTAAGGGAATCAAGGGTTATGGGGAAAAGGCAGGAAAGTGGAGTTGAGGATTATCAGATCAACCCTGACCTAATTGAATGGTGGAGCAAACTAGATGGGCTGAATGGCCTACTTCTGCTCCTACGTCTTATGGTCTTATGGTCTGACACTCCAGTGTCAGCACTGAAGGAGTGCTGCATTGTTGGAGGTGCCATTTTCCGGTTAAATTGAGGCCCCATCTGCCCACTCAGATGAACGTAGCCATGGTTACTCCTTCTTAGAGGCTGAGGTCGCTGAAATTACCAACGTAGAGTTCCACCCCTTGCAAGACCCTTCAGGAACCTGGTGTTACGATTGAGCTATTTCAGTCCTGGTTTGGATATTCATGGAGTCGTAGAGTTATTTAGGGCATAGGACGCCATTCGGCACATCGATGGGCCGATGGGCAATCCAGTTAATCCCATAGCCCTCACGTATAGTTCCTTCAAGCGTCTATCAAATTTCCTTTTGAATTCATTTATCATCTTTGCTCCCATCACCCTCCTGGGCAGCAAGTTCCGGATTGCTACGACTCGCTTTGTAAAAAATTTCTTCCTCACAGTCTCTCTTCATTTCTTGTCCAAAACCTTAAATCTGTGTAGTAGTCCTTGTGCCATCAGTTTTTCCTTATCTACCTGATCCAAACCTGTCATAATCCAGTGCAACTCTATCACATCTTCCCTGTTCTTCAGATGAAGAATTTTCATCTTGCTCCTTCCGCCTAGATTCCCCATATATATTTGCAGTAGGAGAATACGGATCTTAGAAAACTATCAAAAACGTCAGGGGGCTGATAAGGAGATTTATAAAAAAAAATTCTTCCAGCTGTTCTGGTTTGGAATGCATTGCAATGGACTTGGAGCCGGATGCTGCTTGGGTTCCTGTAGAGCTCGCACTGCTCACAGAGTGAAGGGCAGCCAGCCTCCCTTGCAATATGCCATGCTGCCTGCATCCCCGACCTTCGGAAGCCTACGCCTACCCAAAATGGCGGGCGAGCATGCAGGTGACCTACTAACTTGCCACCTCCTGTGCAATTCAGCCAGAAGAAGTGATGCTGTCTCGAGGAGGCTCACGACCCGAAGTGACCCCAGTGTCAGGATCTCAACGATCGTGGTAAAATCTGAGCTGTTGGGTGTGAGGTGCTTCTCCAAGTCGGCTTGGGGTTTTGATGAAGGTGTCATATTGTGACCGTAATATGCCTCCCTCACTTTCGCCCACGCTTGTTGTTATGTTATGAATTTTTTTTGGAGGGATGGGGTGCGTTCCCCCTCATCCTTGTTCAAAAAAGTTCACCACACATTTTGATCAGGGTATCAAGCACATCCCTTAAGGTCTAGTCTGCAGAATGGCATCTATAAAATTATGTCTGCATCATTTCAACTAAGCTTGTACACAGCATAGCCGGACGAATGAAACATTCATCATTTATACTGGTTGTGTATGAACCATGGTCCTTGAGAAGCATGAGGCCCCTATTATTACAGTTGAAGGGTCATGAGGACTCGAAACGTCAACTCTTCTCTTCTCCGCCGATGCTGCCAGACCTGCTGAGTTTTTCCAAATAATTCTGTTTTTGTTCCTATTATTACAGATAGGTCCTAATTGGCTAATTTCCTAACGCATTCAGATTGAGCAGAAGACTGTAAAATAAAATGCTTGATTGGCACCCAATCCATCACTTTAAATATTCGCTCCTTCCACCACCAGCGTACAGTGACTGAAGTGTGCAAGATGCACTGCAGCAACTCACCAAGCCTCCACAAGCCTCCTTCGGCAGTACCTTCCAAGTCCACGACCTCTACCACCCAGAGGGACAAGGGCCCAAGTCACAGAGGAGCACCACCACCTGTAAACTTCCCTCTAAATCACACACCATCCTGACTTGGAAATATTTTACCAACTGTAGGTGTACCTACACAGGGGAAACATTTTTACCTTGGAGGATGGGCGTCCCAACGTCATTGCGCACTCGCTTGATATTTCGGTCAGTGGGCCCACGCCTGAGTCAGCCGACATTTCAAAGGCCTGTTAAGGCCATGAACAAGGTAATCGAAAGAAACCTTTCCCTGCCCGTCCAACCTTACCGCTGGCGGGTGGGCGAAAAGGCCAAAGCGGCCTTTGCGTTTTTTAGGAAACCTCATCCACTGGCCGGATGAGTTTTCCTAAAGCAAATAAAAATACAATAAAAACGTTAAAATTTAATGAATAACATGTCCATGCTCATGTGACAGAGTCACATGAGCGGGGACATGTTTTATAACATTTTTCGCTTCTTTACATTTTAAAAATATTCTCCATCTCCCTGAGGCAGCTCTGTGCCTCAGGGAGAGGACCAAGTGCGCACTCGCACGCATGCGCGAAATTCACACTCCACCCAGCTTGCCCTCCTCCTCCCCCCCTCTGCCGCTAGCGTTTCACGGTGGGCGAGCCTTAATTGGTTCGCCAGCGGGAAATCGCCTCCTGGCCTCGATGGCGGACGGCGGTCAGCTCCCCGGCTGCCCCTGCCTGCCGCCGCTGAGCCCGCCCGAAAAGGGCAAGATTCTGCCCCAAGGGTTGTGGTGGTTCAAGAAGACAGCTCACTGCCACCTTCTCAAGGGCAATTAGGGATGGGCGACGAATGCTGGCCCTACCCAGAGACACCCACATCCCATGAATGAAGAAAAAAGTCACTCACTCACCATTTTGGTTTAAATATATTATTTTCTACAATCTAAAACCAATTGCCTCTTTATCTGCGACAGGAGCAAAACATAGCCCTCACACTCAACAACTAAACGCCAGCCTTCTCCAATTAACGCGATAAGGCCTGCTTTTAAATATTAGCTCCCATAGGCAATCAAATGAGTTTCTGAAGAGAGAAATGATTGAGGGGTATGATAAGCAGGTGAATAAATGAGATCTGTCATGGAGTGGCAGGTTTACTAATGCTACTGCTTCAACATGTTGCTGAAACCTGTTAAGCTTTCGTGCTTGTAGCTTGCAATACACTCAGTAGGCATCATGCACAGATGGCAATTGGCACAAAGATATGTGCAAGTCACATCGGGCTGGATTTTCATGGAGCCTGTGAGACTCCGTGGAGGGCTGAAAATGGTGGTGAGATGAGACTTGATTCCAGGATTCCCAACCCCATTCCCGGCGTTTCTGATTTTCAAGAAGGCCTTTAAAGGGTCCAGGCTGGTGTCGGCCGTAAGCCCGCACCCTGCACTCATGATCTGGCTGGCTCCATTGAGGAGGTGGGCATGTCCTAGTCCTCTGCGATTTTCATTGAGCTGGGCGCAATTTTCAAAGAGCCGTATTCATGGCTCCTCAGAGGTGTTGTGAATTATAATCTTCATGAGGGAACCTTTTGAAAGATAAGTTCAAAAGGTCCTTCTCATGCTCCTCCATGCCAAGGCATGCCCCCCACCCACCCCCTGTGGCCCCTCATGCCTCCTCATACCAAGCCACAGCATTTCAATATCCATTCGCCCACTATACACTATATAGAAGCAATGAACCCTATAGTGATAGTAGGATGTGTTAAAAAAAAATTCAAAAAGTTGTCCATTTTCCACTTTAAAAAATCTCCTTTTTTATTTATTCTATTAAATTTCTGGGTTCTCAGCCAAGAGTGCATATTGAGGCTTTACTGAGAGCCCAGAAATCCATTGGAGTGTTGAAATAGACGAGCCCCAGAGAAAACATTCCTTGATTGACATCTTCGGCTCTCTGATTGCGTCTGTCAATTGAATAATGTTTATTTACACAAGATAAAGAGGTTTCAAGTGCTTTCAGTTTCTGCTATTGATGCTTTAATGGGTCCAGATGTATTGGCCTGTAGTAAAAAGGAGGTTTTTTTTTAAGAAAATGGAAAGTTATTAATGAAGGACTATTTTTAAAAGCATTTTTTACACATTGGTTCTATACCAATGCATAGTGGATGAATGTGGGCATGGAGGTGCCATACCTTGACATGGGGGGCATGAGGGGCCATGGGGTAGGTGGGTGACACATCTTGGCATGGGTGAACGAGGGTGGGCGGGTGGCATATCTTGGCATGTGGGCATGAGGGGACATGTGTTGGCAAGAATGGGGCATGAGGAGTGTATGGGAGGTGATAGGGTGAGAGGGGTAAGGGCTAGAGGGCATTAAAGTTCACATCACCGAGGCGGGCCTTTTAAACAGGCCGCCGTGGCAGCTGGCAGCCTTTGTGGCTGCCTCCGGACCTTTTCCTGGGTCAGCTAGCTCACATGCAACCCGTGCCCGCCCCACCAGATTGAAAATCCCGTCTTTCCTGGCACTTTCTCCCAACTCTCAAACTCCCCCTCCCTGCCACGAGAATGAAAATCCATTTCGTAGGGGGCTGCATCTTCCGGTTGGTGAGCGGGGGCGGGGCCCGCTCGCCGACATGTAAAATGACGCGGGGTGACATTGGGCGGGCATCACCCCATGTCATTTCCATTTTCAGGTCGGCTACTTAAGGCCATTGATAAAGCAATTGAATCAATCAATGGATCTGCTCGTCCAACCTTAAGGTTGGCGGGCAGGCCGGGAGCCCAGGCTTACACTTTTATATAACAACTTTAATACAGTGAAATATCCCAAGGTGCTGAAGAATTATCAAAAAAAAGAAATTGACACCGGGCTGCAGAAGGAGATATCAGAACAGATGACCAAAAACTTGGTCAATGAGTTCGGGTTTAAGGTGTTTCTTAAAAAGGGAGAGTGAGAGTTAGAGAGAAAGAGAGGTTTCGTGAGAGAATTCCAGGGTTTACAGCCAAGTCAGCTGAAAGCACAACTGGCAATAATAGAGCAACGGACACCGGTTCAATGTAAAGTGAACAGTTTCAGTTTCTCGCCCCCTTTTTGAAGGCCGGATTTGCAATGCAAAGAAATGAAAATTGGTGGCGGCGTCACGGGCAGCTGGCCCACTATCACCCAAAGTCAATGTTACCCGCTGCAGTTCTCGCTTGGGTCTGCTTTCACGTCTCCTCGCAGCCCTCCGTGCACGAGCGCGGGCCTGAATACTTTACCACGATCACCAATGCGGCCAATCGACGGTGCCGCCAACACCTGACACCCACATGCTCACAGTTTCCACAGTAAATTTTCCGCTGCTTAGCTCTTCCCTCTGGCAGGCCAATTAAGGCCAATTCTATCCATCTTGACTGAGATCAAATAACTCAGCATAAACTGGGAACCCTTGTTTCTACAATGAAAACAGAAAATGCTGGAAATACTGAGCAGGCCTGGCTGAAATTAGTGACCTGAAATCTAAATTGTTTCTCTCTCCACGGATGCTGCTAGGCCCATTGAATATTTCTAGCATTTTCTATTTTTACTTTTACTTTCCAGCATCTACAATATTTGTCTGCATAACCTCTGGCTCTATATGGTTTAATGGTGGACTGCACCTTTCGTTTACTCATGAAAACATTGGGAACGTATTTTCTTTTCTGCTTTTAGTATCCACTCAGAAGAGGTGGACATCACTGGCTAAGGCCAAGTGTCTATTGGCCATCCATAATTGCCAATGAGAAGGCAGTGGTGAGCCACCTGCTTGAATGTAGTTGGGTAGATAGGTAGGCCATTTCAGGGTTGACCCTATTGCTGTTGGTCTGGAGTCACATGTAGGCCTGGCCAAGTACGGACAGCAGATTTCCTTCCCTAAAGCACTCATGACTCTGAACCATTTGGCTAGGTCTTGGGATTACTGGTCCAGTAAGCACAGTGCTACCATGCCACGGGGGTGGTCAAGTGGCGCAATGGGTAGTGTCCCTGCCTCTCGTACAGAATCTCTGGTTTTGTGTCCCACCCCAGGACCTGATGGCCGAGGACGGTGTGTTTATAATGTGACCAAACAGGTTGAGATTCAACCTGCAAATCCTTCCACCACACACCAGTGACAGGCAGGGTGAGTAGGAGAGATTCCTGGTCAGCCATGGGATGGAAAGAACGTTGGAACCTCTACCATCACTAGATTACAACATGCATGTAAAAGAGCATGTTGCTGTAGCAACTCCGTCACGCTAAGTGAACTGTAACACACCACCACTACTTTGATAACAATAAAGTAGACACAAGTATGAGAGTGTCCATCTTGCTGTCCTGGATCTGACAATGTTTTGTAAGTACCAAGTGAATCAGTTTGACAACTTCAGATGACCTTTGCCCTGAGGAGCAAAAATAATATGTTTCGCTTCAGTTTTGGAAATAGGGTTTTCCCGGAATTGAACAGAAAGCGGGACAAATCCCGGATTCATTTTAATTTTGATCGAATAGAGGTGTTCAGAATCATGAGAGGTTTTGGGCAGCGCAGAGAGAAACTGGTTGCTGTGCCAGGAGGGGCCGGTAACCAGAGGGCACAGGTTTAAGGTAATGGGCAAAAGAGCCGGAGGCGAGGGGGTGAGAATTTTTTTTTCATCTGGAACGCGCTGCCTTAAATGGGATTTGAAGGAGGTTCGACAGTGACTTTCAGAAGGCAATTGGATGTGCACTCGAAGAAAGCAATTTTTCAGCAGAAAGAACAGGAATGCGGGATAATTGAAAAGAACGGACAGGATGGGTGGATTCAACTCCCTCTGTGCTCTATGAGTCTCATAACATGGAGAACGATAATTGTCGATATCACTGTGCAAAGCTCAGCCTCGGACTCTCTGCTTAGAAGCGAGTTGACAATCTGCTGAGGTTATTTCAAAAAGCTACCTTCAATATAAGTTGCAATTCAAGTTCCCTCAGGCGACTGATTCCAAATGTAAGAGCGCTCGATTGCCTGATAGTTTTAGAAACAAACTGCCTCGGTCCCCACTGAGTGAATGTCTGTTGCTAGGGTTCCTCTGCGAGCGCTCAAAGTAACGGCTTAATCCCTTGGCTTAAAAGTGAAAATTGGTTTTGTCACTTTAGTAAGCCTCACTCCAAATTGTCTTCCAACTGAACTCCAAAAGTTCGGCGGCAGCAGCAGCACAGGAAGCCCAGGTAGCTTCAAACCTCCATAAGTCTCTGAGTCAGTGATTATCCAGGATTGTACTCCTCAGCTTTGGCAAGAGAGGTCCAGCCAAACATCGCCTTCATCAAGACACGAGTATTTCAGAAAGCCATGCCAATGTGTTGGAGTATGCACTTTAAGGGGGAATTTGCAGGAGGCCGCAGGTAAAGTGTATGGGAGTGAGACTAACTGAATGGCTCTTTGAAAAAGCTGGCACAGATACAATGGGCCGAATGGCCTCCTTCTGTGCTGTCTGATTCTGTGAATCATCCTGACAGAGCTCCTACATTCTACCCTGTGCCATTCCAAAGCTCTGATGCCCGTGACCTGGCTCCCATCAAAAAGTGTTTACCTGTCACCTGCACCTACTATGCACCCTGACCTGCATTAGTTCCTGATTAAGGAAAGCCTCAAATTTAAAATTCTCATCCTCGTTTTCAAAACCCTCCATGGCCTCACCCTCTCCATATCTCTAATCTCCTGCAGCCGTACAACCCTGCAAGATATCTGCACTCCTAAATTCTTGGCCTCTTGAGCATCCCATATATTTTCACTCATCTACCATTGGCAGCTCTGCCTTCAGCTGCCAGCCCCCAAGCCCTGGAAGTTGCACTCCAAACCTCTCCACCACTTTACCTCCCTTTTTCCTTTTAAGACACTCCTTAAAACCTACTGCTTTGACCAAGCTTTTGGTCGTCTGACCTCTAATATCTCCTTATGTGGCTCAGTGTCAAATCTTGCTTTATAGTGCCCCTGTGAAACTCCATAGGATGGTTAACTACTCTCAAAATGCTGTATAAGCACAAGTTATTACCGTATGATGAGTGATGGATCAGTGCATAACAGCACAATAATTTATCTCTGCAGTGGCATTGGAGAGAAGATAAACAAAGAAACTTGACAGATCCTATCAGATTGATGGACGTGAAGTTGCTCTGACAGTATACCCCTGAACCAACAGCATTAAAAAAAATCAGAAGACCTGGTCATTAGCACATTGTGGTTGGTGGGAGTTTGCTGTGTGCAAATTGGTTGCTGCATTTCCTACATTCTAACTGTAATGGCACTTAACAAAAAAAAGTGCTTCATTGTTAGGTGTTTTGGGGTATCCTGAACTTGTGAAATGTGATGTGTCTCTCTGTGTGTCTGTCTGTGTGTCTATCTGTCCATGTGTCTGTGTGGTTATGTGTCTGTCTGTCTATGTGTCTGCCTGCGTGTCTGTCTGCCTGTGTGTCTGTGTGGTTATGTGTCTTGTCTGTCTGTAAGTATGTCTGTGTACCTGTCTGTCTGTGTGTCTGTCTGTCTGTGTCTGCCTGTCTGTGTACCTGTGTGTCTGTCTGTCTGTGTGTCAGTCTGTGTGTGTGTGTCTATGTGTGTGTCTGTCTGCCTGTGTGTCCACCTATCTATCAATTTCTTTCATTTCTTTTTCTCTTTTTCTTTATTTCCTTTTTCTCCTTTCCCTATTTATTTACCTCTTTCTCTCTCACCTATTTCAATTTGTTCTCTATTTCTCTCTCCTGTTCTTTTTCTTTCTCCCTCTCTTTTTCTCTTCCTCCCTCTTTCTCTATTTCTTTTTTTTTCCCTCTCTCTTTCGTGTCTTCTTCTCTTTCATTTTCTCTTTTTATCCTTCATAGTAAATTCCTACTGCCTGCACTCTGTGAGGTTCAGTAAAGTTTATATACATGTTGGGAAAGAACATTCACTCCTGGGTTTAATGGCTTGTTAAGCTGCAACAGCAATCAATCCCGCTGAGACAGAATGTGTGAAAGAGAGAGAGAGAGAGAAAGGAAAGTGATTGTGTGAAAAATAAAATAAACCAAGGCCCCCCCAGGCACAGACTCTGAAATACAGAGCACAGTTGATGCTTCGATAGGGACTGTAAGCGGAGGATGAAAAGCATTAAATTTTAATATCTTCGCCATGCCAAAAAAAATCACATTATCTTCACCTCTGGCCAAAATAAAAGAGTATTTGAGGAAATGGCCCCTCATTTAAGTGTTCTTAACAGTTTTAGAGCATTTGTCCTATTGAATTACAGCCCACACTTGTCTAGATAATAACAGTGCTTTCCCGTCAAACAATGCCCTTTCACACACAGAAGAAGGCAAAATCTGTGAGTTCGATGTTAAGGAACAAACCGGGTTAGAGGTCGGTGTCATAGAACATAGAACATAAGTAATAAGAGCAGGAGAAGACCAGACGACACCCCCTGAGCCTGCCCTGTCATTCCGTATGATCATGGCTGATCTTTGGTTTCAACTCCACTGTCCCGCCTGCTCCCCATATCCCTTGATTCCCTGAGAGACCAAAAATGTGTCTATCCCAGCCTTAAGTATATTCAATGATGGAGCATCCACAACCCTCTGGGGTAGCGTGTTCCAAAGATACACCAGTCCTTGAGTGAAGAAATTTCTCCACAACTCAGTCCTAAATGATTGGCCCCTTATCCTGAGACTGTGACACCCGTGATCTAGATTCCCCATCTAGGGGAAACAACCTCTCAATGTCTACTCTGTCAAGCGCCTTCAGAATTTTGTGTGTTTCTAAATGAGATCGCCTCTCATTATTCTGAACTCCAAAAAATATAAACCCAACTTATTCAGCATCTCAACATCAGACAACCCCCTCATCCCATGAACCAACTAATGAACCTTCAATGTACTGCCTCCAATGCAAATATATCCTTCCTTAAAAATGGAGGCACAATACATACAGTATCCTATGTGTGATCTCATTTAAGCCCTGTACAATTATAGCAAGACTTCTTTATCCTTCACTCCAATCCATTTGCAATAAAGGCCAACATGTCATTTGTCTTCTTAACAGTCTGCTGAACCTGCATGTTAACTTTCTGTATTCCTTGTACAAGTACATCCAAGATCTTCTGAATATCAACACTTACAAGTTTTGTGCCTTTTAAAAAGTATTCTGCTTCTCCATTCTTAAGACCAAAGTGAATGACCTCATACTTCCCCACATTATAATCCATCTGCCAACTTTTTGCCCACTCATTTAACCTGTCTGTACCTCTTTACAGCCTATTTGTGTCCTCCTCACAGCTTGCATTGGCAGCAAATTTACATATAAACATATGAATTAAGAGCAGGAGTGGGCCATTCGGCCCCTCAAGCCTGCTCCGCCATTCAGTAAGATCATGGCTGATCTGATTGTGGCCTCAGCTCCACATGCTGCCTACTCCCGATAACCTTTGACTCCCTTCTTAGTCAAGAATCTATCTACCTCTGGCTTAAAAAAATATTCAATGACCCTGCCTCCACCAGTCACTGAAACTTAGATACATTAATCTCTGTCACTTTGACTAAGTCATGAACACAGAGTGTAAATAGCGGAGGTTCCAGCACTGAGTCTTGCGGCACTCCACCAGTTACAGCCTGTAAGCTATTACCCCCAACTCCATGAGCCTTCATATTGCATATTGAGCTTTTTGGTGGCACCTTACCGAATACCTTTAAGAAATACAACTATACTACATCTACTGGTTCCCCTTTATCTACCCTACCAGTTACATCCTCAAAAGCTATAATAAATTTGTCAAAGATAATTTCCCTTTTGTAAAACCATGTTTGCTTTGCTCAATTAAACTATGATTTTCTAAATCCATTGTTAAGGCTTCCTTAATAGTAGATTCCAGCAATTTCCCGACAACTAATGTTAGGTTAACTGGCCTATAGTTCCCTGTCTTCTTCTCTCCCTCCTTTCATCCTCATGGGACAGAATATATATCTAAACATGAATTCTGTGTTAAATGCTGGAACATTGGAAAATTAAGGGTGATACATTGAAAAATTGCTACCCAATGGTTCGCAGGTGTCCTGTTTCTCATTGGGAATGTCTGATCGAGGAATAGTTTCCAGTGAAAAAGCAAGTTGTATCATAAATAACAGCAAGATTGCAAAGAAGAGGGTATAGGCTGTATTTTTATGACATTATTTTGTCTGCTGTTTTCAAATAAATGGGTTACTGCCTGTATTAAAGTAACGCAATTTTCCACACATGCTCTAATATAATGCATGGACATTTCTGGCCCTGAGAAAGAAGATGGCGGATGGTGGGAGTGGCTCTGGGTTTGGAAGATGGTATGATAGGGCAGGAGGTAAAGTAAAGAGGGTCCAGGAATTACATCCAGACAATGAAACATTATCATAATGACTACCCTTCATTGGCTTTAAAGCACTGTGGGTGCACCTACACCACATGGACTGCAACAGTTCAGGAAGGAAGCTCAGCACCACCTTCTCAAGGGCAATTAATGATGGGCCTTGGCTGAACGTCTTGTCCAAAAGGCAACACCTCTGGCAGTGTGGTGCTGCCTCGTTACTGCATTGGGAATGTCCGCCTGGATTGTGTGCTTGGGAGTGGGACTTGAAGCCACAACTTTGGTCAGATCTTAGAAGGAAGAACTTAGAGAGTGAAACAAGCAGTGAGTGCCTGAAGAGAAGCAAAACTCCTCAGCGATGCCCACACCCCATGAATGAATTAAAAAAAACTTTGGGATGTTCTGAAGTCATGAGAGGGGCTATACAAATGCAAATTCTTTCTTTCTTGTTTACTTTAGCAATGTCCGTGAGAAGTGTAGCTACTATGAATTGTAAGGGGCTATGACAATCTAATATTTTCCTCTTCCGATGACATAACCATACATTGCACTGGAGAGGCTGCAGAAGAGATTCACCAGGATGTTGCCTGGTCTGGAGCGTTTCTGCTATGAAGAGGGATTGGATAGGCTAGGGTTGTTTTCCTTAGAGCAGAGAAGGCTGAGGGGGGATCTGATTGAGGTGTACAAAATTATGAGGGGCATAGATAGGGTAGAAAGGAAGAAACATTTCCCCTTAACAGAGGTGTCGATAACCAGTGGAATTTCTTTTCACCCAGAGGGTGGTTGGAATCTGCCTGAGGGGGTGGTAGAGGCAGGAACCATCAGGACATTTAAGAGGTATTTAAATGAGCACGCCATAGCATCCAGGGTTATGGACCAAGTGCTGGAAAATGGGATTAGAATAGATAGGTACTTGATGGCTGGCATGGACACCATTGGCCGAAGGGCCTCTTTCCGTGCTGTTATAACCCTATGACTCTATAAATAAAAGGTGATTAAGTAAAGCCCTGCGTCTTGCGAGGGCACCCTCAGCTTCAACTGAGTTTTGCTTCTCTTCAGGCACTCACTGCCTGTTTCGCTCTCTAAGTTCTTCCTTCTAAGATCTGACCAAAGTTGCGGCTTCAAGTCCCACTCCCAAGCACACAATCCAGGCGGACGTTCCCAATGCAGTAACGAGGCAGCACCACACTGCCAGAGGCGTTGCCTTTTGGACAAGACATTCAACCAAGGGCTAGTCTGTCCTCTCAGTTGGATGTAAAATCTCTCGTGGCACTATTTGAAGAAAAGCAGGGGAATTTTCCCCTGTGACCTGGCCAATATTGATCCCACAGCCAACATCTGAAATAAACTGTCTGGTCATTTATTGGGGTCTTGCTGTGTGTTAATCAGCTGCCACGCTTACGACATTAGATCAGTGAATACACCTCAACCACAAAGCTAATGGCTATAAAGTGCTGCGGAACTTTCTGAGGTTGTGAAAGGTGCTATATAAATGTAAATTGTTTGTTGTGCCTTATAAACCACAATACTTCCACCTCCCACCCCGCCCCACCCCACACAGAGCTAAGTAACCTGCTGGGAGAGACAAAGAGCCATGTAATAACACAAGCCAATCAGACTCATTCCCCAGGGCAATTCCTTGACCAATCAGGGTCAAGCTGCCTGGTTTAAATTTAAAACAATGCTTGGCAGCTCACAGTCAGTCACCATCTCTCTGCACTCTCCATGGCAACGTTTCTACCAATCGGCGTCCACTTGCCAACCAAACAGCACTCTCTTGTCATGCAGTATAAATTGTTGTTTTGCCCTTGCATCGGTATTCTTGCAAAGTGTCCTGATGAGTGCAAGGCGAAAAGCTTCAACATGTTTCTTTTTCCAGCAATACTCAATTAGAATCATAGAATCAGAGAACAATCAGGTTACAGCACAGAAGGAGGCTATTCGGCCCGTAATGAGCATGCTGACTCTCTGTAAGATTAGGGAGAGAATGATACTGGAAACATGCTCTCTGGCCATCTTAGAAAATCAGAAGCCGTCCAAGAGACCATAATGAGCCTGAACCCTGAGAGCAAAATAATGATGAGCGCCATTCACTATATTCCATCTGATAGTGATTAAATTGGTAGTCTTGTGTATTCTACGCCATATAAAGTCCACATTGGACCGGTGGAATAGTTTTTTCCTCTCAGTCCACCCTAATTTAGCAATAAACTACAACCTCTATTGAAAAATGTAGATAACCTAGAGAAGGTAAATAACTGCATCTGTGGTGCTGACTAAGTCTTACATTTAACTGTCATTGAAAATGCATCACTGGGACAGCAATGCTGACCGAGCTCCCTGGAGAAAACACTCTGCACCATTCAACAAAAGGGCTGTTTTCATACATATAGATCGAATTGTCAATGCTCGGCATCTCCTTACCAGGACAAAATGGGAGCAAAGCTTAAAGGTGATTCATAGCAGGTCATTTCACACAAAAAAAGCTTTGGTGGGAAGGGGAAACCAATCTGTCAAAACATCAACGTAAACATAGGGAGGAACCTCGTGCCCTCCTGCGTGGTGGGTATTGTGGTGGGGGAGGCATTTAGTCAGGTGGGGACCCCATTACCTTCCAGCTTCCAACCCAACTAAGCCCATGGTGTGAAGGCCTGTTGACAGTTTTCTCACCTTACTGCCAATTGAGGCTCAGAGGTGGGCAATTCATACCCAAAATTGCACTACTGCTGGTATTAACCGAACGGCAGGCAGCGTGGGGGTTGTGGGAGGGGTTGCTCACTGTTCGGGAAGCATGACGAGCTAACGTGCAGGGTGCAAAGGATGGGATGGGGTGGTTCCACATTCAAAGACACTCAGTGACTGATCAACAGGCCTGACATCCCACTGAGAGCCACTGCCCTGTCCTTCCTGCCCTATCCATTCCCAACCTCTCCCACGCAACCCCCACCCTGCATCCCCTTCCAGCAATCACTCGCCTCTAGCCTGAGATTCAGCTGAGATTCCGAGGCCTCGGGTGGCTGTGGTACTGGTAGCAGCCGCCACCTCACCGGCGGAGCTGCCTTCAATAGAGTTGCTGGCCTTTGATTGGCTGGCAGGTCTCGGTAGGCAGGACGTCTGCTTCCAGGGTCCTTGATCCTAGGGAAGGCCCACTGGTCTACTGAAAAGTGCCTGACTGGCAGGCCTTCCCAAAATGTGGCGGTGAGGAGCTCTCACCAACTCTCTAGCTGGAAGCCAAGGCCCCCATTGCCTTCACAAGATTCCACCCATAAACACACACACACACACATACATAAATGACACCCTCCTATAAACACACACACCCACACATACACATACAAATGACACCCTCCCATAAACACACACACACATACACACATACACATACACACACATACATAAATGACGCCCTCCTATAAACACACACACACACAAACACACACACAAATGACACCCTCCCATAAACACACACACACACACAAATCACACCGTCCCATAAACAGACACAAGCACGCATATACACACACACATCCATAAATGACACCCTCCTATAAACACACACACACACACACACACACTAAACACACACACACACTTACATAAATGAGACCCTCCCATAAACACACACACACATAAATGATACCCTCCCATAAACACACACACACACACACACACGTAAATGATACCCTCCCATAAAAACACACACACATATACACACACACACATAAATGATACCCTCCCATACACACACACACACACACACACACATACACACACATAAATGACGCCCTCCTATAAACACACACATACACACACACAAATGATACCCTCCCATAAACACACACATATAAATGATACCCTCCCATAAACACACACACGTACTATACTCCCGTAAGCACTTGCCCCATGAACACACATACCACAAAATAAACACACATACACACACATAAATGACACACCCCCTATAAACACATGCAAACACACCCTCACAAACACAATTCCCCAAAAATACACAGACATGGAAACAACTGAAGGGAGGTGGTAGAATGGCGATAATGTCACTGGGCTAGTAATCCAGAAGCCAAGGTTATTGTTCAGAGGGCACGGGCTCAAATCCCACCTCAACAGCGTTCAGTTAGTAAAATCTAGAAATTGAAAACTAGTCTCAGTAACGGTAGCTATGAAACTATCATCAATTATCATCAAAAACTCATCTGGTTCACTGTTTTCCCTTTAGGGAATGAAATCTGCCATCCTTACCCGGTCTGGCCTACATGTGACTCTTGATCCATAACAGTGTGGTTGACTCTGGACTGCCCTCTGAAATGGCCTAGCAAGCCACTTAGTTCGAGGACAATTGGGGATGTGCAACAAATGCAGCCCTTGGCAATGATGCCCACATCCCATGAAAGAATAAAAAAAAAACTCACGCGCATAAAGATATCACGTGCACACAGAGGCATACACAGAGGCATACACACCAAGCCAGACGCAGCTGATATTTAATGCCAGTGAGACAATCGTACTGGATTATTATTTTCGAAGCTGAGGGAATTGGCAGCCAGTTAGAAAGCAGGGCTTTTTTGGCACCCGCAGTAAAGCTGATTAAAATACCTCTGTCCTGTAGGAAAATTGTACAAACAGCAACCTCAATCATAGAACAGCCTCTCTGTCTCGCTCACTCCCTCTCCAGCATATTTATATGATAATATGATTATTTTTTAACAAGCAACTCACATGCTGAAATTTCACTTATGACTGAATGTGAGGCAGAAAAGTAGGAGCAGACTTAACCCTCATCTTTCAACCCAACCTCTACGATTCTCATTATTCTGATTCAGATCTCCAGAGAATTTCCTCAACTAGTTATCTTGCAGAAAGGCTTCCCAAACAAGACCTTCAATTCAGCTGTAAAACATTAGGCTTGAGAACTGAGAGTTTTGCTTTATTACAGTGCTTGTTTTAAAACTCCACAGGGACCATTCAAATTTAGCCCCTTTAGCACAGAATTTATATTCCGCTATTGTGTTTATTCAGTCGCTCAATATCCAGAGCCATTTTCCTAACCTTCTACACAAAGGCGTCAGTATTACAAGAAACATGCTTTAATTCTTAATGTGCCATTAAATATTACACTTGATTGAACCTTAAGCCAAACTCATCCAGGCAGGTGTAAAACATGGTATAGATTCCTCAGAGAACCAATATCAAGCCTATCTAACTCAAACGCGATGTCTGAGCATCCCGCTGCAATGAAAATCCACATTCCTTGAGGTCTTCTTAAACTGATTGGCTCCCCCAGCTCAACATTGAAGGTCATGCAACCAGGAGTACCTGGGGAGGGGGGGGTGAGGAGCTACAGATGGATCCATGAACCAGCCCGAGTTACCTCCCTGGCAACAGGACGAGTGGAAAGCCCAAAGGAAACAAAATGACTGACGCTCCAAATGCACGGTTTCATTTGATTGAGGATCCCAGTTAAAGAGGCGAGGTGTAGTGTGAAAGGTACATCCATGATTGCACAGGGTAGAGGCAGGTATAAGGTACCTGGTGACAACAGTAGGCTATTAGGCCTCTTGCAACTGTGCGCCATTTTATTAGCTATGGTAGTTCTACCTTAATCCAAATTCCCTGTCTGTTCCTCAACTGCCTTAATATTCTTATTCTGCAAATAGCTATATCCTTTTTACACATTCCAAATAATTCAACATTTCTGGCTTTGTTGCCCATTGTATTCCACATTCTCACAATCCTCTGTGTGAAGATGTTTTTTTTCCCTAAATTCATTTTTAATTCAGTGTATTCTAGTCCAAAAAGAATTTTAACCCTAATATCTCTATGGTAATCAAACCACCTTCATTGGAGGTCCAGCTTAATGATAATAAGAGCAAACTGTAATAGGAAAACATCTCAAAAAAGAATATCAACTCCTGCAGCTATCTTGAAAATACTCCCTCACACCTTGCTTCCTGTAAGGAGTATATTCCACTCCCCCAGTTTCTCGGTCTCCATTGCATCTGTTCCGATGATGCAACCTTCCACACCAACACTTCTGATATGTCTTCCTTGTTCCTCAGTCAAAGATTCCCCTTTACCATGGTTGACAGGGCTCTCCACTGTGTTTGTTTCATTTCACAACTTTTCCCTTCCTCTCAGAACCGTGATAAGGTTCCCCTTGTCCTTATCTTCCACACCAGCAGCCTCCACATTGAAGGGATCATTTTCCGCCGTTTCCGCCATCTTCAGTGTGACTCCACCACCAAAAACGCCCCCCCCTCCCCTTCACCTTCTGCATTCCGAAGGGACCATTCCCTCTGATACACCCTGGTCTACTCCTCAATCATCCCCAACACCCCCTCCCTTTCCCTTGCCACTTTTCCATTAGGCACAGGAGACACAGAGATGCAACATTTAGCTCCTCTCTCCTGACTGTCCAAGGCCCCAAACATTCCATCAGGTCAAACAGTGATTTAAGATGTGTTCTTGTAATTTAGTATACTGTGTTAGCTGCTGACAATGTGCTCTGCTCCATGTTGGGGAGATCAAATGCAGATTGAGTGACCACTTTGCAGAAGGCTGCTTTTCAGCTGAAGTGTGTCATTTCAATTCTCCACCCTGCTCTCATCCTGATCTTACAGAATCACAGAATTGTTACAGCACAGAAGGAGGCCATTTAGCCCATCGTGTCTGCACCAGCTCTCCAAATGAACAATTCACCAAGTGCCCTTCCCTCATCTTCTCCCCGTAACCCTGCACATCCTTCATTTTCAGACAACAGTCAACTTCCCTTCTGAATGTTTGAATTGAATTGCACTCTCAGACAGTGCATTCTAGACCTTAATCACTTGCTGGATGAAAAGCTTTGCCTTCATGTATCTTTTGCTTCTTTTACTTATTACTTTAAATCTGTGCCCTCTCATTCACAATCCTTTCACGAGTGGGAACAGTTTCTCTCTATCTACTCTGTCCAACCACCTCGTGATTTTGAATACCTCTATCAAATCTCCTTTCAGCCTTTTCTTCTCCAAGGACAACAGTCCCAATTTCTGCAATTAATCTCCGTAATTGAAGTTCCTCGTCCCTGGATTGATTCTCATGAATCTTTTCTGCACTCTCTCCAAGGCCTTCACATCCTTCCTAAAGTGCAGTGCCCAGAACTAGATTTAAACTCCAGCTGAGGCCGATCTAGTGACTTATACAAGTTCAACATAACCTCCTTGCTCTTGTACTCTGTGCCCCTATTTATAACTCCTAGGACATTGTATGCTTTATTAAATGCTCCCTCAACCTGTTCTGCCACCTTCAATGACTTATGCACATAGACATCCAGGTTTATCTGCTCCTGTACCCCCTTTAGAGTTACACCCTCTTTCCTTTCGTCTCTTCATGCCCTTCCTACCAAAATGAATCATTTCACATTTCTCTGCATTGAGCTTCATCTGCCACCTGTCCACCCATTCCACCAACTTGTCTATGTCCCTTTGAAGTTCTACACTATCCTCCTCACGGTTCAAAATGGTTCCAAGTTTCATATCGTCCACGCATTTTGAAACTGTGCCCTTTACACCAAGATCATTAATATATATCAGGAAGAGCAAGGATCCCAACACTGACCCTTGGGAACTCCATTACAAACCATCCTCCAGCATGAAACATATCCATTTACCACTGTTCTGTTTCCTGTCACTAAGCTAATTTCGTATTCATGTTGTTACTGTCCCTTTGATTCCATCAGCCACAACTTTACTCACAAGTCTTGATGCAGTTTATCAAATGCCTTCTGGAAATCCACATATACCGTGTCAACAGCATTTCCCTCATCAACTTTCCCAGTTACCTCTTCAAAAAACTGAAGCAAGTCAGTTAAACATAATTTTTCTTTAACAAATCCATGCTGGCTTTCCTTAATTAACCCACATTTGTCCATGCGACCATTAATTTTGCCCCAAATTACTGTTTCTAGAAGTTTCCCCACCACTGAAGTTAAACTGGCTGGCCTGTAGTTGCTGGACATATCTTTACAAACCCTTGCCCTCGGCCTCTGGCAGTGTTACAATGAATGTCAATGTAAATCTGAGGCTGTTGCTTGTCTAGGCCATGGGACAGCTCTCCCAATTTTGGCACAAGTTCTCAGGTAAGGAGGACCTTGTAGGGTCGACTGGGCAGTGTGTGCCTTTGCCATTTGCGGTGCTTAGGTCAATGCCAGGCGGCCTGTCTGGTTTTATTCTTATTTGACTTTTCTGTAATGGTTTGGTACAAATGATTGGCTTCTGAGTGCAGTTTCAGAGTGCAGTTAAGAGTCATAAATAACAATTTATATTTATGTAGCGCCTTTAACATAATGAAACATTCGATGATGCTTCATTGAGAATGATAAAACAAAACATGACACTTAGCTACGAGGAGATATTGGGTCAAATGGCCAAAAGTTTGGTCTTAGAGGTAGGTTTTAAGGAGTGTCTTAAAGGTTGGAAGCTTCTGGCATTGGCAACTGAAGACATGGCCACCAACGGTGGAGCAATTAATATTGAGGATGTGCAAGAAGCCAGAATTCGAGAATAACAGATATCTTGGAGGGCTGTGGAGGAGAAGGAGATTACAGAGATAGGGAGGAATGAGACCATGGAGGGATTCGAAAACAAGAATGAGAATTTGCTTGACTGAAGCCAATGTCAGTCAGTGAGCAAAGGGATGATAGGGGAATGGGACTTGCTGAGGTTTAAGATAAAGGCAGCAGAGTTTTGGATGACCTCAATTTAACAGTGGGTAGGATGTGGGAGACCAGTCAGGAGGGCATTGGAATAGCTGAGTCTAGAAATAACCTCAGCATGAATGAGGGTTTCAGTGGGAGTGGCAGATGAGCTGAGGCAGATGATGTTAAGGAGTGGAAGTTGGGAGTCATAGTGTTGGAAGGGGTTATCAACAGTGCTTTCGAGCAGCACTTACTCAGCAACAACCTGCTCACTGATGCTCAGTTTGGGTTTTGCCAACGCCACTCAGCTCCTAACCTGATTGCAGCCTTGGTCCAATCATGATCAAAAGTGCTGAACTTAAGAGATGTGGTGAGAATGATTGCTTTCAGCATCAAGGAGCCCTAGCAAAACTGGAGTCAATGGGAATCAGGGGGTAAATTCTCTGCTGGTTGGAGTCATACCTAGCACAAAGGAAGATGGTTGTGGTTGGAGATCAGTCATCTCAGCTCCAGGACATCACTTCAGGAGTTCCTCGTGGCCCAACCATCTTCAACTGCTTCATCTTTCCTTCCATCATAAGATCAGAAGTGGGGATGTTCGCTGATGATTGCAGAATGATCAGTACCACTCACGACTCCTCAGCTACTGAAGCAGTCTGTGTTTATACGCAGTAGGACCTGGACAATATCCAGGCTTGGGCTGATAAGTAGCAAGTAACATTTGCACCACACAAGTGCCAGGCAATAGCCATCTCCAACAAGAGAGAATCCAACCATCTCCCCATCATATTCAATGGCATTACCATCGCTGAATCCCCTACTATCAATATCCTGGGGGTTAAACATTGATCAGAAACTGAACTAGACCAGCCAGAAAAACATCTTGAAACTGAAAATACAATAAAGATTGGGTGGCATGGATGCTAAAAGGTAAGGGCATATTTTACTAACCTTATTGAATGTTTGAAAACAAGTAACAGAAAAGGTAGCTAAGGGCAATGCAGTCAACATAATATACTTTGATTTTCAAAAGGTCTTCTACAAGGTGTCGCATAGCAGAATCGTGACTAATAACAAAAACATTTGGAATTGAACAGGAAGTACTGGAACGGATAACAAGTTGACCACAGAACAGAAAGCAGGGAGCAGGGGTCACATTTTGGGACCAGATGGAGTCAAGAACCAGAAAGAAAATCCTCCGAGCAGTGATGGTAAAAATGCCGCCTCCATTTCCACCTCTGGCTATTTTCAACAGAGCAGGAAAGGGGCTGGATCAGGAACCCCATTTGCTGCTGTTTACACATTACTGGCACCATTCTCAAAGTGGGCATTTCAGCAATTTCAGCAACTTTTACTGAGACGGCCGCATTTTGGAAGCTTTTCTCAATCACATCGGCAAAGTGGAGGCATGAACCATAGATTGGAGTCAGGAAGGGTATAAAAGGTAAGTAAAGATGCTATTACCCCTTCGCAGTTCATCATGAAATGCTGAAGCCTGGGTTATATCTGTGTTTACTAAAGTGACAGTGTTGTGAATGGAAAAGGTCAGTGGCCATTAAATAATGTGGTTGCCAGGTTGTTACCTCTGCCAACTTCTGACAAGTGAAAGAACAGCGTTGTCAAAGTGGAAACGTCTTCAGATGCATTAGAATAGATTATGCCATGCATAAAGTGCTGTTCTGCATTGTACAACGTTGAAAGGCTAGCCCAGTGTGAGGCTCCATGCTAATTGTTTAAACTCTTGCCATCGCTGTCATTCATTCTTTGCAGAACTGCCCAGTCACTTTTTTTCTATGAGCCTTTGGCTTCCTTCAAAGACACTAATGGATTCTGTACCGCAGAGTTTAATGACTTTGACAGGTTAATCAGCTCCTGAGGAGGATTTTTTTTTCAACGGCCCATTCAAGCGATGTTCATTTATTTAGCCAAATTTATGAGTGAGAAAGATAATGGTCAGTAACTTTTGAAGTTTGGGGCAGTGTGCAGTGTATCTGGGGAGTACCTTAAAGATGCGCTGGGGACCCAGATAAAGTTAGAATTAAAACTACTTCTAGCTTCTGGGTGACTATAGGATTGACAAACCCTGAACCCCACGGAACTCACTTCCCATCCTCCCCAACCAACCCCTGAACCCCCACAGGACTCTCCCCCCAGACCCTCACTACCACCTCAACTAGCCTCCCCCTCTCAACCACCCTCCAGGCCCTACCCAGCTCAAACCCCTCTCCTCCCAGGCACGACCTGACCTGCCCTCCCCCCCATCCCCCGGCCCCCCACCCACTGACCTGACCCCACCCCACCCTGCCCACCAGGCCAAACCCCACACCCAGGCCTGACCCACCCAACCCCCCTGGCCTGACCTGACCAACCCCCAAGCCCCAACCCAACATCGCGCCTCCAGGCTCAATCTGACCATCCTCGCCATACCTGAGTCAACCACCCCCCCCACAGGCCTAACTGGCCCACCCAGCCACCATCCGTGAGGGCGAGGGGGTCTTTATGCTGATCTGAAGAACTTTGGCCGATGCCCCTGGAAACAGAGGCAGGCCTTTTAACCAGGCCACCCTGCCCTCCCGTCTGCTGGCACATTCAAGACAGGGGCGGCTGGTGACATCGGGAAAAGTCTCAGCTTCTGATTCTTGCCCCATTGATGAAAATCCAGCCCTGGGTGTTAAAAATTGTTACTTATATTGCGAAAAGGTGGGAAGTTCTTCAGTAAACTTCAATCCCCTTGCCTAACAAAAACCTGTCAATCGCAGTTTTGAAACTGTCAATTGGCCCCCGGCCTCAACAGTTTTTTTGAGGGGGAAGAGCTCCAGATTTCCACGACCTTACAACTTCTAACCATCACGGCCACTCTTCCTTGGAGCCTTTTTTAATGAATCTATAGTTATTTTGAGATCGGATGACAACACTCCATAAGCCCAACATGCACTCTACTCATACGGACTCGAAACGTTAACTCTGTTCCTCTCTCCACAAATGTTGCTAGACCTGCTGAGTTTTTCCAGCATTTTCTGTTTTTGTTTCAGATTTCCAGCATCCACGGTAATATGCTTTTTGCACCATACTCTAGATTGTTTTCAAGTGTTGAGCTTTCCCTTTGGCTTATTCTCCACTCTCCTCTTCTTCCCCTGATGGCAAATGGGGTTAGAACTTGGTATATGCTGCACCAGGTTTTTTTGGGCATTAAATGATCTTAAAGTATACCAATTTAACAGAGGAACATCCTGTGGTGTACCTGTGGCTCTTACTGGGTAAGTTCATGCAAGGCATTACTTATAAGCGCACCAGGCAGACACCTAATGCATGCACATTAAACATAATAACGGAGAAAGAAATGCTTGTATTTATCTAGCTCCTTTCATACCACAGGATGTCCTAAAGTGCTTTATAATAGACAATTGCATACGTTCGGAGAATGCTTTCTGTTGTAACATAGGAAATATGGCAGCTAATTTGCAGACAGCAAGATCCCACAAACAATAATGTGAGAATGACTAGATAATCTATTTCCTGTATTGTTAATTTGAAGGATAAATATTGGTCAGGACACCGGGGATGACTTTGCTGCCTTCCTTCAAAAGAGTACTGTTCAAATGTTCTTCCATCCACGTGAGAAGACAGACAAGACCTCAGTTTAACAGCTCATTTGAAAGACGGCACCTTCAACAACGCAGCACTCGCTCAGTACTGCAGTGGGTAGTATCAGATTTAATTTTTGTGTTCAAGTCTCTGTAGTGGAGCCTGAACCCACAACCTATTGACTCCAAGTGGTACCAATTGAGCCACAGCTAACAGGGAGTAGCGACAACGACCTCAGACTGTGTGACAGAAAGGCATTGTGTCAAGGATGTGATTGTTTGCATTCTATTCCTCTTATCTACTTTACACTAATTCACATTTTTATTCTATCAGTGCACATATGTCTCAGACAATGGAGGTGTCAGCTGTGGCTCAGTTCATAGCACCCTCGCCTTTGAATCAGAGGGTTGTGGGTTCATATCCCACTCCCGGAAACCAAGAACTGTGATTGTACTCGAATGAGTTGCAATCTGTGACTGTTGATAACTCAAAAGAGTTAAGCCCAATTGATGAAACATAAGACGTATGTCTCAGATAATGTTGGGAAATATCTGAGGAATGTAAAACTAGCACGGCGAGAGATAAAGGATTTGTGCCTTGCCGCTAAATTATAAAGGCTGCTCCTATTTTCTCATCCATCTTAATGCAGATAGAGTTTGCTTCAATATCCTGATTGTGTTAAGGAGAGTAATGCTTTTGAAGGAGATGGCGCATGACCATTTGTAAACATGATTAACAACTCTAGCAACCGTTAAAATTATATAAGATTCCCTCAAAGTTTTACTGACTTCCACTACCCCGTCCCTCCCACCATCATTTTCTATTCACCTGTTCTCCGATGCACACCATTCTCCAAACAAAAGGCTCACAGGTCCTTGACAATCTGACTGGGAGATAAAAGGCAGATTTGCTTTTGTTTGATTCATCTCTGAGCACTTTACAGATGATGAATAACTTTGGAGTGTTGTCCCTGTTGTTATGTAGAGGCGCATCCAGGAGAAGCATGAAATCTGAGCAGTTTAGCAATCTTACTCCTGTCTCCATGCTGATGTTAGGTTCTTTACTTCCCCCTTACCGAAAAATTGCTTAATGTACAATATAGGAAAAGGCCATTCAGCCCAACTAAACACTGCCTTATCCTCTACATGAACCTAATTCCACTTCTCCCCGCCTAATCCTATCAGCATATCCTTCTATTCCTTTCTCCCTCACGTATTTATCTAGCTTCCCCTCAAAGACATCTACACTATTTATCTAGGATAATCTTTGTGGTCCCGAATTCTGTGTTCTAACCACTCTCTGGGTGCAAAAGTTATTAGCGACTATCTCGTGTTCATTGCCACCAGTTTAGTTGTCCCCCATAAAGGGGAAACGTCTGTTCTACGCCTGCCCTGTCACATTTTAAGAGCTTGAGTGTCGCTGAAAAGAGAGACATGCTGCCAACGCTTTCCAGCATGCACTCATCAGGACAAATGGAAGAATGCCAAATTTCAAACGATCACAATGATTTATACTCCAGGAGTAAAGGGGTGCTGATTGGTTGGCAAGTCAACTCTGATTGGTTGAGGAATTGCCATAAAGAAAGCTACAGGGAACTATAGGCTCCCTATGCTTCGGGGTAGTTTGGACAAAAATAATTTTAAGAGTTTGATAGGGAGGCATAGAAAAAAAGTTTCTACTTTCTACCAATGCAATTTCCTCAAATCTAATGCACTGTGCATTAATGCACTAAGATATTAGGTGTTGCTTATGTCATGAACATTTTTTGTGCTAAAATGTAAAGTAACAGACCAACGAATGATGTCGAATGATGAACTCAGCCAATATTCAGCTAACTCCAACCAAGCTTACCAACCGGATGTTTCACTGGGACAAAAAGCAGTCAGAGTTTGAGTCGCACTATGCTTGCAAGTCAGCATAACCTTCTATTCCTTTCTCATTTTCTGGAGGAGAGGTTAATCTGGAGGACGGACTGCTCCCTCAGGTGGATGTCAAAAAAGAGCCCAGGAGTTTACCTCGGTGGCCTGGTCAATATTTCTCCCTCAGCTAACGCCACACTATTGTTTGTAGGAGCTTGCTGTGTGTAAATTGGCTGCCATGTTTCCTACATTGCAACAGTGACTACACTCCAAAAGTATGTCATTGACTGCATAGCTCTTTGGCATATCCTGAGGTCAAGGAAGGCAATATGTAAATGAAGGTTTATTTTTAAGATACCAATGATTGCATTGAGAAAAGGATAGAATTTATTAGCACCCAGTACAGCAGCTTAAATATTCACTCCCTCTATCACCAGCATGGTGGCACTGGGGCACAGCAGCATTGTGGTTATGTTACTACTCTGGTAATCCAAAGGCCTGAACGAATGATCTTGAAGTAGGAGCTCAAATCCCACCAATGCAGCTAGGCGTTTTCAATTCAATTAAAATAAAGAATTATGAAAGCTAGTCTCAGTACCGGTAACTACTGGGTTGTTGTCAAAACCCATCTGGTTCATTAATGCCCTTTAGAGAAGGAAAATTTGTTGTGCTTACCTGGTCTGGCCTCTATGTGACTCCAGACCCACAGCGATGTGGTTAACTCCCAACTGCCCACTGAAATGGCCAAGGAAGCTACTCAGTTTTATTCAAGCAGGTGGCTCACCACCAGCTTCTCAAAGGTAATTAGGAATGGGCAATAAATGTTGACTTTTCCAGTGATGTTCATATCGCATGAATGACTAAAAACAAAATTATGAGGAAATGTCTTCCCCCCCAGTCAGGGTAGGGAGGGGGGGGAGTGCAGGAGCGGGCGCGGGCAGGCGCACCTCCGATCGGCGCCCCCGATTGGACGCCGCCATTTTATGTGGGCGGGCCAATTAAGGCCCGTCCAGCGTGACGTCTGCCAGGAAGCGCTACGTGCTTCCTAGTGCGGGCGGTGGGGGGTGGGGAATTCCCTCAGCCGGGAGTGCGCTCTTTTGCGCATGCACGGGAGAGAGCGCACTGATCCTCCTGAGGCTAAGTGCTGCCTCAGGGAGATCGGCTCCAAATTTAAAAATGTTAAACACACGATCGCAAGGTTTCCCTGACATGTCCCCTCATGTGACACTGTCACATGAGTTGGGACATGTCCATCGCTTTTACTGGAACCTTTATTAAATATTTAAATACCCTCATGAAACCTCATCCCGCCCATGGATGAGGTTTCATGCTTTTTCTGAAGCTCGCCAGGGCTCCCGGCCTGCCCGCCATCCCTAAGTTTGGACGGGTAGATCCATTAATGAGGTTAATTACTTTTTGAATGGCCTCAATAGGCCGTTGACAGGTTGTCAGGCGCACAGCTGATTCGGCTGCACACCCGCCGACCTGGAAATGGAAATGACGCGGGGTGACATCAGGAGTTCCGTCTGACATCATCCTGTGTCATTTTACGTGTCGGCGAGCAGGTCCCGCCCCCACTCGCCGACCGGAAGATCCTCCCCATGGTTCTAGTGTGTACCACCTACAAGATGCATTGCAGCAACTCATAAAGGCTTCTTCAACAGCACCTTCCAAATCCCCAAGTCTGATCACCTAGCAGGACAAAGGCAACAGGTGCATAGATACACCAGTGCCTGCAGGCTCCCCGCCAAGACACATAGAAACATAAGAGCAGGAATTGGCCATCAACCTTGCTTTGCCATTCAATTAGATAATTGCTGATCATCCACCTCAATACCACTTTCCTGCCCTATCTGAATATTCCTTGATGTCATTAGTATACAGAAATCTCTCATTTTCTGTCTTGAACATGCTCAATGATTGAGCTTCCACAGCATCTGGGGTAGAGAATTCCAAAGATTCACCACTGTCTGACTGAAGAAATTCCTCCTCATCTCAGTCTTAAATGGCTGATCCCTTTTCCTGAGATTATATCCCCTGGATTTAGACGCACCAGCCCGAGGAAACATCTTATCTACATCCTCCCTGTCACGCCCTGTAAGAATTTTGAAACTTTCAATGAGATCATCCCCTATTGTTCGAAACTCTAGACAATACAGACCCAACCTCCCCAATCTCTCCTCATACAACAATCCTGCCATCCCAGGGATTAATCTGGTGAACCTCTGTTGCACTCCCTCTATGGCAAGTATATCCTTTCTTAGATAAGGGGACCAAAACTGTGCACATTACTCCAGGTGCAGCCTCATCAAGCATCTATACAATTACAGCAAGACATCTTTACTCCTGTACTCAAATCTCCTCACAATGAAGGCCAACATACCCTTTGCCTTCCTAATTGCTTGCTGCACCTGCATGCTAGCTTTTAGTAATTCATGAACAGGGACGCCCAGATCCATTTGGACATCTGCACTTCCCAACCTCTCACCGTTTAATAAATATTCTGTCTTTCTGTTTTTTCCACAAAAGTGAATGGCATCACACTTATTCACATTATATTCCATCTACCATGTTCTAGCCCATTCACTTCACCTGCCCAAATCCTCTTGAAGACGCCTTGCATCCTCCTCACACTTACATACCCACCCAGCTTGATGTTGTCAGCAAATTTGGAAACATTACAATTGGTCCCCGCATCCAAATCATTGATATAGATTGTGAACAGTTGTGGACCCAACACTGATCGTTGTGGTACCCTACTAGTAACGGAATGCCATTTCTTTTTATGCATTTATGGGATGTGGGCATTGTTGGCTAGGCCAGCATTTATTGCCCATCCCTAATTTCCCTTGTGATGGTAATAGTGAGTGGTCTTCTTGAACCGCTGCAGTCCATGTGGTGTAGGTACAAAAATAGTGCTGTTGAAATGCAGCAGTCAAATGAACTCCCCTTCCTTGATGTACTAGTCGAGAAATCTGCCAGGGGATTCTCTACCACGGTCTGTCACAAACCTACCTTCACTGGTCAATATACGCATTAGGATTCTTGCAGTTCCACATGCTATAAGATTGGTCTTATCGGCAACCTTGTAAAAAGGGCTGGCCCCATTTGCTCACCATGCAAGCTTGATGTCAAAATAGGCATCAAAGACATCCTACAGGATAATGGTTACCCAGATCAAATCATTTCACGCTGTATATCAAGCAACTCATGAAGGGGCCTCAGGCTGTCACTTTCGGCTCTGATAAGTGTCCAGTCTACCTCAGGTTACCCTGGAAGGGCAAGACATCTCAAAAATTTGAGCAGCAGGTGAAGCTAGCTGTTTCGCACGGCTACTGTGCAGTAGCAACATGCGTGATATTCGTCACTAACAGGATGCTGCTGTCAAGCCAAAAAGACGTTCTGCCTATCACACAAATGAGTAATGTGGTATATGAATTTCGGTGCCAGTGTGATGCTAGGTATGGAGGCCATATGCACCAAAGACTGGCGGATTGTATCAAACAGCATGTCCCAGCCACTGTCCACAATGGGTAGGGTACAGACTGTACCCAACTAGCCTGTGCTTGCAAAACTCAAAACACTGCGTCCAACATTAGATGTCATTCTGCGATTGGACAACATTTGCTAAATAATCCTCAGTGTGCTAAGAATTACGCTGACAACCAATTTAAGATTGTCAGTTGTGCTCGCAGTGTGGTACATTTACGTGTACTGGAAGCTACATATATTAATACACAGGGCCCTATACTTTTCAGACAGAAAGAACATGTACACACATTGCGCCCATTTCAGCTAAACAAAATAAGTGACAGCCATTCGCTGACTTATTCCTCAGGGCAATGTCTTGACCTCTCAAGGTCAAGCTGCCTGGTTTAAATTTCAAACAATGCTTGGCAATTAACGGTCAATCACCATCAATGGTGCATTCTCCATGGCAACACCTCTACAAATCAGAGTTCACTTGCCAACCAGTCAGCACTCCCTGCTCATAAATTGCTTTCCACTTATCTTGGTTTCCTTGCGAAGTGTCTTGATGAGTGCAAGGTGAAAAGCTTCGACATGTCCCTCTTTTCAGCTATCAATTTGTGTTCAAAAATTTTCAATTGACTCCAAACCTTGACAGCTTTTGAGGGATAGAATTTCAGACTTCCACCATCAACATAATATTCAAGGCTATGGGCCAAGTGCCGGTAAATGGGGTTAGGTAGGTAGGTCAGGTGTTTCTCACGTGTCGGTGCAAACCCGATGGGCCGAAGGGCCTCTTCTGCACTCTGTGATTCTGTGATTCTGTGATCAAACCTGTGTGAAGAAATGCCCCTTGACCTATCGCCCCTGACTGACCAAACTCTGATTTTGATGTTATGCCTCCTTTTTTTGGACTCGTGCCACAGAGGATACAGTTCCAGCCATCCATTCTGTCAAATCCTCTAATCATCTTAAACACCTCAGTTAGATCATCCCTGAATCTTCTATACTGAGCAGAATACGTGTCTGATCTATGTAACCTGTGCTTATCATTTAACCTTTTCGCTCCTTTACAGCTCTGCCTAGATCCCAACACATCGTTCCTTCACTGTCGCTGAGTCAAAACCCTGGAACTCCCTTCCGAACAGCACTCTGGGTGTGCCTACACCACATGGACTGCAGCGGTCCAAGAAGGCAGCTCACCACCGCCTTCACAAGGGCAATTCGGGATGGGCTATAAATGTTGGCCTAGCTGGCGACACCCACAGCCCATGAATGAATTTAAAAAAAATAAACATGGGCTTTAACCACAAGTATTTCAAAGAAGAAATTATTCTTCTTCTTCAAAGCAATCAGAAGTTCTCCTATTTATCAGCTGTACAAAGGTATTGCAAAGACCCTGGCAGGCTCCCTGCCTGAACTTTGACCTCTCAGTGGCTCAGAGGACAAGACAAAACAACAGTGGCAGGAGAACAGGAGCTGCTTCAAATGTTTGATGAGCTACTACAGAAAGAAAGTTGCCCTTCAATAACAGGGAGTCTCTGACCAGAAGCAGGGATTAAAAGGAATAACAGCTAGGCATTAAAGCACCAGTGTTTCAATGGGCTATGTAGGAACACATCTCCTCTGAAAATAGGCAGGATAAGGTGAAATTTTAATTGCTGTACCCGAGAGCTGGAGTTGAAGAGTCTGAAGATCCATAGATGACCTGTTAATGCATAGCCTATTAAAGGTTATTTCAAATTCCTCTGCCCATGTGAAAATAAACGCAAGACATTTCTCAAACTATGTAAAGGTCACACAAGGAAGCTCAGCGATGACTGCAGATTATTGAATGCTAATTGTTTGGCACCATACAGCTTGATTAAGACAGGAAAAGGGCTCCCAAATTTGCACCTCTGCTCCAATCTCATTCAGTAAAATGTTTTGGTCAAATCGTTTTTACACAATGGGATCAACTTCATGAAAATATCCTGCTCTTTGTGGTGAAAGACGGCATCTTAACTCACAGCGTGCCTTTCGCTCTGCTCAAGATATAATGGCCTAGAGATACAGAGGAGGATGATACATACCCTGCACCTGACTGGCACAGCCCGAGGTGCCCTTGTTGTTGGGCCTCAGGCCTCACTTCACTGGAGCTAGCGAGGTGCGCAGAGCTGCTGATGAAGATTGGGCCATGGCAGCACTTGGGGAAGTGAGGAGTGGTAGGAGATTGGACCACAGGCCTGAGGCTTGGGGTGATGGGCAACTGACCTTCACCATGGACAAATGGGCCTGGGTCTGCTAAGGCTGAGCGATTGGACCTCGGGCTTGTGCCTGGGACTGACAGATCATTGGATTCAGGTTGGGGAGGTTGGGCAATTGGGCCAATAATTGTTTTACACAACTTTTCAGTGGTAGCGTCCAACGATTCCGTTAAGGGCTAAAATATCGACTGCAGCAGGCACAGTGCAGGCTGCCATCAGGTGTCAACCAATTTTGGTAATGGGTGTGAAATAGGCCTGCACATTCATCGGCCCAACACATGGCCAATGACAGGGCAACATGGTGCAGAACGGGTGTGCACACACGCAACATGGTGCAGAACGGGTGTGCACACACGCAACATGGTGCAGAATGCGTGTGCACACACGCAACGTGGTGCAGAACAGGTGTGCACACACACAACATGCCAAATTAGAAGTCTCAGAGCCTGCATTTTGCCTGAAAAGGATCTCGAGTGCAGTGATACCCAATTTCTAGGTCATCACCTCTGCGCTGCCTCTTTTCTAGGTTAATCCAAAACTAGCCCCAGTGCCCTACTCTCAGCCCCTAACCCTACATCAGCCCAAATTGAATATTACTGCCCTACTCACGCTCTGTAATCCTGCATCAAACCAAAAGTAATCCTATTGCCTTTCTCTTTCCCTTAGCCCTGTATAAAGCCAAAGCTAATCTGATTACTCAGCTTGTCCCATAAGCCATGTAGCTTACTTGAACTCAAATATTTATTTGGGTTTTCTTCCCTGGATATCTGATATCCTACATGTGTATAATTAAATCATAAAATGATTGCCATTCCAATTCGAGAAATCATTTGGCCCACCATACCTGACATGTCACCCACAGAAGCAATGTACTCCAATCATAGCTCTTTAATCACTCAAGAAGCTCGACGGCACCGAGGACAAAACAGCTTAAGCGTTCACGCTCTCCACCATCTGGACACAGTGGGCTGGATTTTAGGGATGGGCTGGGAGGCGGAGGGACCGTTAAATGTCCCGCGAAGGTAGAGTTGTAGTGCATGCCATCTTCCCGTTGCCATGGCATTTGATCAGCAAAGGGGAAGGCGGAAGATGGTCCTCCTGCCTAGAGGCCTGCTGGGAAACTGGTCAAATAAGGGCCTCTTCCCACCGCTGTTGGCACTTTATCAGCGGTGCTTGGGGTGACCACCTGGTAAACCCTAGTGACCTTGCTGTGGACATGATGGTGGTGGGGTGGGGAGGGGTGGGGGGGCTGGGCGGGGGTTGTCCTCCTAATATGCCACTCTGGCCCAGGAGGGGCCTCCAGATGTCAATGACCGCCACCGTGGCAACCGCCCCAGCCCTTACTAACCCACCCCCACCCTACTCAACCTTCCTCCCTGACTGGAGCCTTCCCCGGCGACCCTGGACATCACTGACTGGTGGCGACGGCCATGTCCTTCCACGGCGTTTGCTCTCCTGTTGTAGGTCCAGCAGCAGCCGCTGCTCTTGATGGTACTGCTGAGACTGAAGAGCTGCCAGCCCTTCGATTGGTTGGCAGTTCTTTTAAAAGGACAGTACCCCCAACGGCAACTAATTAATTGCTGGACAAATGGAAAATGTGCTGGGTGGGGGGGGGTTCCACAAATGGCTGAAGTGGGGTTACCTCCGACTTTTAGGCCTATTGTCAGGGCCAGTGCTTGCAGTGCGGGCACACGCCAAGGCTTCCTTGGCCGTACCTCCTAAACCCATGACTTCTACCACCTAGAAGGATAAGGGCAGCAGATGTATCAGAGCACCATCACTACCAAGTTCCCCTCATCACCCTGACTTGGCCATATATTACCGCCCCTGCATTGTTACCGGATACAAATCTTCAAACTTCCTACCTAACAGCATTATGGGAGAACCTTCACCACGTGGGCTGCAGCAGTTCAAGAAGCTGGCGCACCGCCATTTTCTCAGGGGCAACAAGGAACGAGCAACAGAGGCCGGGGTTTTCTTGTCCTGAACGTGGTGGGAACCGCCGCAGCTGGGATGGAAAATTTGATGGACCAGCGGGAATTCGGGTGGGAATTTCCAGTCCCGTGGTGGGCGGGGTTGGAAAATTCCAGCCAAAATGCCAGCTTTGCCAGCGATGCTCAAAACTTGAGAATGGATTTAAAGACTGCGCTTGCTTTCCGCTTTCCGTGTTTCATCAATCACTTTCATCGAAGTTTTTATCTGAAATAGATACGGGCTGATTCATTTTCAATAGTAATCAGTGATGCATTCCACATTCTCAAACCGTTTAAGTGAAAAACATCCTCGGACCTTTTCGCAATACGATTCCAGGACTAATCCTGAGGTTATTTTTTTTCCCAATTCATTGACTTTTCAAATTTTTCAACACTTCTGTTAGACACCCCAAGGGTAATTAGGGATGGGCAATGAATGCTGGACTCGCCAACGACACTCACATTGCATCAAAGAATAAAAAGCAACGCGTCCACACCACTCTACACGTCATCATAACTGCGGCTCAGTAGTAACAATCTCCTCTGAGTTGGAAGGTTGTAGGTTGAAGCCCCACTGTAGAGACTCAAATACACAATCTAGACTGACAAGTGCCACTCTGAGGGAGTGTGCTGCATTATCGGATGTGCCATCTTTTGGATGAGATGTTAAATCAGGGCCATGTCTGCCCTCGCAGATTGTGAAAGATCCCACTGGGGAGCCCTCTCCAAGTTCTGGCCAACATTTATCCCTCAGCCAACACCACTAATCAAACAGATTGTCTGGCTGGGAGGAGGTTTGGTAGAGGTATTCAAAAGCATGAGGGGCTTGGGCAAGAATAGGTAGAGAGGAATTGTTCTCACTCATGAAAGGACTGAGGACCAAAGGGCACAAATTTAAAGCAATTGGTAAAAGAAGCAAAGCTGACATGAGGAAATCTTTTTCACACAGGGGTGGTTAGGATCTGGAATGCACTGCTTGAGAGCGTGCTGGAGGCAGGCTCAACCCAAGCATTGAAAAGGGAACTAGATGGGAGAGGAATCTGAATTAAATCTGAAGAGGAAGAAAATGCAGGGTTATGGGGAGAAAGTAGGGGAATAGCATTAATTGAATTGCTCATTTGAAGCGCTGGGGCAGACTCAATTAGCCGAATGGCCTCCTTCTACACTGTAACAATTCTGTGATTTATCTCATGGGTGTTTATGTGCATAAATTGGCTGCCATGATTACTAGATTACAACACTTCAAAAAGTATTGATTTGGTTGTAAAGTGCTTTGAGATGAGCTGCGGTTCATGAATGGTGATATGTTATTTTTTAAAATTCATTCACGGGAAGTGGACTTCGGTGTCTGGGCCAGCATTTAGTGTCCATCCCTATTTGCCCTTGAGAAGGTGGTGGTGAGCTGCCTTCTTGAACCGCTGCAGTCCACATGGTGTAGGTACACCCACAGTGCTGTTAGGGAAGGAGTTCCAGGATTTTGACCCAGCGACAGTGGAGGAACGGCAATATATTCCCAAATCAGGATGTTGGGTGACTTGGAGAGGAACTTCCAGGTGGTGGTGTTCTCACCTATCTGCTGCCCTTGTCCTTGTTATGGCCCAGCAGTTATACTTATTACAATACCAGATCAATGTATTAACATAATATATAAACACAAGTGCTTGGAGAAATCACTCCAGTTCAGCGTCTATGTTTTAAAAATGTCGAATTTTTCTTTAAGCTTCTGACTGAAAACAATTAGATTATCAATATAAACTGCACAATTGCTTAGACCTGCAATTACTTTGATTTTCAGTCTTTGAAATGTCGGAGGTGTATTCTTCATACCAAATGGCATGACTTTAAACTGATATAGTCCACTTGGTGTTCCAAAGCAGATATTTCCTTCGCTCTCTCCGACAATGTTACCTGCTAATATCCTTTTAGAGAGTCAATCGTTGTGATAAATTTTGATTGTCCCACTTTCTCGCTGCATTCTTCCAACCATGGTTTGGGATATGAATTCACTTTTGACACCACATTCACTTTTCGATGGTCCACACATAGTCTTTGTGTTCCATTCAAATTTGATACCAGTACACTAGGCGAACTAGTTACTGCAACTAGACTCAATGATATTTTGAAGCATGAAATCAACTTCTTTCTGTGCATGTAACAACTTTTCTGGATTTAATCTATAAGGTTATAGCCTTATTGAAGGTGAAATTTCAATACATACATCATGTATAGCTAAATGTGTGTTTCCCAACATATTTCCACAATAAGTTTGTGTGACTGCAATAGCTTTTCCAAATCACTTTGACACTTGCTTGGAAGGTAACTGAATATTCATTTAAATTTTCAAGCACCCCCTCATTTTCCAATTTGATTAGAGGAAAATCAATTTCAGAGTCTTGCACTTCCACCTCTTTCTCATCATCCACCATCACTAATAGCTCTTTTTATTCCTCTTCCCTGTCAAAGTACTTTTCAGCATATTTACATGACACACCCTCTGCTTCTTTCTTCTATCTGGAGTATTTAGTAAATAATTTACTTCACTCAATTTTTTTTTAATCCTTTAAGGCCAACTAAATCTTGCATTTAATGAATCACCCACTACTTGTAACAAAACTAATGCTTTCTTTCCAGAAACAAAACTGCTTCATCATCTGCTTTAACTTTCATTACTTGCTGTGATGCCTTTAAATGTTCCCTAGCCAACTCACATGCTCTGTTCAATCTTCCCTGAAATTTCAGATGTAATCCAGGGGAATAGTTTCTGAATTATGACCCACCAATTTCTCAAGAGTCAATTTCAGTGGTCCCCTTACCTCATGGCCATAAACTAGTTCAAAAGGGCTAAAACCAGTTGATGCATTACCAGCGTCTCAAATAGCAAATAACAAAAATGGAATTCCTGTATCTCAATTCTGTGCATAATCCTGACAGTGTGCTCTTATCATAGTTTTTGAAGTCTGATGCCATCTTTCCAAAACTCCTTGTGATTCCAGATGATAAGCTGTTGACTTAAACTGTTTTACACCCAAACTGTTCATTACTTCCTTAAACAGTTGCAAAATGAAATTTGACACCTGATCTGATTGTATTTCCTGAGGTAAACCATATCTTGTAAAAAAAATTAATTAACTCCTTCACAATCTTCTTAGTTGTAATATTTCTTAAAGGTGTTGCTTCAGGAAACATGATAGGGGCATTCATTATTGTCAGTAAATGCTGATTTTCACTTTTAGCCTTAGGGATGTTTCATACACAATCAACCATGACCATGGTAAAAGATTCTTCAAATGCTAGTATTTGGATTTAATGTGCTGGCTTAATCACTGCTTTTGGTTTTCTGCTATTTGATATGTATAATAGGTTCTGTAGAATTTGAAATTTTTGGATTTCCAGCATCTGCAGTTTTTTGTTTTTATCTCTGTAGAATTTGACTACATCCTTATGCAATACTGGTAAAAAAAAAACCTCTATATCTTTTCCTGTGTTTTCCTAATTCCTAAATGTCCCCACATTGGAATTTCATGAGCAATTCTCAGAATCTCAGTTCTATCCTCTAATGGGAGAACATTATTCCTTTTCCGAAGATAATAACAAGCTGGAATATATTCTGCTTCTGTTTCTGAATAAGCTTTCTGATATCACTGTTTTAGTTGCTAATCATTTTTCTGTAATTTCATTAACCTCTGAGTTAAATACTTCAGCTGAACTGCGCTGCATTCCTTCCTCCTGAACAATGTTTGCCAGCTAAGTGGATTTCGACACCTTTTTCTTGCCTTTGAACTACTTGCTTATCTCGTTTGTCTTGTCCTTTCCTATAAGCCTTTGATCTCATTACAACAAAGTCTGGAAACATTCGAGGATGTTCCTTCTGTAACACCTCTGTGGAAACCACTTGTACAGGCTGCTCAGCTACCATATGTATCACCCACATTTGTGATCCAGCTTTATTATTACCCAAAATAAATTGAACCCCTGCAATGGGCAATTTTTCCACCACTCCAACTATAACTTCACCTGGCTTCCATTTGCTCTTTAAATTTACTTTTCACAATGGAATAGATTTATCATCTCTGTGAGCCCCACTTATTACTACCTGCCCCTGCAATACTCCCTCTGAACAACAAATATCACTATCCCACAACATTAAGGATTGACTAGCCCCTGTGTCTCTTAAAAATTTAAAATATGTACCTACTCCACCCTGTACATATGGAAAGATTTTTCCTTCACACACAAAGTCTTTAAACATTTCTGCAACCTGCTCCTCAGAATTCCCTTGAGTAAACTGTGAACACATTCCCACTTCTTCACCTATCACTGATTCTCCCTGTTTCACCTGTGCACAAACCATTGATTTCTCCTGTGCCTGAACCTCAAAACCCACTTTACTTTCACTTCCAGAGCTTTTCTGGTACCACAACAATTCCAACATATTTTTCCTGCAAACTCCAACACACTGACTTTGTGTGCCTCACTTTTTTTACAATGAAAACACCTCCATTTTTGAATGTCACTTCGATCTTTTGCACCTTCCTTTTTATTCTGAGAAAAAGCTTCATGGGAACTTCCAGCTACTCCTTCTTTTCCCTGACTACCTACCTTCCTTTCACCTTCCCACTTTTTATCCTTCTCCAATTTTAAGGGTGATGAAAAAAAAGTTTAGCTCTATGAACTAACTCATAATTATCAGCTATCTCTGCTGGTTATCTTACAGGATCAGCCTTCTGGTCCTCCACATGAGTTCTTACTACCGAAGGGATTAACTCTTTAAATTCTTCCAAAAGAATTACTTCCCTAACAGCTGCACATGTTGTCTATATTTTTAACACCCATATCTACTCGTCAAAATTACTTTGTTTTACTCTTTCAAGCTCAATATAAGTTTGCCCAGGCTGTTTTCTCATATTCTTAAATATGGAACCAACTCATATGCACTCAAAATAGTCTTTTTTACCAAGTCATAATTTACCGACATTTCTTCTGCTGGTGAAGCATATACCTCATGCGCCCTATCTCGCAACTTAGACTGTAATAATAATGTCCAGTTTTCCTGTGGCCATTTCATCTGTTTAGCTCACTTCTCAAATGAAATAAAGGATCTTTTTTCCTCAAACTTTGGAAGGGATTGTACAAATTTGTACCTTGGCTTCTACTCTAGAGATAATTCCTCCCTCTCCTCCTAGCATCTCTTTTTTAACTGCCAACATTTTCAGTTGGAATTCTCTCTCTTTTTTTTCTCTTTCCTCCTTCTCTATCTTCAAAATGTCTAATTCCCTTTTAAAAACCATTTCTCTGTCCTTTGCTTCAAATTCAAGTTTCATCAGTTCATTTGTTTGTTCAAATTCAAGCATCTTCATTTGTAATTTAAGTCTCACTACCTCCAGCTGTGACTCATTAGCGTCAGGTTTCACCTCCAACTCTAGATGCTGTACTATACTTTTAATTTTATCTGATTCCCTAGAACCCTCAGGTAACCACAATTTTAACTTATCTGCCAACTCTGTTAACTTACTTCTGGTTATTTTTTCCAACCGAATCAGAGTTATACCTTCTACTCCCAGACAAGTTTTAGCAATTTCCAAAGCCATCTTGCACTCTCACCACTTCTAAAATAACTCACCAACTCTTGAATTCAAAGTGCCTCTCGTACTCGAAACCTTAGGATTTACCATTTCCAAACCAATCAAGGAATTAGAAACATTTTTATCCCACTAGAACCCCCACTTGTTATGGCCTAACAGTTGGTAAAGCTGAGCTAGTTAAACAATCCCAGAGGGAAGCTTTAAACAACTGTCATAACCTATATTTTTATTTTTGTATGTTTGAGGTGCAGCTCTAAATTCAGGAATCAGACCACCAGCCCTTGAGAGGTTTTGTATCAAAATACATGAGACATTTATTAATTTACACAAGTTAAATATATACACATGGCTACAAATTACTACTATCATAACTGTTAACAAGTTCCCAAACTAATCTCCAGTAAAGCAACAGCAACCTATAGACTTTCAGCAGACACCAGGCAAAGCATTTTCACCTTACAAATTCAAAATGAGGTTCCTTTCACTTTGGTTCCTGTGAAGACAGTTGTAGGCTTGCAGCTGCTTTGATCTTACACTGCCTCTGCCCTGCACACACAAAACTGCCGTCTGTTATACCCAACACAGTTCATTGAATGCAAATTCTCATTGTATCACCAGCCACTTTGAACTCTACCTCTTCTAACATTAAAAGCCCCTTCATAGTACCAATTTTATTAGGAATATAAACATATTGCTTGGTCTCTACTAGCTAGGTGCCAGATTTCACCTCCCTTCTTGAATGGTCTATTCAAAAGAATGCAAATACACTCTATCTCTCTTACATCTCAAAACTAATACACATCAAAGCATTCAGACTAGCTAGTTTTAATCCAATTAATACACACCCAAAGGCTAAACCTCTACTTTAAAGGAACAATATTTTCCAAAAATATTATATACATTAATAGCTTCATGACAGTCCTTCTGGATGGTAGTGGTCATGTGTTTGGAAGTTGCTGTTGAAAGAACCTTGGTGAATTCCTGTAGTGCATCTTGTAGATGATACACACTGCTGATATTGTGCATTGGTGGTGTAGGGAGTGAATATTTGTGGATGTGGTGCCAATCAAGTGGGCTGTTTTGGCTTGGATGGTGTCAAGCTTCTTGAGTGTGGGGCAAGTGGGGGGGTATTCCATCACACTCCTGACTTGTGCCTTGTAGATGGTGGACAGGCTTTGGGAACTCAGGAGATGAGTTACTCATCACATGATTCCTAGCCTCTGACCTGCTCTTGTAACCACAGTATTTATATGGTTAATCCAGTTCAGTTTCTGGTCAATGATAACCCCAGGATGTTGATAGTGGGGATTCAGTGATGGTAATGCCATTGAACATCAAGGGGCGATGGTTGGATTCTCTCTTGTTGGAGATGGTCATTGCCTGACACTTGTGTGGTGCGAATGTTACTTGCAACTTATCAGCCCAAACCTGGGTATTGTCCAGGTCTTGCTGCATTTGGACATGGACTGCTTCAGTATCTGAGGAGTTGCCAATGGTGCTGCACATTGTGCAACCATCAGCAAACATCTCCACTTCTGACCTTATGATGGAAGGAAGGTCATTGATGAAGTAGCTGAAGATGGTTGGGCTGAGGACACAACCTTAAGGAACTCCTGCAGTGATGTCCTGGAGCTGGGATGACTGACCTCCAACAACCACAACCATCTTCCTTTGTGATAGGTATGGCTCCAACCAGCGGAGAGTTTTTCCCCTGATTCCCATTGACTCCAGTTTTGCTAGGGGTCCTTGATGCCACACTCAGTCAAATGCAGCCTTGATGTCAAGGGCAGTCACTGTTACCTCACCTCGGGAGTTCAGCTCTTTTGTCCATGTTGGAATCAAGGCTGTAATGATGTCAGGAGCTGACTGGTCCTGGCAGAGCCCAAACTGAGTGTCAGTGAGCAGGCTATTGCTAAACATGTGCCGCTTGATAGCACTGTTGATGTCCCCTTCCATCACTTTACTGATGATCAAGAGTAGACTGATGGGGCAGTGATTGGTTTGGTTGGATTTGTCCTGCTTTTTGTGTACAGGACACACCTGGGCAATTTTCCACATAGCCGGGCAGATGCCAGTGTTGTAGCTGTATGGGAACAGCTTGGCTAGGGTCACAGCAAGTTCAGGAGCACAAGTGTTCAGTACTATTGTCGGAATGTTGTCAGGGGCCACAGTCTTTGCAGTATCCAGTGCCTTCAGCCAATTCTTGATACCATGTGGAGTGAATCGAACTTGCTGAAGAATGGCAGCTGTGATGCTGGGGACCTCCGGAGGAGGCCGAGATGGATCATCCACTCGGCACTTCTAGCTGAAGATTGCAGCAAATTCTTCGACCTTATCTTTTGCACTAATGTGCTGCACTCTTCTATCATTGAGGATTGGGGTAGTTCCTCCTCCGGTAGGTTGTTTTCTTGTCCACCTCCATTCACAACTGGATGTGGCAGGACTGCAGAGCTTAGATCTGATCTGTTGGTTGTGGGATCGCTTAGCTCTGTCTATCACTTGCTGCTTATGCTGTTTGGCGTGCATGTGTCCTGTGTTATAGCTTCACCAGGTTGACACCTGATTTTTAGGTATGCCTGGTGCTGCACCTGGCATGCCCTCCTGCACTCTTCATAGAACCAGAGTTGATCCCCTGACTTGATGGTAATGGTAGAGTGGGGAATATACCGGGCCATGAGGTTACAGATTGTGTTCGAGTCCAATTCTGTTGTTGCTGATGGCCCACAGCGCCACATGGATGCCCAATCTTGGGTTGCTAAACCTGTTCAAAATCTATCCCATTTAGCACGGTGGTAGTGCCACACAACACGATAGAGGGTATCCTCAGTGTGAAGGTGGGACTTCGTCTCCACAATGACTGTGCAGTGGTCACTCCTACTGATACTGTCATGGACCGATGTATCTGTGGTAGGTAGGTTGGTGAGAATGAGGTCAAGTATGTTTTTCCCTCTTGTTGGTTCCCTCACCACCTGCCGCAGACCCAGTCTTGCAGCTATGTCAATGTGAGTTCTTTCTTGCTAGCTGTTAGGCATATTCGGTAGAAGTGTGGTCCTGTTCTGGAATGGCACTAGAGACACATGTCAATTGAAAAATCAGATATAGCTATGCTCTCTAGGTGCCTCTCAATCTCCCTTCAATGGATGATCAGAGGAATCTGTGGAGAAATGGAGGGAGTGACCACTTATGGCATGAATATCAGAATCGCAGGATCTTAATGGCACAGGAGGCCATTCAGCCCATTGTGTCTGCACTGGCTCTTCAAATGAGCATTTTGACTGAATGCCATTGCCCTGCCTTTTCCCCGTACCCCTGCACCTTGTTTCTATTCAAATAGTCATCTAATGCCCTCCTGAGTGCCTCCATGACATAGAGATAGGTGGGATTCTGCTGAATATCATAGCAGGAGACTGGGAGAAACACTGCAGACATGTTGTGCTGTCAGCTCTCCAGGGGCATTCTCGAGAGGCTGGCTGCTGTGAGCACCATTTGCCTGAATTTTACCTCTTGTCCAGTGAATGTATAAATCTGTGCTGTCCTTTTGAATTTCACAATCGATCATTCCAGAGGTGTAGATATGAAATATAGCAATCTCGCTGCGGAAATCAGGCTGGGAAAAAGGAAAGGAGATGCCGACTGGAGATTGAGTCCCCTGTTGCTCAATAACCTCACTGAGATTCATTTCACAGAACTGGGGAGTTTTGTAGATAAGTGATACAAATCACACCCACACACAAAAAAAAAACAACACGTACATACATACACATACAAACAAAAAATAATCACAAAGCCGACAATACCGCAACTCTGAAATAAAAATAGAAAACACTGGAAAGAAGCGGAAAATTAAAAGAACAATAACACCTTATTGATCACAAAACAAAAACAGAAATACCTGGAAAAACTCAGCAGGTCTGGCAGCATCGGCGGAGAAGAAAAGAGTCGACGTTTCGAGTCCTCATGACCCTTCAACAGAACTGAGTAATATTAGGAAACCTTTAGATAATATTAGAACAGCTTACTGATAACAGCTCCCAGTCACATCTCAAAACACTTCATGCCAACTACTATTTAACTGCAATCGCTGTTGTTCTGCATGCAAATGTAACAGCTGGTTCACACATAGTAAAGATTCACACACAGCAAACAGGGTGCATGGCCCATCTACCTGATTTTAGAGGCATTAATTGAGGGATGAATGGTGGAGAAGACATCAGGAGGACTTGCTCCTCTTTATGGGGAGAAGGCAGGGGCGGTAGGAGGTGAACAAAAACAGAAATACCTGGAAAAACGCAGCAGGTCTGGCAGCATCGGCGGAGTAGAGCAAAGTTGATGTTTCGAGTCCTCATGACCCTTCAACAGAACTAAGAAATAGGAAAGGGGTGAAAAATTTCTACTTAGTTCTGTTGAAGGGTCATGAGGACTCGAAACGTCAACGTTGCTCTTCTCCGCCGATGCTGCCAGACCTGCTGAGTTTTTCCAGGTATTTCTGTTTCTGTTTTGGATTTCCAGCATCCGCAGATTTTTGTTTTTATCTTTGTGGTAGGAGGTGAGTTGCTCTTTCGGAGAGCTGGTGCAGACACAACTGACTGGGTGCCCTCCTGCTGTGAATATTGCCTTGGGATTTGTGACATTCTCCTCGACGACAGAAAGTCAACGAGAAGAGGTCGTGTGATTTACATTTTGGTGCTTTCAGAGCATAGTGATCAGAATGCTTCTCAACAATTTGGAATCAGGGTGTGTCCAGTTTCTCTGCGTCCGCAGTTTTTTTTCCCTTCGTATTTGCAAAGTGGCTTGGATCATGATTCGAGTGTGGTGACCTTTGCATAGAAAATAGAAACATAGTAAATTTTCAGGAACAGAAGGAGGCCATTCGGCCCATCGTGCCTATGTCAGCCATGAAAGAGCGACAGCCTAATTTCATTCCCTAGCTCTTGGTCCATAACCTTGTGGAGCATGGCACTTCAAGTACCTTTCCAAATATATATTTTTTAATTCAAGGAGGGTTCCTGCCTTTATCACTTTCTCAGGCAGTGATTTCAGACCCCCACTATCCTCTCGGTCAAAGAAATACTCCTCAGCTCCCTTTTTGCCAATTACTTTCAATCTATGCCCCATAAAAGGAACTAAGTCCTTCCTATCCAATCTATCTAGGCCCCTCATAGTTTTGTGCATCTCACTTAAATCACCCCTTAGCCTCCTCTGTTCCAAATGAAATAACCTAATGCCTATCCAATCTTTCCTCACAGCTAAACTTCTTCAGCTTCTTTGTACATCTCTTCGGTACCGTCCTTCAGGCAGCCCCATCCTTTCTGTAATGCGGTGACCAGAGCTGCACACAGTATTCTGCAGGAATGAGAGGGCAGGCCCCCTAGGTAAATGATGGGCACAGTTAGTATTAACTTATTCAAATGCAAATTAGATAGTTTTCTTTCAGAAAATAGCATTTTGAGATACTGTATGTGAGTAATTTGAGACACAACATATGGTTAGTGCGTATGTGTTAGGTTTGGGAGTCACAGGTTAGCCAAAATAGGAGGTCGAGAACCCAGAAGTGATTTTAAGGTAGTTTATCCAGTTTATTAAGAAGCAAAGGTTTCAATATGATGATTAAGTGAAACTGGGAGGAAAAGCATATGATCTATGGCAGGTACGATCCTGTAGGACAAATGGAGGAATGATGCAGAGTGAGGATCCCTGTAGCTTGTGGTATCAGCCTTCTGCTCAGTAGTGGGAATTTGGTTTGACTCCATCTGAAGGAGGCAGCTGCCTGACGAGGGCTGTACTCTGCCTCCAAGCAGCCGTTAATATACTTTATTTCCAGGGACAGGCTGTTTGCCCTACGTCAATCCTTTGTCCAGGAAGCCTTGGCTAATGACTGCAGGACAGGCTGCTCAAGGTGTCACCTCCCCGTTGTCCCTCACTTTGGCTGAGATCATCTTTTTGCTTATCTCATACAGGAACGCAGGAATTAGGAGCAGGAGTAGGCCATTCGGCCCCTTGAGCCTGCTCCGCCATTCAATGAGACCACAGCTGATGTGCTTGTGGCCTCAACTCCACTTTCCTGCCCCTCCCACATAACCCTTGACTCCCTTGTCAATCAAGAATCTATCGAACTCGGCCTGGAATATATTCAATGACACAGTATCCATGCTCTCTGGGGGAAGAGAATTCCACAAACTAAAGACCCTCTGAGAGGAGAAATTTCTCCTCCGCTCACTCAGTTTTAAATGAGAAACCTCACTTTTAAATGGTGACCCCTGAATTCTACTCACCCTCACAAGGTGAAGTAACCTCTCACCATCAACCCTGTCAAGTTCCCTCAGGATCTTATGGGGAGAATTTTCTCCCCTTCTGGGGTGCTTCTGGTGGGAGTGGGCGTGGGCAGGCGCGCAGCCATTTTACGTGGGTGGGTCAATTAAGGCCCGCCCAGCATGACGCGCGCCCGGAAGCGCTGAGCGCTCCCTGTGCGGTCGTGGGGAGGAGGGAGAGCCGGGGCCTTGGGAATCTCCCTGAGGCACGGAGCTGCTTCAGCGAGGTTAGTTTGATTATGAAGAATTAAAGTTAAAAAAAAAAAATTCAGACATGTCCCCTCATGTGACAGTGTCACATGAGCTGGGACAAGCCAATGAATTTTGATAAAAATTTTTATTCAGTTTATAAACACTTCATGAAACCTCATCCCGCCCGTGGATGAGGTTTCATGAAAAATGCGAAGCTGGAATTCCAGGTTTGTGAAAGTGTGAGTCCTGACAGTGCTGAGATGGGATGTTATAAGTGATGTTCGCTGGAATGCTCCTGCTCACCGCTCCTCCCCCTGAACCCTCACTGTAACTGAGGTCTGCAGACTGGAGCGGCAAGAGGCTTCAACTCAAGGCTTCCATCAAATCTCTTGGGAACAAAGAAACTCCATCAATATGGAAGAGAAGATGTTTTACACAGGGCTAGCAGGTTTCGAGATGCGATCCTGGAAATGTGTAGTAGCTCGGACCATGGGGACAGTACTGAGGAATGATTGTAATGTGCACTGTAGGCGCATATGGAGCCAAAGTAAAACACATTCCCGGTTTCACATACTGTTAGATGCATTTAACAATGAAATTGCTTATAACAGCCCCAGCTTGGCATTTCTGCACTGTCGGCACCCGCACTTTTACAATCCCAGATCTCCAGCTTCGGATCTGGATCTGGACCTTGGACCTCCCTTGAATAGGAACACAGTTTCAGAAGAGGGAAGAGGTGAGAGAGAGAGAGAGAGAGAGTGTGAGTGAGTGAGTAAATGAGTGAGTGAGTTGGGGAGCAAGAGGTTCAGTGTAGATGGTGAGTTCGGGAGCAACGGAAGCCACAATTCAAAGGGTCTGGCAACAAGAGGGTGGGTTAGAGAGTGGGAGAGGCTGTTCAAGAATGGCAGTGACCATATCACATGGCCCTACATTAGACCGGCGGGAAACAAACTGACAATGAATCTCGCAACGCTAAAGAAGGAAACAAACCCTATTGACTGAATGATGCTAAAGCAAAATAACTTTAAATTGGGCAACATTAAAATGGGGATTTACTGCAGCCTTTCTAACACAAGGCGACCAAAACTGTACCCAGTATTCCATAAACAATCTGGCTACAGCTGCAGCAATATTTCTCTACTTCTATATTCCATTCCCTTTGCAATAAATCACAACATTCCACTTGCCTTCCTAATCACTCACTGCACCTTCACACCAACTTCTTGTGATTCAGGTACCAGGATACTCAGACCCCTCCATATCTCCAAGTTCTGCAATCTCTCTCCGTTTAAGTAATCTGCTGCTTTGCTATTCTTTCTGCCAAAGTCAAAAAATTCACATTTTCCCACATTATACTCCATCTGCCAAATGTTTGCCCACACACTTAACCTGTCTCTGTCCCTTTGCAGACCACTTATGCCCCCTTCAAAACTTACTTTCCTACCTACGTTTGTGTCATCAGCAAATTTAGCTACCATACATTTGATCCCATTATAAAAGCCATTCATATACATTGTAGATAGCTGAGCTCCAGCACTGATTCCTCAATGGCCTATTTATGCCTACTCGTTGTTTCCTGTTCGCTAACCAATCCTCTATCCTGGGTGCCATGTATTGACTGCTGCCAGGCATTTGTATGGATAAGAGGTGCCACAAGACTTTACTGAAAGGACCATTTCTGTGGCCATTATCTTTGTTTTGGTCCCTGGCTGTTAGGGACTTTTTATGTGATTTTTCCAGAGAGAGAGAGAGAGAGATAAACAGTTTTCCTGTCACGTAGCCCACTAACTCTATCAGAACCTTGAAAAGTGCCTTTTTTTTTACATGTCATCATTGTTTGGGAGGAACAGGTTGCTTTGGGCCTATAGTTCCCAGAGATATCCAGCCCTCGGGGCTTTTTCTCAGCTCTGATGTGGATGCAGAGATTGAATTGCTGCGATTAAGCAATAACTCCAGACGGGGTCAATTATCTCGGTTGGCTGGTTTGCGATGCAGAGCGATGCTAACAGCGTGGGTTCGATTCCCATGTCAGCCGAGGTCATCCAAGAAGGCCCCATCTTCACAACCCTGCCTGAGGGATAGTGACCCACAGGTTAAACCCACCGCCAGTCGTCTCTCTCCCTGGGACTCTGGCAACTTTCACTGTTACCGGGCAACCATCAAAATGGCCGAAGGTGAATTAGATGGCCGTTGGTCTTGATTCCTTCACAAATTCCAACGTGGTTTATGAAAAATGTCATTTTCAACAAAAATAATTTAGCGACAATAATTTGATAAGCCCGCAGTGCAGCTGATGTATGGCAAAAGCTCAATTATAATTTGTTTGAAGAAACTTATGAATCAATCAGCCCGAGATGTCATAGTGATGATAAATGCGGTAATACAGATTGATCACAGTGAATGAGGTCGAACTGTTAAACGTTACAGGCCCATCATTTCAAGTATATAAATTTCAGACAGTGCCAGAAATTTTAAAAAGTGTTATAACTCAATGTTTGCGGCATTAGTGAATTTAATTATTTTCATCAAATAATATCGACTTCTGTGGGGAGGGGGGGAGACAGGCTGCAAGCCCTCGGACGGGACTGGAGTGAGTCGAAGCCTCCGCGGCCTTGCGCACGACAATAATTTACATTTATTCTTCTTGAGCCCTCTGCCCAAAGGCAGCTCTGACCCTCAGCAGCACTGTGGCCTCCCCCATGGCTAGGGCAAGGAGGCACCGCCCCAAACCCATTCCAGCCAGAACAAGGGATCAAAGTCCACGGGCAGATCATCGCACTCATCGGGCGCGCGTGTACCCGGCACGAACGAGCGTAAATTGACGCGCGGTGATATTGGGGCGAACGTCCCGACGGCATTGCGCACTGGTGCGATATTTCGGGCGGCGGGCATGCGCAAGGTTCAGCAGCGCGCCCCGACCATTAAGCGGCCTATTAAGGCCCTCAATCGACTAATCGTTTGGAACTTTTCGCTGCCCATCCAACTGTTCGGCCTTTGTATTTTCGCCGAAACCTCATCCACGGGCAGGACGAGGTTTCGGCCAGTGCGCGGGTGCGCTTATAGAACCATAGAACACTACAGCACAGAAAACAGGCCATTCGGCCCTTCCAGACTGTGCCGAAATGTTATTCCGCTAGTCCCATTATATTTTACATGTCCCTGCTCACGTGACATGTTTTCATTATTTTAAAATTCTCTATTTATATTGATAAAAAAATCTTCGGCTGCCTTGGGGAGCTTTTACTGCGCGCACCTGCACGCGTGCGCCAACTTCGAGGCTTGAGCTCCTGCTGGCTCCGCCCCGGCAGCGCCCCGTTAATTGGCCAGCCAGCATGGAATCCAAGTCGGGGCCCGATCGCGGGCGGTGGTCAGTTTCGTGACCGCTCCCAGGCCCAACCCCCCCCACCGCCCGCCCGACGAGCGGAAAATCCTGCCCTGCGCTGTTTGCACCGATCTGATCCACACGAGCCTTTGCTCCGGCCTGGAGCTACAGACAGCGATGGCAGAGGCTCTCATTTCTTTCTATCACGTGACGGACCAGGAATCTCTCCCGCTCTTACCATCCGCCGTTGGCATATTCTGGAAGGATTTACAAACTGATGCCTGTTTGACTGCATTAAGGAAGCACCTTCCTTGGCCATCAAGTCCTAGAGTGGGACTTGAACCCAATGGCAGGGGCGCCGCCCACTGTGCCACAAGACCTCTACTTGCATTTATATATCGCCGCCTTGAACATAGTAAAATGCCTCAAGGTGCATCACAGGAGCGTTAATAACAGAATTCGATACTGAGCCCCACAAGGTGAAATTTAAGGCATGTGACCAAAAGTTTGGTCAAATCACACACATATGTATTTTTAACATCAGACCATTGACCCATAGAGTCATAAAGAAGTACAACACTTAACGAGGTTGTTTGGCCAATTGCATTTGTACAGACTCTTCGAAAGAACTATCTACAAAATCGATTCCCTGCCTTTTCACTGTACTGTTTTCATGTTACTCTGTATGCAGAAAGGAACTGCTCAAGAAACCAAACATTAAAAGTGCAGATACAAATATCTTTACTACCACTCGAATCAGTTACTCCAATGGTCTCTAGGCTGGCCTCCCATTTTGCACATTCTGAGCTCATGAAAAGCTCTGTTGACTGTATACTAACTAATATCATCATTGTTTACCCATTCCTGATCTGCATTGGCTCCTGGTCCAGCTGTAGTACCTGAAGGTATAGCCTCTCCTGCTGGCTATCAGGGGTCACGTGATGTTCTTAGAGGCTCTGACCAATCAGCCCTAAGCACGTGCAATCCAGGGAAGGTGGGGGGGGTGGGCTTCCTGATGAGTGTCCTGATCAAGCATGTAGCACCTGAAAAGCTCTCTGTAATAAAGTTAATCTGTTTTCTTGTTGGAGCCTGTCCGCTCCGCCAAGTCATTACGTTTGGCGATGTGGGTAAAATAGCTCAGACGCTGCACCTCATCTTGTTACCATGAGTAGGTTAAACTTTAAGAAAAAGAAAAGACCACTCACCAGTCACGCCACTCTTTGGCAGAATCCATCCTCATAATGTGACTATGGAGGATAGAAGCCGGTATGTAGAGTGCCTCGGATTTTGTTTTGCGGCAAACAGGATTACCATGGAGGAAAAGCAGAAGGCCATCCTTTTGCGTGTATGTGACAGTAGGACATACAGTCGCTTTGGCAGCAAGCCCACTCTGTCCAGTCATCACACCAGCAATGTCTCAAATTAAGAATTCTCATGCTCTTCTTCAATTCCTTCAAAGACCTTGTTCCTCTTTTCGTCTGTAACCCCCTCCAGACCTACAAACCATGAGATCTTTGCTTTCCTCCCATTCCAGCCTCTAGCAAAACACCAATTGTCATAGCTCTGACATTGGCAAGTATGGCTAACAAATGGCATATCTCACTATTGGGGTAGGGGGATGGGCAAAGAGCAATCATGGGTCAAACTGATGATGCCCGAAAGGCAAAAGGTTAACATGGCAATAACCCGGGTCAGCATTATCTTTCTCTTTGGTGTCAGCCTTCAGTCATTGGGAGGAATATCGGTCTGAATCAGAAGGCTGTGGGTTCAAGTCTGGTCTGGACGGAATAGATAGGGAGAAAATGTTCCTGTTGGCAGAAGGATTGTAAATCAGAGGACACCAATTTAAGGTGATTAGAAAAAGAAGCAATGGTGACCTTTCTTACCCCGCACATGATTAGGATCTGGAATGCATAGTCTGAGAGTATGGTGGATGTAGATTCAATCGTGGCTTTCAAAAGGGAATGGGGGTAATTATCTGAAGAGGAATAAATTGCAGGGCTATGAAGAAAGGGTGGAGAATGGGAATGGGCAAGTGGCTCTTCCAGAGAGCTGGCATGGACATGGTATGCCAAATGGCCTCTTTCTATCCAGTAACCATACTATGATTCTGGGTCCCATTCCAGAGATTTGGACAGATAATATAGGCACAATGGTGCAAAGCAGAGGAGGTTCTGCACTGCCAGAGGAGCTGTCTTTCAGATGAGGCACTAAACCAAGGTACTTCTCGGGCAGAGGTAAAAAAAATATCTCATGGTGCTATTCGAGAAAGTTCAGGGAAGTTCTTCCTGATTTTCTCTTCAATATTTAGCGCTCAAGCAATATCATAGACAACAGATAATATGGCCATTTACTACATTGCTATTTGCAGGATCTTGTGTGCAAGTTGGCTGATGTGCTTCTATGTGTTGCAACAGTGATGACACTTCTAAAGTAGTTCACTCACTGCCAAGTTTGAGTTTGTGACCGGTGCTATGTGTGAAAGTTCTCTAAGTATTTTTCTTTTTCTTATTTATCTCCTCTACGGCAGTTAAATTGGGTCAAGAAAATGCACAATAGCTATTTGCTAATATCTTTACAGCAACACTTGACATCAGGAAGCCTCACCATGTTCAGACGCTATGCAAGAATAGCCTCCTGTCACACGAGAAAAATGAGTTTTTCTATCTTGACCCGCAAGATATTTGTCTGAAGCTAAAAGTGATCTGGAAGGGCAATGCAGACAATGGAAAGGTTAAATGACTTAAAGTAGATATCACCGGCATGACTTCAGCAAGGTGTACTTACAGGGTTCATGGTTTGATGACGGGAATGTGTAGTGGTCTCAAATGGGCATAAAAGTGCATCAAACTGGGCAGCAAAGAGGATCTAAATGCTTTCGAACACAATAGCACAAAGGAAGTGCCTTTCCTGTATTACAGTTAAAAGCATTTTTTTTTTCTCAGAATGAATGTCAAGGTGCTTTGAGTGCTTTGCTTGCTCTTTCTCAAGTGTTACCTAAAGCACCGACATCAAGGATTCACCAGATCAGAAGCGAGCTGTGAATGAGAATGGCCAGCTGTCCGTCAGAAAGCAGGCTGCCAAAGAAGGGAGCCCTTCAGACCCTCCAACACAAAAAAACAAAACGTTCCTCAAATGATTGCAAGGCCTTCACATCCATTACTTTACTCAGAGGTTCGCTCCACATGTTGGTCATTCTCTCTATCAAGATAAATTAGTATTTCATGAAAAGAAGAAAAAGTGCAGTTGAAATAACGCCCTTCACAGCCTCTGTGATGACCCAAAGTGATTTACAGCAAATGAAGGTCCTTTTTTTGTTTATAGTGTAGTTACTTTTGCAAGGTAGAAAATATGGCACCCAATATGCAACAGCAGGCTCCCACAACTTCAAATGAAATAATTGACCAGATTTAGATGTTAATTGAGAGATAGATGTTGGCCAAGATACCCAGGGAAGATAAAAGCAAAATACTGTGGCTGCTGGAAATCTGAAACAAAAACAGAAAATGCTGGAAAAACTCAGCAGGTCTAACAGCATCTGTGGAGAGAGAGAGAGACAGAGTTAACGTTTTGAGTCCGTACGACTCTTCTTCAGAGAGGGGGAGATCTCCAGGGAAGATCCCCATCCGCTTCATCGTAGTAGTGGCATGGGATCCTTTACTTTCATCTGAGAGGTGGAAACAACCAAGGATTACTGTCCATCCAAGAGACACCATCCCTGACTAAGCAGAGTTCCCTCCCGTGATTATCTACTCAAGTCTCTGGAGTGGGGCTCAACCCCACAATCTTGTTAGGAAATAGAGGCAGTTTACATAAGTTATATTGGTATTTGTACCTGTTGGGAATGAGTTTTAGCTTTAAAGTTTAAGTTTGATTTGTGTTTCTGTATCTGTGTTAAGAAAGGTCAAATTGAGCTTTAGTTTCACTTTCAAACCGTGCTGCATTTCTAATGAGGTTTTTATGACTCTAAAGTAAATGAACAAGAGTAGGAGAATTGGACTGTTGCCTAGCAACAGGGGTCCAGAGAGGCAGGTCCCTCCCACAGACACACACAGAAGAACTCGAAACAACAGTTTGATTTGGATGTTGTTGGAGTTCATCAGTTTTGAAGGCAGCTGCCAAACAGAAGCCACCTAGAAATGGGGCAGATAGCCAGTCCCAAGCTAAAGAAAATACCCCAAATCCAGGAGAGGGGAACAGAGGAAAGTCCCAAGAAGGCCTTCTAGTCCAAGGAAGGACAGGAGCCTCTAAAAGGGCCTGTTAAGTGAATGGGGAGCAGAGAGAAAGGCCCCAAGCTTCAGATTTAAAGAGACATAAGCTTCAGAAAGCAGATTTACAGCGAGAACAGCTTACAAGAGGCAAATCTCCAAAGAGATGACTGAAGGTCTGTAACTCTTTGCTCTGGGCATGTGAAGCAGTGTTATACTGTTGGCAGCTGAGTCAGTGAGAGAGAGAGAGAGAGAGCATGGAAGACAGCTTGAATGATTGTGGTGAGCCAGGGGAGAGGAACATCAGAAGGGGAGTTTGAAAACTTGGAGGTGAACCCTTGCGGAAGGTATCTGAGAGAAAGCGCCGTTTGAGAGAAGATTCCAAGGTGAGGTCTTGGAGAGTATAGTTTGGAAACCCTTGTATGAAAGACGGAGTGCAGTGATTCACAGTGTGACATGCGTGTGGGGGAAGTTGAGCAGAGATCCATAGCATCTGATTGAGGTGGCATCTGTCACTTGGTTTCAGAGTGTGGTGTGTCTGACTACAGGGTGCCATAGGTTTACATGGCCTGTGTAAACATTAAAGTCTAAGATAGCTTTTGTAACTTGTGTTATCCTTTCAAATCTGTATATATCTGTATAGTTGTGCGTGAAGGAGTATTTTAATATAGTTCATTTTTTCTTGTTTAATAAATGTCTTATCCTTTTGATTAAAGTTCATTAGCTGACTCTGGTGACTCTGTTCAATAGCCAATCTCCACATATCTAAACAAACAAATTAAAAGTTAGGGTCTATCAAGCTGGGTTCTGCTCTGGGGTCAGGCTTCTCCAGGGGTCATAACAATATTCTTATTCAGAAGCAAGAGTGTGCTATCTACCGAACCAAAGCTGATTCATCTAGTTTCAACCAATGTCCCTGTATCCTAAAAGTGCAGTTTCATTGGAAGTAATTATTTGGGTGTGCCTTTTTTATATTATTCACAATTTTATAAGCCTGTCAGGTCCTTTCTCAGATGCCTCCTTTCAAAGCTGAATAGCCTAATTTTGTCAAATTTATCCTCATAACTCAGTCCAGTGGCAATACTAATCATTTTGTTGAGCCCCCTATGAGGTGAAACAAAATCCAGAACTCTACTCTTTTGCTATTTAAAAAAAATGGACTTCCTGCTGAAACAAAGAAAGATGGCTGATACAAGTCACATAGCCACAGGGTTGGCCCTTTGTTCTTGGAGCTACCACCAGGAGTTACAAGAACAAAAGTCTGTGGAATCTCACGCCTCATTGTATAGACCCCTTGTAACCAACAAAAACAGAGGAAGTGCAGGCATACTGGCTCCCCAACCTGAACTACCACAAAAGAGATAGCAAAACTTGCTATACCGCAAGAGATGCTAATAACCACCTCATCTCTCTCATAAGGAGGAGCGATGGAATTCTGGCCAGAGGCACAGAAACTGATTGTTAAGCTGCAGTTAACCATTAATGGGCCATGTCACATAACCCAAGCCTCGGGCCTTCTGGACATTTTTAACATTGCATCTTTGGACTTCATAGGCAGTCTGCTGTTTAACATCCAACCAGCAAATGCTGTGAGAAGCAGAATTCCAGGCAGACAACGGCATGCTCCTCAAAGCCTGTATCTCCTGGAAGACTTCCTACCATCATCTGCAGAACCAACCCAGCCTCTGTGTACCTACTTCAACTTGCGTTACCAGCACCAACTGTAAAGCAAACCCTATAACTCCGGTGTTCAGCCAGCAGAACTCGAGCTTCTAAGTGAAAGAATTCCTCACTGAACTTTGACCTCTTGGACTCTGGCAATCACGTGAACGAATATTCATCCCTGTGGTTCTTGTACTGTTACTATCCATATTTGTAAAATTCCTTTTACTATCCCCCCCTTTACTGTAGGTGTGTGGGTAATGCAGTGGGAAGTTGTAAACACTCCTCCCCTGGGTTTTGAATGGGGAATAAATTAACCTTCTGTGTTAATCATAACACGAGTTTGCTGCGGGTTATTAGTAAATTGGATCTGACACACCGAGGGCAGAACTTTCCCCTCATCGGACGGGTGTGGCAGGTGGGCCTGGGAGCATCCGCCAAATGGACCACCGTCCACCATTGGGCCCTGACCAGGATTTCACGCTGGTGGGCTAATTAAGGCCTGCCCAGTGTGAAACGTGGCTCCGCACTAGCTGGGAAGAGTCTAGCTGGGAAGGGCCTAGCTAGGGAGGGGGGCCTGTCGGCTGCTGGGTCCAATGGCGCCCTGGCAGCTGGTTTAAAAGCAGCCCAGGCAGCCCCTGGAAGGCTGCCAAGGAGGACGTTCCCTGATCAGACACTATGGACCCGAGTGTGGCTGGACACGGCAGGCGGGAGGGGAGGTCGGGTGGACACTCGGCCCCCCTCACTTCTCTGATGAGTGCCTCGCCATCTCCTGGAGGAGGTGGCTGCCAGGAGGGACACCCTTGTCCCCAGGGATGGGAGGAGGAGGCTATTGTACCTCATCAAGAGGGCATGGGAGAGGTGGCAGCGCTGGTCAGCAGCCATGACGTGGTGCGACGCTCCTGGGTGCAGTGCCAGAAGCGCTTCAATGACCTGCTGCACTCAGAAAGGAAGAGTATCACGTTGGCATGGGTCAGTGTGCGTGTTCAGGTCTGGCTGCCCCTCCTGTGGACCTCAGGGGTGCTAGAGTCTGAGTGCCAACTGTCAATCACGCTGGAGCTGGCCAAGGGGTTGAGCCTTAGCTGCTTGGACTGAGTGCCTTGCGACTTGAGGGTCAAGCTTGGATGTGCCCTACCAGGTGCACCTCAACTGGGGTTGGCCAGGCTGCAATGGTGCGGCAGGTAGAGAGTGGGCTAATCAATGCTCCTCTGTTGTTTCAGGAGAAGATGGCCCACAACAATATAGAAAGGTTGCAGACTGGTGGAGGCCTCACTAGCCTCCTAATCCTCTTGAGGTATGAGCAAGATGCCCTGGAGCTCGAGAGCCAACAAACCCCTCATGCAACCGAGTGTGGAGAGGTGGGGGTACCAGATGAAGGTAAGAGTGCAGTGCACAGAAGTGCGAATTTCAGCTTGTGTTACCATTCCAGTGTAATGTCTTCATTGATGTGGGCCTTAAACCTGGAGTCCCCATTGATTTTTGGAAGACAAGGGCACCATGATGTAGACCTCCATTGTCTCACCAGGGTGCCTGGCATGCGCAGTGACAGTGTAATGACTTAAGCTAATCTAAAATCCTTTTTAGGTTCACTAGCAGGCATTCGATCTCTGGGCTCCGAAGGGAGGGCCACCCCTAACACCAGAGGACCACCGGGCATCATTTGCACCTGTGTCACACTCGCTCTCTGAAGCAGGCACCAGCGCAGATACCATCACCGCAGTGGGCTTTAGAGTGGCGGCCAGTATCTTGGTGCACATTGGTGAGGGCACTTCACATTCGCTTGAGGAGCAGGCAGAGGCAGGGAGAGCCCAGGACAGCGACAGTTGGAGGACAGCAGGACAATGTTCAGCCGAAGGCTGATGTTGAGCCTCTGGAGTCATCCATTGGGCAGCTGATGCTGAATTTCTAATGGGATGTGCGGGAGGATCGGGCGGAGATCCATGAGGGTGTGTGTGCCAAGGTCTCGATGATAGAGGAGTCCATGGGGAGCGTGAGCACTGCGCTGACCATCATGGCCGAGCGCACTGCCACCTTCATTGAGAGAGTGGTGACTCTCATGGAGAGGCAGCCCCAACAACAAAATCAGGGCTTCCTGGGGTTGTGCTCGGACCTGCAAGCCCTCACACAGGCACTGACCTCAGGTGGTCAGTGTCAGTGTGGGGGATGGATGAGGCACCCAGTATCCCAGCTAGGTGCCCGTCCATCTCTGGTGTGCAGGAAGGTCCGGAGCGACCCCGCGTTGGCGCACGAGCTGCTTGTCATCTCTGCGGGCTCCTCTTAGGGCACTTTGGATGATGGCAGCAGCTCCTCCGCCCCTCTGCCAGTGACCGTGGCATCTGATGAGGCTGTGACGACTGGGGAGATGCCAGCTGTGGCACTGATACTGGCTCTCTCCCAGGTGGGTCTAGCACAGGCTCCACTGGCCAGAGGGTGACCACCAAAGTCATCAAGGCCAACAAGACAGCAGAGTCAGCACACGGTCTCCAATGCCGGTGCCAGCGAGGGGGGAGCACCTAGGTATAGCACTCACAAACATAGGTTAAAGGCAACATGAGCAAAAGAGGGACAGGTCACAGCAGATTTTATGTTCATTTTTTAAAACTTTATTTATACTGGTCTGATGTTGAATACCAGAAATGTTTCTGTTAAGATTATTATACTGTCAGAATGATATATATTGTGTTTTTGTCGTCATGGCCTAAGTATGCTTCATCTTTTTATTTCATTGGTGTGGGGCACACCAGAATGTAATGCTGGATGTAGGTGGCTCTGAACTTTATTGCACAGGCACTGAGTGTTCTTTGGGTTCAAACAAAAGGGTCATTTCAGGCACCCGGGTGGAGGTGGCAGCCCTGGCATGCGTTTGAAGATGATCTTTGGTGGCCTAGCTGAAGGAGTGTAGGATCAAGGTGTCTCTGGTGTCCCTGCCTCTCCGCAGGTTACCAAGGTCAGGCTACATGCCCTCAGTGTTCTCCTCACCATGTTCCTCTTTGGATTCACTACTGCACTCATCATCTGTGGCGTGTGGAGCTGTGTCAAGATCCTCTTCCTCCAGTGGGTCCCTCCTTGCTAGTGCCATATTGTGCAGAGCACAGCATGCAACCACTATCAGTGACGCCCACTCTGGAGGGTATTGTAGTCCACCCCCTGAATGGTCCAGGTATCGGAAGCGCATCTTCAAAATGCCTATAGTCCTCTCTACCACTGCCCTTGTGGAGGCATGACTCATATCGTAATGCTTCTCTGCCTCTGTTCTTGAGTGGCGGAGAGATTTCATGAGCCACCTCTTCAACGGATAGCCCTTGTCACTCAGCAGCCATCCATCCAGACGGGCTGGAGCAATGAAGAGCCTCGGCACCTGGGAGTGTCTCAGGATGTAAGCATCATGGGAGCTCCAGGATACCTTGTACAGACTTGTAGAATCTGCAACCTGTGGTCACACACCATCTGCACGTTCATGGAGTGGAAGCCCTTCCTGTTGACGAAGGCACCCGGCTGACCCGCTGGTGCCTTGATGGCCACATGTGTGCAGTCGATTGCTCCTTGGATAGAGGGGAACCCAGCAATCGCTGAAAAGCCTCTAGCTCGGACAGCCTGGCTGGCTAGTCCATACGGTAAAGTATAAAGGCCAGTACCCACCTGAACAGAGCTTCTGTCACCAGCTTGACACATCTGTGGACAGCTGATTGGGACACTCCACAAAGATCCCCCACTGACCCCTGGAAAGAGCCGGAGGCATAGAAGTTGAGGGCCACTGTGACCTTCAGAGCCACTGGCATGGGGTGTCCACCCACACAGTCAGAGCTGATCTCAGCTCAAGCATCTGACAAATGGAGGTCACACTCTCTCTTGAGAGGTGGAGCCTCCTTTGGCATTGCACCTCTGACATATTGAGGTAGCTGCATTGCCGCCTGTAAACCCTGGCAGCAGGATTGTGGTATCTTCTACAGCCCCTTCCGCCTTGGACTACCTGCTGGCCCTGTGCCCCTTGTGCCTGCGCCTCTCCTCCCACAGGTCACTCCCCTGGAAGCTGCATTGGGACACCTGGCCTCCTCTCCCTTCTGCCCCTCTCTTCTTCCTCAGAGGAGGTGCCTCCAGCGGAGACCACAACCCCCATTACCAGGGTAACGGAACGCTGTCTGATACCTGGGTCACCAATCTCCCTACCTTTCTTGGAGGATGTATAGGATTCAAGTTCTCCGTGTTTTCTATCACACTCAGTAGAGTAGTACATGAATCATCAGAGACCACCAGCTCTCTGTTCAGGTTGTCTTCCTGATCGTCCTGGTAACTGGTGTATGGCAATGAAGATCTTTATCTTGTAGATACGAGTGTGATTCTATTTCTTCTCACTATTCCACTTTCAGTCTCTACAAGATAACATCACAGATGTCATGTTTTTTCCAAAACCTGGCCTTCATGATTTTGGCCACAAACCCATACTCACTTCCCAGCCTGGTGTTCTGGTACGTTGTGTACTCTGTGGCATTGATTATAGTTTCTGGTTTGATTTTCCCGATGCTCAACCTGCTTCTCCTGCGGAAGAACAGGAAGTTGAGTCTACAGTCATCTTCCATTAGAGGTACGGACAGAGCCAGGCCATACTGAAGCGGGGTGGAATGATAGCTCAACAGCGATAGGCTGATATCATCATTTTTCTTCAAGAAAACTTGCACCATCCTTCTTCATCATTTGGCCTCCCCATTAGCTTGTGGGTATCCCAGTGAGCTAGTCCTGTGGATAAATCCATAGGCTTCTGTGAACTGCTTAACACGTTTGTTGGCAACCTGTAGGCCATTGTCTAAAATGACCATTAAGATAAAAGCAAAATAATGCGGATGTTGGAAATCTAGAACAATAACAAAAATACCTGGAAAAACTAAGAGGTCTGACAGCATCTGCGGAGAGAGATACAGTTGACGTTTCGAGTCCGTATGACCCTTCATCAGAACTAAGACATATAGAAATGAGATGAAATAAAAGCTGGTAGAAGGGGGTGGGACAAGAGAGCTTGATAGGGGGTCAGTGATAGGTGGAGGCCAAGAAGAGACTGCCAAAGATGTCATAGACAAAAAGACAAAGGGGTGTTGACGGTGCTGATATTATCTAAAGGATGTGTCAATGGGGACATTAAGGGTAGCAAGCAGGACAAGCTAGTGGCAGATGGACCTAGTGGGGTGGGGTGGGGGGAAGGGATCGAAATGGGCCAAAAGATGGAGATGAAACAATAGATCGAAATAAATTTTAAAATAGGTGGGAAAAGTAAAATTTATTTGTCAAAAAAAAGAATTATAAATTATTGGGAAAAGGGGGATCGGAAAGGGGGTGGGGATGGAGGAGAGAGCTCATGATCTGAAATTGTTGAACTCAATATTCAGTCCGGAAGGATGTAAAGTGCCTAGTCGGAAGATGAGGTGCTGTTCCTCCAGTTTGCGTTGAGCTTCACTGGAACAATGCAGCAGGCCAAGGACGGACATGTGGGCATGAGAGCAGGGTGGCGTGTTAAAATGGCAAGCGACAGGGAGGTCTGGGTCATGCTTGTGGACAGACTGAAGGTGTTCTGCAAAGCAGTCCCCCAGTCTGCGTTTGGTGTCTCCAATGTAGAGGAAACTGCATTGGGAGCAGCGAATGCAGCAGACTAAATTGGGGGAAGTGCAAGTGAAATGCTGCTTCACTTGAAAGGAGTGTTTGGGCCCTTGGACGGTGAGGAGGGGGGAAGTAAAGGGGCAGGTGTTGCACCTTCTGCGGCTGCATGGGAAGGTGCTGTGGGAGGGGGTTGAGGTGTAGGGGGTGATGGAGGAGTGGACCAGGGTGTCCCGGAGGGAACGATCCCTGTAGAAAGCTGCCAGGGGGGTGGTGAAGGGAAGATGTGTTTGGTGGTGGCATCATGCTGGAGTTGGCAGAAATGGCGAAGGATGATCCTTTGAACGCGGAGGCTGGTGGGGTGATAAGTGAGGACAAGGGGGACCCTATCATGGTTCTGGGAGGGAAAGGAAGGTGTGAGGGCGGATGCGTGGGATATGGGCCAGACACGGTTGAGGGCCCTGTCAACGACCGTGGGTGGAAAATCTCAGTTAAGGAAGAAGGAGGACATGTCAGAAGAACCGTTTTGGAAAGTGGCATCATCAGAACAGATGTGACGGAGGCGAAGGAACTGAGAGAATGGGACGGAATCCTTACAGGAAGTGGGGTGTGAGGAGCTGTAGTCGAGGTAGCTGTGGGAGTCGGTAGGCTTGTAATGAATATAGGTGGACAGTCCATCACCAGAAATTGAGACTGAGGGGTCAAGGAAGGGCAGGGAAGTGTCAGTGATGTACCACGTGAAAATGATGGAGGGGTGGAAATTGGACCCTCTGACCTTCCCCCTCTGATGCTGAACATTCAGTGCTCAGCAAAGAACCCAGTTTCATATCCTTACGCCCTCACCTCAATGAATCTCGGGCTTGTCATGATTCTGAACTCTTCTTCCGCCACCTTCGTCTCCGTGCTCACTTCTTTGGGCAGGAGTCCTCTCCCCGTTCAACAGATCCTTTTACCCACCTCCAATATTCTCCCTCCACTTGGACCCCTCCCTCTGGATTTTTACCTGCTCTTGATCTTTTCATTGAGAACTGTCGGCTTGATATCAGTCGTCTCAATTTCTCTTCTCTTCTCACCCACTCTAACCTGTCTCTCTCTGAACTTCCGCATGCTGTTCTCTCAGGTCCAACCCTGACTTTGTCATCAAACCTGCTGACAAGGGTGGTGCTGTTGTTGTCTGGCGCACTGACCTCTACCTCGCAGAGGCTGAGCGTCAATCGCAGACACTTCCTCCGACCTCCGCCTGGACCATGACCCCACCACTGAACATCAAGCCATTGTTTCCAGGACTGTCACTGACCTCATCTCCTCTGGAGATCTTCCCTCCACAGCTTCCAACCTCATAGTCTCCCAACCTCGGACGGCCCGCTTCTACCTCCTACCCAAATTTCACAAACAGGACTATTCCGGCAGACTGATCGTGTCAGCCTGTTCCTGCCCCACGGAACTCATTTCTTGCTATCTTGACTCCATTCTTTCTCCCCTTGTCCAGTCCCTTCCCACCTACATCCGTGATTCCTCTCACGCCATACACCAAATCAACAATTTCCAGTTCCTTGGCCCCAACTGCCTCCTCTTCACCATGGACGTCTAATCCCTCTACACCTCCATCCCCCACCGGGATGGTCTGAGGGGTCTCCACTTCTTCCTGGAAGTGAGGCCCGAACAATCCTCATCCACCACTACTCTCCTCCATCTGGCTGAACTTGTTCTCACACTGAACAATTTCTCCTTAAACTCATCTCAATTCCTCCAAATAAAAGGTGTGGCTATGGGTACCCGCATGGGCCCCAGTTATGTCTGTCTCTTTATGGGGTATGTGGAACATACCTTGTTCCAGTCCTACTCCGGCCCCCTCCCACAACTCGTTCTCCGGTACATCGATAACTGCTTTGGTGCCACTTCATGCTCTCGTCTGGATCTGGAAAAATTTATTAATTTTGCTTCCAATTTCTACCCCTCCATCATTTTCACATGGTACATCACTGACACTTCCCTTCCCTTCCTTGACCTCTCTGTCTCAATTTCTGGTGATAGACTGTCCACCAATATTCATTACAAGCCTACCGACTCTCACAGCTACCTCGACTACAGCTCCTCACACCCCGCTTCCTGTAAGGACTCCATCCCATTCTCTCAGTTCCTTCACCTCCGTCGCATCTGTTCTGATGATGCCACTTTCCAAAACAGTTTATCTGACATGTCTTCCTTCTTCCTTAACCGAGGTTTTCCACCCACGGTGGTTGACAGGGCCCTCAATCGTGTCCGGCCCATCTCCCGCGCATCCGCCCTCACACCTTCCTCTCCCTCCCAGAACCATGATAGGGTCCCCTTTGTCCTCACTTATCACCCCATCAGCCTCCATGTTCAAAAGATTATCCTCCGCCATTTCCGCCAACTCCAGCATGATGCCACAACCAAAAACATCTTCCCTGCCCCCCCCACCCCCGGCAGCTTTCCATAGGGATTGTTCCCGCCGGGACACCCTAGTCCACTCCTCCATCACCCCCTACACCTCAACCCCCTCCCACGGCACCTTCCCATGCAACCACAGAAGGTGCAACACCTGCCCCTTTACTTCCCCCCTCCTCACTGTACTAGGGCCTAAACACTCCTTTCAAGTGAAGCAGCATTTCACTTGCACTTCCTTCAATTTAGTCTACTGCATTCGCTGCTCCCAATGCGGTCTCCTCTACATTGGAGAGACCAAACGCAGACTGGGTGACTGCTTTGCAGAACACCTTCGGTCTGTCCACAAGCATGACCCAGACCTCCCTGTCGCTTGCCATTTCAACACACCACCCTGCTCACATGCCCACATGTCCACCCTTGGCCTGCTGCAATGTTCCAGTGAAGCTGATCACAAACTGGAGGAACAGCACCTCATCTCCCGACTAGGCACTTTACAGCCTTCCGGACTTAATATTGAGTTCAGCAATGAGCTCTCTCCTCCATCCCCACCTCCTTTCAGATCCCCCTTTTCCCAATAATTTATTATTTTTTTTTTTTACAAATATATTTTTCTTTTCTCACCTATTTTTAAATTTATTTCGATCCATTGTTTCATCTCCACCTTTTAGTCCATTTCGATCCCTTCCCCCCACCCCACCCCCACTAGGGCCATCTGCCACTAGCTTGTCCTGCTTGCTATCCTTAATGTCCCCCTAAGCACATCCTTTAGATAATATCCCCATCAACACCGCTTTGTCCTTTTGTCTATGACATCTTTGGTAGCCTCTTCTTGGCCTCCACCTATCATTGGCCCCCTATTGAGCTCTACCTGTCCCACCCCCCTCTACCCGCTTATATTTCATCTCATTTCTATATTTTTTAGTTCTGATGAAGGGTCATACGGACTCGAAACGTCAACTGTATCCCTCTCCGCCGATGCTGTCAGACTTGCTGAGTTTTTCCAGGTATTTTTGTTTTTGTTCTAAAATGACCATGTCTGGAATAATGCCTGTGGCAAAATGTTCTTTTAGTATCAGAATGGCATCTTCCAAGATGGGACAATGAAGACGCTTAACCTCAATCCATCTGGAGTAATAGTCAACGAACATGAGAAATGTCTTCTCTTTGAGCTCAGAAAGATCCATTCCGAGGCACTCACATGATCTGGATGGAAATATGGCTACTGCCTCAGTTCCCTTTGTTCCCGGTGATGGGTTACACAGTTGCTGCAGCTTGAAATCATTTCTTCAAATGATTTTGAGGTCCCTGACCCCTAAATGGAATTCCATGCTTCAGCACGACATTATTCATATGGGTCAGGGAATCAATGAGCGGCACTGAGGGTAAAAAAAATGTGCATTTCTGCTTGAACCATCCCAAAGCCTGCCACGTTGCCATCGACATAGGCCAGCATTTTACATCCCGTGGGCGGGCGCGTGCCCGACCCGTCCAGCCGCGAAATAACGTGAGTTGACGTCGGGCGAGCATCCCGGTGTCATCGGTCACTCACAGGATATCTCACTCCACAGGCGTGCGTGGCAGTCAGAAGTGCGCCTGCCAACGATTAAGCCCATTAGGGAGGCTAATCGAAAGCGATTTTTTTTGTGGCCCGTCCACTTTTACGATTGGCGGACGGGCCAATCGGCCAGGCGGCCTTTGCATTTTTGCTCAAACTTTGATCCTGGTCAGGCTGAAATCTCCCGTGGAGAATAAAACGAGGCATCTGGGGATTTTATTTTTTTATGAGTTTTATGCTTTCAGGCGCTTGACTGTGTTGCATGGGCAGAATTTTTGTTGTTTCGTTTATTCTGTGGAGGTCTGCAGCTCCCCGAGGAAGGTGTCTGCCTTTGGGGAGCACAGTGGAAGTGCTCACCCAGCACCCGGGGTGACGTTGGCACCCGTTCTCTTCCCACCCCCACCGGCAGTGCTGAGCCTTTTCTCAGCACGCGTTTCACACTGGCTGGCCGTTGATTGGCTGGTCAGTGTGAAATTGCGGCCGGTGGTTGATTGCGGTCAGGGGCCTGTCTCCCACCTGCTCCTGGGCCCGCCGATTGCGCTCGGCCGACGAGCGAATAATTCAGACCATCGTGATTCAGGGTGGACTCTTGGTTAGGAGGGTCCTTTGTTTAATGTAGCTGGATTTTTCTCAGGGAAGGGAGTTGCAGATTTGGCCTTGAGTAGTCTACAACTCACTGAGTTGTGAGAGCCAAAGGAGATGAATGTTAGTCAGGCCTGCACATAAGCAGAGAAAATACTAGCTTTATTGTTCACAGCAAATGCTGTTGGGAGATTGAGCTCAGTTTGGAATTTGTTGTGGGAACAAGGCTGGAAGACTTGCCGAGTTGGCAGCTAGAGGAAGCAATCTACAATGGTCCTCATAAAACCATGTGGCAGAAAGCAGACAGCAGTGTTAGCTGTAGGCTGTAGGAAGGCAGTTGGGTATCTGCAGGCAGCCCTAACAATAGGCTGAGGCACCTACAGCCATGAGGTCACATAGAAAAGCTGGAGGGTTGCATGGGAAAATCCCCATGAAAATCTTGTACCTTAGAGAAAACTGAAATACTGGGGAAAATTAAAGTAAAATGAAATCGTGATAAGTCAAACTCGGATGACACAAAATTCCAGTTATGTTGAGGTCGTCAACCATTCCTGGTGGCAGAATAGCAAATCCCATTGAACTATGCCTGTGATAAGCCAAAATTCTGCACTGGTAGCTCTGGATTAGCCCAATTCGTCCAAGCTCATCATCCGACCACGCCAACCAATCAGACCATATAAGAAATCACGGAGGGTTGTGCAAGCCATCATTTGACATCGAAATCTACCTGCGCAAGGACGTGCAGAACCTGTGTGTATGGTTAAACCAGTGAGAAAGCTACAAGTGTTGTCGATGGGCGAGAAGGTGAAGTTGATATTGTAAGCGGAAAACCACTGCATGAAGCAGAAAGTGGACATCGTGAAGGAGGTTTGTTCACCCTTATGTAACACAAGGTGAATGCCTTGGAACAGGTTGACAAGCAGACATTTGCCCCAGTAAAGAAGACGATGAGAAGAGCTGCCTATCCTGATGTTGAAGAAGCTCTGCTAGCCTGGTTCAATGCAGCCCAAGCTTTACTGTGTTTTCATTTAGCACTTTGATCTGTTGTTTTTGACATAGATCACGATTGCAGTTGCATCGGCTTACAAAGAGATGCATTCATGTGAGAATGGGGCCTACTTAGCTATTATGGAGCTCCACTTAACACAAACTTGGAGGCGGATCCCCTGGGATGGACCCATCGAGATTTTACTGTAAATTCCGGAGGGCTATGGTATACCTTTGTGCTGGTCCTGGAAGAAGTGAACGAACCTTCAAGATTCTTGCAACGTATGCTGGAACTCTTGGTAGGAAGTAAAGAGTAGAGCTGAGTTTGTCACATAAGTCTTTGCAAATTACAGCGTTGAGTTAACGTTGCTTGTTTTGTTTATTTGTTTCTGATGTGATAAAGATTGCTTTTGTTTAAAAAAATATGAAATCTTGTGACATAGCTCTGTCAGCTGATTACAGGGTGTGTGGGTTTCTTTTTAAACCTTAACCATCTCTAACACTGTGTTTCATTGACTGTAAGTCAGTTTGTGAAGTCTTGAAGGCATGAAAGGCGATATATAAATGCGGATCCTTGTTTTTTTAAAAACAAATCCAACCAGATGGATGAGTTTGATCAATGAATAACAGCAGTGACAGAACATGTTTTATTGACTGTACACTAATCATCCAGTTGAAAAATCACATGGTAGCGATTTTAGAACAGACAAAATGCTAGTGTTCCCACAGAGGTACAAGGTTGTTGCTAGCAACATCAATAATGTGCCAGCAGCTTAACACACTCATCCTCTCAGGAATTTAACAACAAAATGAATCCCTCATAATGTATTAACAAATTAACTGAAAAACAAATTGCTGGAAGGTTCTTTAGCTGAATTGATCATCTAATGCAAAACCGGAGCGATCTGGCAATTAGCCCTTAAAGCTGAAGCTCATTGCACAATGTGAATCTGTTCTTTTAACTGCGCTGCTCTGGCGAGGATAATGGGATGGAAAATCGTCCACTGTGTCATCTTTCTGGCAAATTCCCGCCACTTTTTTCACCGGGTGTTCCTTGAGAACCTTGAATAACCTTGTTCTATTTTGGTCTGCAAGGGATTGAAGGCAGGTGAACACAATACATCACATCTCACAGCATCATTGTTGCTGTAGTAACATGGAAACATAGAAAATAGGAGCCAGAGTAGGCCATTCAGCCCTTCGAGCCTGCTCCGCCATTCAATATGATCATAACTGATCCTCTATTGCAATGCCATACTCCCGCGCTCTCCCCATTCCCTTTGAGGCCTTTAGAGTCTAGAAATCCATCTATCTCCCTCTTAAATATATTCAGTGGCTTTGCCTCCACAGATTTCTGTGGTAGAGAATTCCATAGGTTCACTACCCACTGAGTGGAAAAGTTGCTCCTCGTCTCAATCCTAAATGGTCTACCCCGTACTTTGAGACTGTGACACCTGCTCCTATTTCCTATGTTTCTATGTTCTTAACACTTATTGAGGGGTACAAAATCCTTACAGGGCTCGACAGGGTAGACGCGGGAAGGGTGTTTCCCTGGCTAAGGGTTCTAGAACCCCAGGAACTCAGTCTCAGAATGAAAGGTAGACCGTTTAGGACTGAGATGAGGAGAAATTCCTTCAGCCAGAAGGAGGTGAATCTTTGAAATTCTCCACCCCAATGGCTCAGCCATTGAGTATGTTCAAAGCAGAGTCATCGATAGATTTCTAGATACCAATGACATCAAGGGATAGGGGAATAGTGCGGGAAGATGGCGCTGAGGTAGCTCAGTCATGATCCAGTTAAATGGCGGAGCAGGCCTGAGGGGCCAAATGGCCTCCTCCTATTTCCTATGGTTCTATGTTCCTAACGCTGAGCGATGGGATTTCCCTGGTAAGTGAGTGGTCAACCTGTGGAACAGGCTCGCTATGGAGACAATCAAAGCAACAGTGATTTGCATTTATATGATGTAGCAAAATACTCCCAGCTGCCTCATAGGATTGATACAAAACAAAAGTTGACACTGAGCCACATAAGGAGATTTCAGGACAATTGACCAAAAAAACTGCCCCAAGGGATAGGTTTTAACAATTATCTTAACGGAGAAGGTCAAAAGGCAGAGAGGTTTAAGAAGGGGATCCTTTTAGTATTGGCTCATTCGGAAGAGTTTTTTTCAGAATATTTCATTGTTGGACACAGTACATGAGTAATTTGAGACATGACATGTAAAAAGTGTAGCGTTGAGTGGGAAGAAAAACAGGTGGCTTTAGACATATTGTTCCCAAAGCACAGGGACTTTCCTCACCTAGGGGGAAACGAGACTGTAGTGGTAATGTCAATGGACTAGTAATCCAGAGGCCCAGGCTAATGTCCTGGGGACATGGGTTCAAATCTCACCACGACAGCTGGTGGAATTTACATCCCATGAATAAATCTGGAATATAAAGCTAGTCTTATAATGGTGACCATGGCAACTATCATTGATTGTTGCAAAAACCCATCTGGATCTCTAAGGGAAGTAAATCTACCATCTTGACCTGGTCTGGCCTACATGTTAACTCCAGGTCTCCAGTAATGTGGTTGACTCTTACCTGCCCTCTAAAATGGCCAAGCAAGTCACTCAATTCAAGGACAATTAGGGATGGGCAACAAATGCTGGCCTTGCCAGTGATGATCACATGAAAGAATAAAAAAAGAAACCTCGTGTCTGTTGTAGACTAATTGATCAGAATCACACAATTGCCATGGTGCAGAAGGAGACCATTCAGCCCTTCATGACTGCACTGGCTCTCCAAATGAACATTAAGCCTTGGTGCCATTCTCCTGCCTTTTCCCTGTAACCTTGCACATTGTTTCTACTTAACTAACCACCTAATGCCCTCTTGAATGCCTCGATTGACCCTGCCTCCAACAGAAATCCAGGCAATGCATTCCAGGCCCAAGTCACTCGCTGTGTAAAAAGGTATTTTCTCACATAGCATTTGCTTCTTTTGCACATCACTTTAAATCTGTGCCCTCTCATTCTCGATCCTTTTACGAGAGGGAACAGCTTCTCCCTATCTACTCTGTCCAGCCCCCTCATGATTTTGAGCAGCTCTATCAAATCTCTTCTCAGCCTTCTCCTCTCCAAGGAGAACAGTCTGAACTTCTCCAATTTATCTTCATAGCTGAAGTTTCTCATCCCTGAAACTATTTTTGTAAACCTCTTCTGCACTCTCTCCAGTGCGCTCACATTCTTCCTAGAGTGCGGTGCCCAAAACTGTATACAATACGCCAACTGAGGTCTAACTAGTGTCCTATACAAGTCCAACATAACCTCCCTGCTCTTGCATTCTATGTCCCTATTAATAAAGCCCAGGATACTGTGAACTTTATTAACTGCTCTCTCCACCTGTCCTGCCACCTTCAATGATCTGTGCATATATACACCCAGGTCTCTCTGCTCCTGTACACATTTTAGAATTGTACCCCTTATTTTATTTTTTCTTTCCATGTTCTCCCTACCAAAATGAATCATCTCACACTCCTCTGCATTGAACTTCATCTGCCACCTATCTCTCCACTCCACCAATTTGTCTATGTCTTTTTAAAGTTTTACACTGTCTTTCTCACAGTTTGCAATGCTTCCAAGTTTTGTATCATCTGCAAACTTTGAAATTGTCCCCTGCACGCCGAGATCTAGATCATTTATATATCAGAAAAAGCAAGGGTCCCAATATCGACCCCTGGGGAGCTCCACTATAAAACTTCCTCCAGCCTGGAAAATATCCATTGACTATTACCCCCTGTTTCCTATTGCTCAGCCAATTTTATATCCATGTTGCTGCTGTCCCTTTTATTCCATTGGCTATAACTTTTCTCATACGTCTGTTGTGCAGCACTGTATCAAATGCCTTTTGGAAATCAATATACACTACACAAACAACATAACCATCATCAACCCTCTCTGTTACCCCTTCAAAAAACTCCAGCTAGTTAGTTAAACATGATTTTCCCTTAAGAAGTCCATGCTGGCTCTTCCTAAGCAAACCACTTTTTTCCTTGTGACTATTAATTCTACCCTGAATAATTGTTTCTAGAAGCTTCCCCGCCAATGAAGTTAAACTGCCTGGTCTGTAATTGCTGGGCTTATTCTTACAAACGTTTTTGAACAAGGGCGTAATGTTTGCAAATCTCCAGTCCTCTGGCGCCTCCCCTGAGTCTAGGGAAGGCTGAAAGATTATGGCCAGTGCCCCTGCAATTTCCACTCTCACTTCCTTCAATATCCTTGGATGCATCTCATCCAGTCCTGGTGCCTTGTCAACTTTAAGTGCCCACAGTTTATCCAATACCTCTCCCTTATCTATTCTGAACCCTTGTAGTGATAGAGCTTCCTCCTCTGTCACCATGGCTTGGGTAGCATCTGCCTTCTTGGTAAAGACAAATGCAAAGTATTCATTCAGCCATGCCCCCTGCCTCCATGTATAAATCTCCTTTTTGGTCCCTAATCGGCCCTACTCCCCTTTTACCACCCTTTACTATTTATGCGCCAACAGAAGACTTCGGAATTCCCCTTTATGTTGGCTGCCAGTCTTTACTCATAATCCCCCTTCGCTTCTCTTATTTGCTTCTTCACTGTCCTTTGAACGTTTTGTATTCAGCTTGGTTTTCAATTGTATTTTCTACCTGACACCGGTCGTAAGCACACCTTTTCTTCTTTATCTTAATTTCTATCTCTTTCTTCATCAAAGGAGCTCTGGATTTGTTTGCCTTCCTTTCCCTTTTGAGAGAATATACCTTGACTGTGCCCAAACCATTTCTCCCTCGAAGGTAGTCCATTGTTCAGCTACAGTTTTTCCCGCCAGCCTTTGGTTCCAGTCTATCTGGCCCTGCTCCGTTCTTGCCCCATTGAAGTCGTCTCTCCCTCAGTTAATTATTCACACTCTGGATTGCAATTGGATTGAATCACTGTTCTCCATCAGCAACTCAATTATTTTTGTTTCGTGTGACTACCAGGATGTTAGATGACGAACCTCGGCTTTCTATTGCCTACAATTCCTATATTTCTGATGCTCTTAGTGCTCCCAAATATTACTGACATACAGTCCTGCCCATGGCTGGCTTAAATGCTTTGAAATTTTAAATTCCCCCCCAGTTTGTGGAGGAGAATCAATCTTCGGGCAATCAATTGAATCCTTCCACTTTGCATTTTTAGCCACACAACATCCTTCCTCTGCTCTCTAACCCAGCTCAATTCTACAGCTGCAGATACTTGAAGATCTGTGGTAATGTTCCTTTTAAATTGCACAGCCACATGGGCATGCAGCAGCCTGAAGGTCCTCCCTTGGGCCGCGTTCAACTTGGTCCCTTTACATTACCTTGCATATACGGCACTTCAGAAAAGCAGGCTGGTATGTTTCCTGCAGCAGCTATTTCTACCCTCCCCCATCTTCTCTGCCCTCTCCTCATCCCACAACATTATCTCTCACAGGCAGGAATTCCACGGGGATCCTGCCTGACTGGAAAAACAACTGTTGCTTTGCGCACAACAAGCTCCCACAAACAGCAAGGCGATAATGATCAGATAATCTGTTTTTTAAGTGCTGCTGGTTGAAAGATAGTTACTGGCTGGGGAACCAGGGAGAAATTCTCATCTGTTCTTCTTCAAAATCGTGCCTTGTGTTAAGAAATAAAGACAGTTTAATTAAGTTATATTTGTCTTTGTGGATGTTAGGAATGAGTTCTAACTTTAAAGTTTAAGTTTGATTTGTATTTCTGTATCTGTGTGTTAAGAAAAGTTCAAGTTGAGTTTTAGTTTCACATTAAAAGGTGCCTGCATTTCTAATGAGAGTTTATGACTCTACACGAAGCTAAGCAAACACAAGAGTAGAAAAAACTGTGCTGTTGCCAAGCAACAGGGATCCAGAAAGGCAGCACCCCCCCCCCACCACCCACACACACACACACATACTCACACACAGACACACACAGAAAAAAAGCAGCAGTTTGTGTTCAGTTGGAATAAGGAGCCAGGGCACTAAAGAAGAAAGTCCCCAAAAGCTAGGGGAGTGGAACAGGAGAAAGCCCCAAGACCGCCTAGACAAAAAAAGGGCAGGAACCTGGAAAAGGTCCTGTTCTGTGGAAGTGCAAGTAAGGAGCAGAGAGGAAGACTCCAAGCGTCAAGCTTAAAGGAAGCAGATTTAAAGCGAGAGGCCAGAAGGCCCAAAGAGATGGCTGAAGGTCTATAACTCTTTGCTATGGGCATGTAAAGCAGTTGTATACTGTTGACAGCTGAGTCATTGAGAGACAGTGCGTAGAAGAAAACTTGAATGCATATAGTGACCTAGGGGAGAGGAACATCAGAAGGAGAGTTCAAATCGCCGGAGGTGAAACCTTGTGGAAGGCATCTGACAGAAAGAGTTAGTTTGAGAAAAGATTTTCTGAGAGTGGAGATTGGAAACCCTCATGTGAAAGACAAAGGTCAGTGTGACCGGTTGGCTCACGATGTGACAAGCATCTGGGTGGAGTTGAGGTGAAATCCATAACATCTGACTGGGGTAGCATCTGTCACTTGGTTTCAGAGTGTGGTGCATCTGACCATAGGGTGCCTAGTGGTTTACATGGATTGAGTACTTATTGTGAACATTAGAGTATAAGATAGCTTTTGTAATTTGTGTTTTCCTACAAATCCGTATATATTTGTTAATGTATAGTTTTGGGTGAAGGAGTATTGTAATATAGTTCACCTTTCCTTGTTTAATAAATATCTTAATCTTTTGTTAAACATTCGTTAGTTGACTCTTATGACTCTGTTCAGTAGCCACTCTCCATGTATGTAAACAAACAAATAAAAGTTAAGATCTATCAAGTCAGGTTCCTCCCTGGGGTCAGGCTTGTCCAGCAGTAACATCATCTGGGATCATAACACTTGGGACCTTTCACATCCACCTGAGAGGGCCGACAGGTTCAAGATCTCATCCTAAGGACAGCACCTCTGACAGTGCAGCACTCCATCAGCACTGAAGTGTCAGCCTGGGTTTATGTGTTGTAGTGTCTGGAGTGTCTCAAGCACTGAGTCATTTACCACATGTCCCCAGATGGATTAATGACCACAAAATAATTATATCAGTTAACAGCTGGAAGAGCATCAAAGTTTCCTAGATTACAAAGTGATTACATTTCAAAAAGTACTTCATTGGCTATAAAGCGCTCTGAGACATCCAGTGGTCGGGAAAGGCAGCAAATCAAAGCAAGTCTTTCCTTTTCACTTTTTTCAACATTGGCTGCGGCTTTTGAATTGCAACTCTAATTATACTAAATCCTCCAGAATGTGGTTCTGCAGTTCCCTTAAAAGCTTCTTAATCACCGAGCACCTCGCCTACTTATTCAGTGAAACAAAAATGTCAAGCTAAAGTTATCTCATAAAGATGCAGGGAGAAATGGAGGTGACTTCTACACCGTCCTCTAGCATCCGCACCTTCATTTTCATCGAGTGACCTCACCATCTGTCGGCCGACCTACATATCTGTTTTGGCGACGTCTCAACTGCATCAGTAACAAGGCACAAAAAGAAAAAAACATCATTGGTGCTCCCGATATTTACTGCATTTGATTAACTCGGGCTACAGACTTGACTAGCTGCCAACACACATTTTGCACTTCCTCCAAATTAAGTTGTCCACGAAGGCTTCAGCCTCACTAAATCACCCGCCTTTTAATGGAATTCGTGACGGCCCGTAGCTTTCTCAGCTGCATCCTAACTTGCCCTTCTAGATTTCCTGACGCTGTGTCATTTATGGCGGAGTGGCTGGGGGAAGAGTTTTTATATAGATCCAAATGGAAAGCCCTATTTCATCACTATCGGAGTTTTAGCAGCTGTTTCGGAGTGATTTAGGGCACCAGCTACAGGTGGATGAAAATCGTGTGTAAATTCACTTTAAAGGGATGGGGTCAAATTAAAGCATTGCGGGGTAAAGACCACGAGAGCAGGATTAACTAAATTGCTCTCCAAAAGTGCTGGCAAACACTCGATGGCCTGAATGGCTTTCTTCGTGCTGTACTATTCTGTAATTGTACAGCCAGATGTTAAGTGACATCGGGGCTGTATTTGACAGCTCCCCCCGCCGGCATGTTTGAAGTTAGGGGGGTGGTTGGGGGAGGGGAGGTGCTTGTGAAATGCACCACTTGACTTGCCCACCACCTTCTTGCCCGCACCCAACCTGTCTCCCATTTTATGGAGGAGGGGGCGTTGGGTGGCCCGCCCACACTTTGGCCAATGGAGGCCCGTATGTGGTCACTCCTCATCCCATCCCCCACTGCCATTTTGCCCACAGCAGGGGGAAGCCCATGCCATGCAGTTAGTCCGACAGCTTTTGCTAGCGCAGGCTGGTGTCGGGCAAGGCGTGGGTTGAAAACCCCTTTGGGGGCCCCTATGCCAACTGGAGGCAAAGCCCCCAGGTCATACCCCCTTCAACCACCCCCCCCCCCACCCCCCTCCCCCACCAGCCTCTTAGACCCAGCTCCAAACCCCACTCGCCCCCTCATTGGGTCCTGCCAGTCAGAGCTCACCACTACCCTGGACATACCTTCAGCCTGGCTTCTATGACCTCCTCTTCTTCGGGGTCTGCCAGTAGTCCCAGCAGTGGACATCACTGGAACCAGGTGCTGCTGGGGCTACAGAGCTGCCAGCCAATCAAATTGGCCGGCAGCTCTGTCATGTGGGACTTCCCCCTCAGATGGGGGCGGAAGTCTGACCCTGATCCAATTAACGCCCCACCAAGCATACCATTGCTGCGTGGTGGCTGACTTTTTCATGGGTGGGCTGCCCACCAAATGTTAAGCGGGTTGGGGGGGTGGTGGTGGAGTGAGGTGGGGTGGGGAACGTGGTGCCCCATAAAACTCAACCCATTTGAACAGTAAATGTTGACCAGAACACTGGTGGATGCGCGGTGGGGGGGGAAATTCCCGGCTCTTCGTGGAAATAGTGGGAGTAATGGACCATAAGACCATAAGACATAGGAGCAGAAATTAGGCCAATCGGCCCATTGAGTAATGGTGCAGCTCAGCCCTTTGACCCCATTTGACTCTGGCCTGAGGTGGCGATGGTTTCGCACAAGGTATTGCCGAGAAAATCTGTTCCCTTTTACCCTCTTCAAGGCAGCCTCAGAATATGGAAGGAAATGAAGATGGGCTTGAGGCTGGGGCTGGTTAGTATTTTCACTGGATATGATGTGTGCCGGGCCGCAGCCATCCGCGCAGCCAACAGCACAGATCTACCTCTGCTGAGGTAGATTCGGTAGCTGAATTTACCCAAGGTCATTGCTGAGTTATTTGTGCCATGCCTCCCCAACATCAACAACAACACCTTAAGAATCAACCGCATAGAAACAATGTGCAAGGGTACGGGGAAAAGGCAGGGCAATGACGATAGGCCACCATGCTCATGTGGAGAGCCGGTGCAGGCATGATGGGCCGAGCGGCCTCCTTCTGTGCTGCTAAGATCCTGTGACATTGCTGCGGGTTCTGCAGTCACAGGTGGGCCAGGCCAGGTAAGGATGGCAGGTTTCCTTCCCCAAAGGGCATTAGTGAGCTAGATGGTTTTTCACTCCAACTGGTGATAGTTGTCATGGCTATCGTTACCCAGGCTAGTCTTATAAGCCCAGATTTATTAATTGAATTTAAATTCCACTGGCTGCCATGGTGCGATTAGAACCCATGACCCCAGAGCACTAGCCCGGGCCTGGTGGATTATTAGTTCAACGACATTACCATTACACCACTGCCTCCCCTCTAACATACCAATGCCCCTCACAGGACAGTAAGTGGACAAAAATTGACTGAAAACTGCTCTTGGACAGAGGTTATGAAAGGCTCTAGATAAATGTTAAATAGAATCTCATACAATATTTAGCCTAGAAATAGGCCATTTGGCCCAAACAGTCCAAGGCAGCATTAAAGTTCCACTGAACCCTCCTCTGGTCCTTTCTCATCTAACTCTATCAGCATAACCCTTTATCCCCCTTCTCCCTCATGTGCTTATCTAGCTTCCCCTTAAGCTAATCTTCACTATTTGCCTCAACAACAACAACTTACATTTATATAGTGCCTTTAATGTAATAAAACGAGCCAAGGCACTTCAAAGGAACATTATTCAACAAAACATGCAACCGAGTGACAGTCGGAGATATTAGGTCAAATGACCCAAGAATTGGTCCAGGAGGCTGGTCTTAATGAATGCCTTAAAGGGGGAAAGTGAGGTAGAGAGAGATGGAGCATTTAGGGAGGGAATTCCAGAGTTTAGGGCTTAGGCAACCAATGGAGGAAATGGGGGATGCTCAAGAGGCCAGAATTAGCGGAGCACAGATATCTCAGGGGGTTGTGGAGCCGGAAGAGATTCCAGAGATAGGAAGAGGTGAGGCCATGGAGCATTTTGGAAACAAGGATAAACATTTTAATATCAGCCACTCCACGTGCTAGTGAATTCCACATTCTCACCTCTCTCTGGCTAAAGAAGTTTCTTCTGAATTCCCCATTTAGGGTTTCATGGTGACTCTCCTATATTGATTGCCTCTAGTTATGCTTTCCCCCACAATGGGAAACATTCTCTCTATGATGGGCGGGATAATATGGGGGCGGGAAGGGGGGGTGTGGATGGTATGTCCCCCCCAACTAGAAACCATGTTGGCATGAAGCCGACCTGTTCCACACCGATCAGCCCCGCAGCTATAAAGCGAGGGCTGAGTGGGGCTTCCGTCCCTCATCGAGGCTGGAGCTTCCTCTGGAGCTGCTGACCAATTGGACTGGCCGGCAGCTTCCTCAGTCCCAGCAGCGCCAGGAAGTGTCAGTGACCTCCGCCAGGACTGCAGCTGAAGAGAGGAGCCCAAGGCCTTGGATCCACAGAGCAGGTAAGTCCGGGGTCTTGGGCTGGGGCTACTTGGGAGGGTTAGGGAGAGGGGCAGTGAGGGTGGGTTTAAGAGAGGAAGGAATGGAGGGGGCTCAGTCTTAGAGGCCACCCCGCAATTGCCAAAGGGCTGCCACTGAAGAGTGACCCACCCCACTTCATTCCCACCCTTTACCCACTTGAGGTTAGAAATTGGGCTTCTCGCTCCCACCCTGCTGCCCATGCCAAACTTATTATGGCGTGAGCAGCGTATTATTTGGGTCAATAGGCTTGAGAACAAGCCCAATTGACCTTTAATTGGTCATTTTAATATGGCGGGCAGGCTGCTAGATTCAGCACTTTACATGTCCTCCCACGGGAAACATGCCCACTTGGGGGGGGTGGGGGTTGGGGTGTAAAATTCAGTCCCTTGTTTACTCTATCAAAATCTTTCATTTTAAAGAGCGTTGCTAGGTCACCCCTCAGCCTTCCCTTTTCACGATGCACGTTCTCCCTCTGTACTTTATGTGGAAATCAAGAAAATTGAGATTTTCCCCACCAATCATTCTGTGCTCCCCTGGATTATCCGGTTTGGGATGGTTTGACATAGAACAAGGTATAAACTGTTTGAGAATTAGCCGGGACTTTGAGTTAACAATGAGGAGAATGTAAGCAACATGTTTTATTTTATATATCCCGGCCAGTTTTAGACTCATCCTTCACTCTCTATCCTGACCAGCCCAGGTCAGATTCAAAGAGCGGAACATTGCGCTCCAGAGACTAAGTGCGGTGACAGGTGAAAAAAAGCAGCATGTCTCACATTGGCCAGAATGGCAGGTTCACCCGCCAGATTGGCCGCTTTTCAGTTCATTATATATTTATGAACATAATCCATGTCAGATCTCGTGGTGGGGTAGGCTGTTATTCGTCCACCCCGCCACAACCTCATCGGAATCATCTTTCCGGGCGCAATATTCACTCTTTGTAGCCCAGGACTGGGCGTGACGAGTGATAGCCCCCAAAGGGGAGCGGCCGCCTGCCCCCAAGTTTAGTGACAACGTGCTGGAGGTACTTCTCGATGGTGTGCAGGCACTCCGGGACATTATTTACCCCCCGTGAAGGGAGACGGAGGTCCATCAACCTTAGAAGGAGAAGGAGGGGCGTGCGGTCAGTGCAAACACAGCCCACAGGAAAACCACCATCCAGTGCACATACAGGATGAATGGTCTCATCCGCTCCTCCAGGGTAAGTCAACCTTCTCCTCACTTTCAACTCTCACAATCACAAGCCCAACAGGCATTCGCAGGGTTACAGTTCACAGGGGTCTCACACACTGCCAGTACAAGGGACATCACGACTGACTCTCTCACACATTTGACTTCTTCATCCCTTCTTCAGCTCATGTCCTCAGGTCTTACCCAGATCCTCTCAGAACCCACAGAAGGCAGGCATCCTTATCATATGTCTTGGCGTCCGTCCTGCTCACAGTCTGTCCATCTGTCATTATGCAGGGCAAGATCACCCACAACAACGGGGAGAGATCCCAGGCCGGAGGGGGGGGATGCCTGAGCTCAGGCCCCTCGCAGAGTTTGAGGAGCGTGTAGCAGGGTTGTCTAGCAAAGGAACGGGACTGTGCTGGCGCCAAGGGTGAGATCGGCGTCTCCCAACCCAGTGAGGACCCATCCCCATGTCGCCATTCAGCCGATGAAACCGTGAGTGCTGTTATGTTGGTCACTATGCAGACAATCACTAATAACCACATCTCTCTTTGACAGGGACCAGCACGAAGAGGCAAAGAGGCACAGGCAGCCAACCCGTCAGCTGCAGCCCACACACCACCTTGGGTTAGGATCCAGAGGATCCACTAGATGAAGACCCTTTCTGTTAAGCTCCCATTGTCTCTTCTTCTATACTCTGTCCTACTGTATGATTACAATTGAGGGGCCTGTCCACTACGCCCACAAGTGACTTCTTTCCTTTATCATTTCTTATCCCAACCCAAACCATTTCTACATCCTGATTTCCTGAACTTAAGTCATCCCGCTCTAATGTGTTAAAACTATCATTAATTAACAGAGCCACCCCTCCACCTTTTCCTAACTTCCTGTCCTTCCTAAACATCATGTACCCTTCAATATTCAGGTCCCAATCTATGTTATCCTACAGTCATGTCTCTGTAATGGCTATCACATTGTACTTATTTATTTCTATTTGCGCTCTCAGTTTATCTGTTTTGTTTTGAATGCTATGTACATTCAGATACAGAGCCTTCAGTTTTATACTTTTATTATTTTTGCAACCTCTAGTCTTATCTGCTGATTTACTCTTAGATTAGTACTCCCTGTAATCTCTATCCCTTCCTGTCACTGTCTGTTTATCATTTCCCACATTAATACCTTTCTCTCTTGTCTTTTCTTTGGTCTTTGACTTACCACATCTTCCCAAATTTCACCCCTTGCCCCACAATTCAGTTTAAAATCCTCCCTACTTGCCTATTTTTCGGCTTGCTAGAACACTGGTCCCAGCACGGCTCATGTGTAGACCATCCCAACAGTATAGCCACCACCTTCCCCAGTACTAGTGCTGGTGTCCCATGAACCAGAACCTACTTCTCCTACACCAGTCTTTGAGTCACACATTCACCTCTCTAATTTTATATACCCTACGCCAATGGCTCAGGTAATAATCCAAAGATTATTACCTTTGAGGTTCTGCTTTTTAATTTAGTGCCTAGCTCCTCATACGGGCTATGTAGAACCTCTTTCCTAGTTCTACTATGTCGTTGATACCTACATGGACCACAACTGAATCCTCTCCCTCCCATTGCCAGCTCCTCTCCAGCCCTGTGCATATGCCCAGAACCCTGGCACTGGGCAGGCAACGCAGCTGTCTGGACTCTTGCTCTTTGCAGCTGGGAACAGTGTCACTCTCCCTCACTACACTACCACTACATTCCTTTTTTGCTCTCCTCAGTTGAATGGCTTCCTGTACCACAATGCCATGGTTAGTTTGCTCATCTAGCCTGCAGCCCCCACTTTCACCCAAGCAAGCTGAGAGAACAATTGCAAAGGCCGAGGCTCCTGCACTCCTGCCCCCTGGGTCCCCTCACCTGCCTCACACATAGTCACACCCTCCTGTCCCTGACCACTGATCAAATCAGAAGACCCTATACTAAGTGGTGTGACTGCCTCCTGTTATAAAGCATTGAGGTAACGTTCCCCCTCCCTGATGTGTCACAGTGTCTGCAGTTCAGCCTCCAGCCCAATGAGCCAAAGTTCTCAAGCCGTAAACACTCATCGCAGACATGTTTTTCCTGGATCACACTGGCATCCAGGAGCTCCCACATGTTAAACTCTTAAGAGAGAGGTTGGAACACACCATGCTCAGCTAGGAGCAATACACTTACTCTATGACCTGGTTAGATGTAGTACTAATACACAAGTGGTAAGCAAGTACCAGAGTACGACTACCATCTATCCAGTAACCAAGTACCACGTCTAATCCACAGATCTGAGGGACCATTTAAAGCTTTAAGGGGCACAGGCTGGCTTCAAGAGGCGCGGCTGGCTTTAAGTGATTCAGGCTATCTTTAAGAAGTGCAGGTTGTCTTTAAGGGGTGCCAGCCTCTCATGAGCTTGTACCTCCCTCGCTGATGCATGCAGCAACTCAGCAACCCATTCAGTTCAGGTCTACAAACCACCATCATCTTAATGAGCAGACAGGGGCTTGGGTTACAGTCTATCATGATCCTCTCGACTATTTTGGGTGCTGTTATAGAGTTGATTCTCCAGGCAACTCTTCTTGGTGGAAACATTGAACCTTATTTACACAACATCAGCAGCAACTACATGTGTGCATCAAACTCTATAACTAAAGAAGAACTCTCCCCTCAAAATTTCCCACGTTGCTAACTCATTGGTTTACACAGATCATGTGATATTATAACACAAGATTATTCTGAAAGCTACAGTCCTGCGTTTATCAAAACAATAGTCACTACATTCCTCCCCCTTTAACATTTCTGTACGTTCTATATTCACAAGGATATTTATCTCTTGATATTACAATATTTACACAGGTCATGAAATTGCAAGTTCAGTCTTTCAGGTGGTTTCCTGATCCGTGTGGAACATCATAGCTCCACAACTTCTGATTCCTTTGCCGGAACCACATTCTCTGGAACCACATTAACATCAGCTACCTCATTAGGCACAGGCAGTTCAGTGTTGTCCACTCCAACAGAGATACCGGACATGTCCATCCTTGGTTGAGCAACTTCAACAGGAACCACAAGTTCAGCAATGGTTACAGGTGGAACATCATTTTGTTGGGGTATCTCCCTTCTTCTTAAATGATCCACATGCTTACAGGTGATCTGGCCCTCCACTTCCAGCTGGCAAGACAATGGTCCAGTCACAAAGCTTACTTTACCAGGTAACTACGTTGGTCCTCCACCGAAATTCTTTACATATATGCTTCTCCAACAGTAAATGTTCTCTCATGACTATGCAAATCATGAGTCACTTTTTGGTTCCCTTGACTTTTCTCCACTTTCCCCTCCAAACTGGGAAGCATCAGGCTTAGTCTTGTTCGAAGACAGTGCCTCATCAGTAATTCTGCATCCTCTTCCCTCTTGTTTTCTTTCTACTGCCGAATTTAGTCTTGACCTTATTCTTGACTCCACTGTCGGCCAGACTCCTCGCAGGTGAAATTTCAGCTTGTCTTAGCTCAGTAGTTGAGTGACCCATGACTTATCTACTCACCTCTTAGAAAGTTCTACGACGTTTGCTTTCAAAGCCTCTTTAGCTTCATTTAGCTGATTCTTCAGCTCTTCTGTCTCCTTCTTGTATCTGTTGGCTTCCTCCTGGAACCTTGAACATCGCTGCATCTTTTCTGCCAACTGATTCTTCAGTTTGTTCAGAGAGACGTTAAATTCTTCCAGTTTCTCTTCATACTTTACCAGAGGTACAAACTTTGACCTGAGGGATCCTTGTCGTGTGTGAAGGTCTTTCAATGGGTTTTCCTTTTCTTTGCGAAACTCACTTACTTCATCTTGAATTCTGTCATTCAGCAGAGTCTCCTTGAGTTTCTTCTGCTGTTCTGCCATATCCTTGTTTAAGACAGTCTTCATTTCTTCAGGTTGCTGAATGCTTACACACTCCGTTTTCATCCTGTTACAGTCCTTGGACTCTCCAGGCTCTTTCTGAAGTACCTTGCCTTGTTCCTTTTTCAACTCAGGAACTCTTCCTGCTTCCTTTTGAAATCTCACTGGCCAATCAAGGAACCAATTTCAACCGAGAAGGCTTGGTCCTCTGCCTTCTAATGCCATCACTGGTTGTTGTGCTGCTTGGTGTCTATAATAAACATGAAATCTGGTGATACCTTTTACCTGGATTTCTTCACCTGTGTATGTTTTCAGCTCGGCAGAGGCTTGTTTTAAATTTAATTGTTGAGCACCTTTATTTAAAGTGCGTTCTCCTATTGCAGTGGTAAAAGCTCCCGTGTCTAGTTCCATTCTTAAGGGTTTACCATTCACTTGCACTGTAACAATAATTGGCTCTGTCTTCCCAACTTTCATGTTGAACAAGGAATAAATGTCAGAATTGGTTGTTTCTGGTTCTTCCACATTATATACTTCATTGGACTTTGTTGTCTGGAAGCCTGTCGAAATCTCGCTTTGCAATGTTTCAATATTTTGTCCACTTTTGTGACAAAAAAACACTCCACCTTTTTAAATTGCCAATCGTTAGGCACATGGTTGTTTCCACAGCAATAAAAAATAATTTTCAAATTTACTGCTAAGCTGTTTCCTCTAAATTTTCAGTTAGCGGAGGCTGTTTCCCGCTTTCGCATCAGAGTCCCGGCTTTTCACGCCACTTTTAGTTCCCGCCGAACTAGGAAAATGATGCCGTTTTGCACACCTTGAATCACTTGTGAATCCCTTACCAGCACTTTTTCTATTGCAAACGCTATTTCTAACGCCTTCTTAAAATCAAAAACCACATCAGCCAGCAATCTTTGCTGAATAGCATCCTCTTACATGCCACAGACTAAATGATCCCTGAGCATATCATTCAGGGTTTCACCAAAATCACAATATTCGTTAGCTGTTTTAATTTCACTACATAGGTAGCAGTGGTCTCCCCCAGGGCTCTATGCATGAATTGGACCTGAACCTTTGCGTTGTGACTGACAGCTTGGGTTGAATTGGGTCGATTAACTCAATGATGGTCTTCAAATCAGGGGCACTGGAGGCCGTCAAACCTTGAATTAAACTGTAGGTCTTGCTCCCACGAATCATCAGGAGAATCGCTCTCCTCTATTCCTCCCCTGTGATTTAATTGGCCTGAAAGCAGAATGCTAGAAGTTCTACATATTGAGACCGGTCGTCTGTGGCTGGTTCAAAGGGATCGATTCTGCCAAACTGTGGCATCTTGGATGTGTAAATCTTCCTTTCTTTTTAATTACCTTAGATTCTCACAATCGCTGGGTGAGGAACAGAGCTGGATCTGATTCCATCCTCGTCGCCAGTTTGTTATAGAGTTGATTTTCCAGGCAACTTTTCTTGGTGGAAACATTGAACTTTATTTACAAGATAGCAGCAGCAATTGTTTGTGTGCATCTAACTCTATAACTAAAGAAGAACTTTCCCCTAGGGCTCCCCCGCGCTGCTAACTCACTGTTTTACACAGATCATGTGATCTTACAACACAGAATTATTCTTAAAGCTACAGTCCAATGTTTATCAAAACTACAGGTGCCATCCCAATTTTGTCCCAATAAGGCTTACGAGGGGAGAAGAAGGGATTGATACATACAATATGAGAGGTTGTGTTGGGATCTATTTTTTTGTGGAGTCCAATTATTTACTTTTGTTACTAAGAAAAAGTCTAATATATTTCAATATAGAGGTTCAAATGCACCTGTTTTAAATGGATGAACAACTTCTATAAATAGAGGATAAGGGATTGCATCAAGACATTTTTATGCCATATTGCAAATCGTATTTTTAGCTGCTTGCTTTATATACCCTAATAAAACACCAGTAAACATGGAAGTGAACTGTGCCAGTCGTTCAATGGTACCTGCACAGCAGTGATATGCTTTCATGTTTACTGTGCTGCCGAATTATGGGTAGGCTGTGAGAATGATGGGCTTGACCTGCAGTTTTGTCCTTCAGTTGTCCGGCCTTTCTTCACTTTGACAGCACAGTACATGTACAGCCTGTCTTTTATTGCTTAATTTGTCATTTGGGACAGACGCGTGGAGCTAGGGTAAAATGATCAACCCTGTAACCGAGATTACATTACCACCAGACAGCCACAGGCTTAAAGGGGCGGTGTAGTGTGTTAAAATGTCGTGTGATCTCTGAATGCTTTAAGAGGGAGATATTCATTAGCGCCCTTCAATCAACTCACTGCTGCACGTTTACCAGGTGACGTAAATATAATAATTTGGAAGATAGGGGAAAAAGATTTTGTACAGGGTAAAGTTATTCACAGAAGTGTAATAGGATCAGGGGGCAATTTACAAGAGCAGGATGTTGATAGAGACAATGGGCTGAATTTTTAAAAGAGGTCGGCTTCTGGATCGGAGGCAAACTGTCCCGCAATTCGGCGCCACCGGTCTTCGTGCCGGTCCATCGCCATGATCCTGACCCTGGGCCATTTTGAGCGGTGGGTCGCCAATTGCCATTAATCAAATGTGATGACAGGGCCCCGTTCCTACGCTGACTGGGATTTCCTGTTGTTCCTGGGATTGGGGGGCGGTTTTCAGGGAAGGTCTGAGGGACATTGGACGCCTTGCGGGGGATGGGGTGGCAGAGGTAGGGTGGGGGGGTGGGGGGGTGGGGGGGTGGGGTGGGGGTGGTGGGTAGGTCTGAGACCTCGGTGAGGAGAAGTTGCGGCGAGGAGCAGGCAGAGACGTGAGAAAAGAGACCTGAGGCCTTAGGGTACAATTGGAAGCCCTGTCAGGGGAGTGGTCTGGGGCTATCACCAGGGGCACATAACTAGGGGCAGTTGGAGGTCAGGCGGTGGGGGAATTAAGGGCCTGGGGGGATTTTGGAGGTCTGAGGCAGATTGGAGGCTGGCAGGTTCGATCTGTTGAGGCCTGTTGAGGTAGGTGAGTTGGAGTTTAGGAGCACTCGATGGGTTGTCCAGGCAGGCATGCTGGACCCAGTACGTCAGTGGAAAGCATTTACCTCCCAAATTCCGAGTGTCCTTTGGGGTTAGCTCCCGGCTTTCCCAAGGTTTAGCTAATCTGAGTGTTCAGAGTTAAATTCAAAATGGTGAATAAGAATGGATAGAAAACTGGTTGGCAGACAGGAAACAAAGAGTAGGAATAAACGGGTCTTTTTCCGAATGGCAGGCAGTGACTAGTGGGGTACCGCAGGGATCGGTGCTGGGACCCCAGCTATTCACAATATATATTAATGATTTAGATGAGGGAATTAAATGTAATATCTCCAAATTTGCAGATAACACAAAGCTGGGTGGGAGGCTGAGCTGTGAGGAGGATGCAGAGATGCTTCAGTGTGATTTGGACAAGCTGAGTGAGTGGGCAAGTGCATAGCAGATGCAGTATAATGTGGATAAATGTGAGGTTATCCATTTTGGTGGCAAAAACAGGAAGGCAGATTATTATCTGAATGGCTATAAATTGAGAGAGGGGAATGTGCAACGAGACTTGGGTGTCCTTGTACACCAGTCGCTGAAGGTAAGCATGCAGGTGCAGCAGGCGGTAAAGAAGGGAAATGGTATGTTGGCCTACATAGCCAGAGTACAGGAACAGGGATGTCTTGCTGCAATTGTACAGGGCCTTGGTGAGACCACACCTGGAATATTGTGTGCAGTTTTGGTCTCCTTATCTGAGGAAGGATGTACTTGCTATAGAGGGAGTACAGCAAAGGTTTACCCGACTGATTCCTGGGATGGCGGGACTGACATATGAGGAGAGATTGAGTCAATTAGGATTATATTTGCTGGAGTTCAGAAGAATGAGGGGGGATCTCATAGAAACTTATAGAATTCTAACAGGACTAGACAGGGTCGATGCAGGAAGGACGTTCTCGATGGCGGGAGAGTCCAGAACCAGGGGTCACAGTCTGAGGATATGGGGTAGACCATTTAGGACTGAGATGAGGAGAAATTTCTTCACCCAGAGAGTGGTGAGCCTGTGGAATTCGCTACCACAGAAAGTAGTTGAGACCAAAACATTGTATGTTTTCAAGAAGGAGTTAGATATAGCTCTTGGGGCGAAAGTGATCAAAGGGTATGGGGAGAAAGTGGGAGCAGGCTATTGAGTTGGATGATCAGCCATGATCATAATGGATGGCGGAGCAGGCTCGAAGGGCCAAATGGCCTACTCCTGCTCCTAGTTTCTATGTTTCTATGTTTCTATATTTTGATATTTGGAGTTTCAACCTAATTCATGGGAGTGTGTTGTTCACCCACATCCTGACCCATCTCCATTAAAGCTGGAAGTGGGCTGCTTGGAAGGGCGTGATTCAGATTTGTAACACTTCAAACCCCCACCTAACCCAAAGCTGTCCATTCTTTGGGGTTAAAATTAACCTTACCCCTACCCCACCCCCGCAGGTCCCCAAGCAACCATCACCCCTGTGCTTGCTGAGCTCCATTGCCTCAATTTTAGCCTCACCCTTTCAAATCCACCTATGGCCTTGCCCCCTCCCTATCTCTGTAACCTCTGCTGATTCTCCGAGATCTCTGCGCTCCACCAATTCTGGTTTCTTGCAGATTCCTGAATTTAATCGCTTCATCATTGGCTGCTGTGTCTCAGCTGACTAGGCCCGAGGCTCTGAAATTCCTTCCCTAAACCTCTCCTCCTTTCAACCTTGCCCCTCCTTTAAGCCACTTCTTAAAGCCTATCACTTTGACCAGGAATTTCGTCACCTGTCCTAATGTTTCCCTGCGTGCCTCAGTGTCAAACTCTATTTGATATCAGTCCTTGGGACATTCTATCTATGTAAATGGTGCTTTATAAATCCAATTTGTTGCCATTGAGGTCTTATTATGCACTGAGACAGTGACTAGCTGTAAACTGTTCAAGACTTGCTCCTGAACTTGATATGCAAAACCTAAACTGACATTCCATCGTACTAAGGGAACGCTACATTTTTCAGCAGCTTTGATATGCAAATTGGACACCAGCAATTCAAGACATCAGAAAGAGTTTGAAGCTTGATGGCCAGCTAATTGGGTCATTCTGTTTGACCGTACTGTCTAGTAAATTGTCTTGAGCGCTATGCTTTCCTAATTCACAGCAAGAATGCTCCAGTTTTTTATATGTAAAAGGAAGCCACCCAGCAGAATATTGCCTTCATTAATCTTCATTCAGTCACACTCAGGCTGCGCTTTCATGAAATGACAGAGTTTTACTAAGTGACTCTTCATTATGGTGAAATAGAGGGGAGAAAGCTGATTAAGGAATTAATCACACGGATGAAGGAATACGCTGGAAGGCTGGTGCTTTCACTTTTCCAGATGAATTTGAACCCATGCGCCGTGCAGATCTGATGGAATGAAAACGGTGCTGGTTTGAAGGGTGCTAAGTCAAATATTTTGAGGTAGCCTCCGTGTTGGCGCTGAGAAGGGCAGAATAAAGCAGCAGGAAAGCTGCCTGGAACTCACCAGCAGTGAGGACCAAGCAAGGCACAACTCTTAAAAGAGAAAGGGAGGGTGACTGATTGGCTGACCAGGGTGTAAATCACTGTAAATCACTTCCCAACCAGTCAAACTATTCAGGCGTGGGATGCCTCACAGTCCAGACGGGTCTCCTCCTCACCTGATGTCCACACTCGCGCCTCCCGGTCAAAGGTCACTTGCCAGTACTCATGAGCAGCTACCGCAGTTGACCCTCGCTCCCCTCCATCCAGCCCTTCAGGTCACCGAGGTCGATTTGAGTCACTTTTATTCACTGCTTCCCGGTGTAGTGGTGGGCATCAGCAGATCGCAGGCGTGCCCGATTCAATCGTGCAATTTTGTAAAATAGTCCTGTAGTACTGTAGCCACATTCATTACTTATTGCAAATAGTCCTGAGCTATTACATTTCAAGAGACAAGGCAGAGGTGAGGGAGTGGTGGGGGGGCGGGTGGGGGGTGGGGGATGGGTGGGGGGGAGGTCAGGGGGTGGGGTGTGTGGAGGGGGACTCAAAGATGCCATTACCTAGATGGGAACAGAATTCAGGAGGGTATCCAGTTGCCCTTGGGTCAACTGACTGGAATTTGCATCAGTTACGCCCGAGCAACACAGACCACCAGGCACACCAGGCACATCATTGGTCAGCAGCATTTCTAAAGGACTTGGTGAGGGTTCTGGGAGGGTTGGCTGGTTAAAAATTTAAAAAGCCACATTTAGCTCTGCAGCTTAATGAGGAACCGGAGCCGATGGTGTTTCCCAGGATTGTCAACATCCAGTACCCTGCCCAACACTAAATAATGGATAAAAACAAAAACAAAAGATAAAAACAAAAAACTGCGGATGCTGGAAATCCAAAACAAAAACAGAATTACCTGGAAAAACTCAGCAGGTCTGGCAGCATCGGCGGAGAAGAAAAAAGTTGATGTTTCGAGTCCTCATGACCCTTCAACAGAACTGAGTAATATTAGGAGAGGGGTGAAATATAAGCTGGTTTAAGGTGGTTGGGGGGGAGGGTGGTGGCGGGAGAGATGTGGTGGGGGGGCGGGTGTGGTGTGGTTGTAGGGACAAGCAAGCAGTGATAGGAGCAGATAATCAAAAGATGTCACAGACAAAAGATCAAAGAGGTGTTGAAGGTGGTGATATTATCTAAACAAATGTGCTAATTAAGAATGGATGGCAGGACACTCAAGGTACAGCTCTAGTGGGGGTGGGGTGGAAAGACTGACAGGGCATAAAAGGTATAGATTTAAAAATAATGGAAATAGGTGGGAAAAGAAAAATCTATATAAATTATTGGAAAAAACAAAAGGGAGGGGGAAAGAAACGGAAAAGGGGGTGGGGATGGAGGAGGGAGTTCATGATCTAAAGCTCAAGGAGGAAGTCTTTGAGGCCATGGGGGTGATTGAAGGAAGTCCTTTCTACCGGGTGGAAAAAACAGTGCAGCTCGTAGGAGAACCCCCGCAGGCTTTTGCAGACAGGTTGTGGCCGGTGTATAGGAGCGTATGCAGTGGGACGCCTAACCGGGCTAACCTGGACCAGGATCAGCGGGCCCACTGGCTCCGTTTCCTAGTGGCAAACAGCTTGGCACAGGTCAGGGCCGTGGTAGGAATGTGGTTTGACCCAAAGAATCCCCTGACTGCCGAACTCACAGTGATCAGACAATTGACCATAGCTTACTGTAATGGTAAAGGAACCGATGCACACCCACCTAAAGGGAACGTGCATGAAATGAAACCCGGCCAGGGTAGGAAGGAGTGGCATCAGGAAGAGAATAACCCTTCCAACACAAAGCTCAACTGTTATGGGTGTGAGAAGAATGGACACTGGAGGAAGGAGTGTAAGAATCCTTGGAAAGATAACAAGGGAAAGAATTCCTCAACCCCAGCCCAAAAGGCAGAGACAGGAATCCCTCCCGCCACGGTCAAGTCATTTTTGGACGCCATGAGAACCCTATTGACTGGCCCAGGGAAGGTAGCAGCCACCACCGGCACGCTGACCCCATCAGCCCCATCTAACCCACAACCCTGACTAGAGCCAGCGCAGCCTGTTTACCTGTGTTCCCTTACCTACGACTTATGGAAGAGACCCCTCATTGAGATGGAGGTAGAAGAGGTCAAGGGGACCTATCTGTTGGACACGGGAGCATCATGTACCGTGATCCATTCATCTAACCCCACCACCTCACCTCTATCTAACGGGGTCCCATACAGTCTGTCGGGATTCACAGGTAAAGAACAGGCTGGCTCATTTTCCATCTCACTGATCATTCGTTTAGGAACACTCCGCTCTAAGTGGACCTGTATCCTAATGAAGTGGGAAGTGGAGGGTGGAAAAGGGATCCTGGGAGCCGACTTTATTGTAGGCCACGGGATCCTAGTGGATTTGAGGAATCACTGCCTATGGGGGGCAAAAACAGGAAAGGAAGGCGGTGTAGTAGTCATCCCAGGGAAACAGGGGAAGGGGACCCTGTGCACCATGAAGCCTAAAGAGGGTTATAACCTCGAACTCATGGTCAGTAATACCCCAAGGGAGTTCCAGGCATTTGTGCGAACCCACCTAGCCACATTCACCACACACAAACACGACTGTGGGAGGGTCAACAGGTTCGAGGTCAGTGTAGATGGGGACCTTATGGCCCGACCACCAAAGCAATATAACTTCCCCAGGGAAGCGGAGCCAGACATGGAAGCAGCCATGTCCTCCTTAGTGCAATAGGGGGTCCTGAGACCGATAGCCACCCACGTGAACTCTCCACTGTGGCCAGTTAGAAAACCGGACAACTCCTGGAAGACCACAGCGGACTATCGGGTGCTCAACAGTAACATCCCAGCCTGTGCACCCACGGTAGCAGCAGTTACCGACCTGATAGGAAGTATCCCAGCATCTGCGACCACTTTCACAGTGCTGGATATCTCCAGCGGGTTTTGGTCCATCCCTTTAAGGAGAGAGGATCAGTACAAGTTTGCCTTTACCTTTAAAGGGCAGCAGTACACCTGGAACTGCCTGCCTCAGGGCTTCCACAATAGCCCAGGCATTTTCCCCCAATGCATGGCAAACAGTTTAAAGTGCAGGGGTAGCTTTAACCCCGGACCTTAAGACAGTCCAAACCCAAGACCCTGTCCTCAAGGCAGTCCTCAGTGCAGTAGCAGAAGGGAAAAGGGTAGAGGGCCCTTACAGCACAGCAGCCCTCTCTGTAAATGGACGCATGCTGTTTAAGAGAGAGCAATGGGTTGTACCACAGCAGCACAGGAGGGAATTCCTTCAACTGGCCCATGAAGGTCCAGGAGCGGGGCATCCCGGGCCTGAGACCACCTGGCAGCAGTTGGAACAAGCAGGATGGTGGCCAGGACTCAAGGAAGATGTCCGCGAGTTCTGTGCCAGCTGTCTGGCGTGTGCTGCTAACAACCCTGACCCGCACAAAAGGAAGGTACCTATGGGACACATCAGGAGGGTAGAGGGACCATGGCAGTCGATCCAGGTTGACTACATCGGGCCCCTACCCATCGCCCAGGGAGGCTATAAGCACTGCCTAGGCCTAGTGGATGTGTTCACAAAGTGGGTAAAAGCCTTCCCCTGCCGAACAGCCACAGCTCTGAGTACAGCCAGGATCCTGATCAGGGAGGTGTTCTCATGATGGGGGCTACCACAGTACGTGGAGTCCGACCAAGGGAGCCACTTTACCGGGCAGGTCATGCAGAATACCCTTATGGTACTCGGCATAGAGGGGAAATGGCATGTTGCACACAACCCACAGTCCTCAGGGATTGTAGAGAGGATGAACAGAACCTTGAAAGAAAGGCTGAGGAAAGAGACGGTAGACTCACCTAGAAAGTGGGTAGAAATCTTACCGTTGGTCCTAATGGGGATCCGAGGCAGCCAGTCAAAAAGCACGGGGTCCTGCCCAGTATCTTCTTGAACTTGTACAGTAAATTTTGTTTCTGTTTATTCAAAATCCGTGGAATCTTGTGGCTTTATTCCAAAAGCAGGTGCCCTTTGAATCTCAAACTTTAAATACTTTAAACAAAAGATTATTGGTTCCTGACCGGGCCTTTCCTCACCTCCTGAGGCCTGGACAAGGATCATTAGCAGGTAGGTCTTAATGAGCGTCTTAAAGAAGGAAAACCACAGAGAGGGCAGAATTCGATGTACCGCAGGCAGGAGTACGCCCGACCCGATAGGGCGTGAGATAGCACGCGATGATGTCGAGTGAGTGTCCCGACGCCATCGCGCACTGACGAGACATTTCGGTCGGCGACCGCGGGCGAGAGTCAGCAGCGCGCCCGCCAACAATTGGGAGGCCTGTTAAGGCCATGAATTTATTAATGAAGAGAGATTTTTCACTGCCCGTCCAACGTTATGGTTGGCGGGCGAGTGTCCTGGCCAGGCAGCCTTTGCATTTTTAAGGCAACCTCATCCGCAGTCAGGATGAGGTTTCCGGCATTAATTTTAAACAATGTTTTGACTTAATTTTTATGATGTATATGTTGAGGTGAGTGAGTCCAATGTGGGGACATTTTTTTTTCCCGAAATTTCAAATCTTTGTTTTTCATTTTAAAATCCTTCAGTTCCCTGAGGCAGCTCTCCGCCTTCAGGGAGCTTTCATTCCGCGTTCCCCTCGCGCCCACGCTGACTTCAGCGCTCACCCTCCTCCCGCACTCCCCCCCCACCATCCCGGCAGCGCTGAGCCTTTTAGCGTGCGTTTCACTAAAGGTCAGCCAACGTGAAATCGCGTTCGGGGGGGCCAATCGCGGGTGACGGACCGTTTCCCGGCTGCTCCCACCTCGCCCGCCTGGTGACCCGAAAATCCTGCCCAGGGAGTCAAAGAGGTCTAGGGAGGGAATCTCAGGGCTTAAGCGCTAGGCATCCGAATTAAGGCATGGTCACTAATGATGGAACAATTAAAATCAGAGATGCTCAAGAGGCCACAATTAGAGGAGAGCCGATATCTTGGAGGTTTATGAGACTGGAGGAGATTACAGAGGTAGGGAGAGGTGAGGCCATGGAAGGATTTATGAAGCAAGGGTGAGAATATTAAAATCAATGCTCATGATCACCGCACCCCTCCACCCCCCACCCTCGCTTCCTCCCGGGTGGGCGCAACATAGTGATGGTACGAATATGTGGTCGGAAGCTGATCTCAAGGTCAAATATGCCACCAAGGTTGCAAACAGGCTGTCTTAATCTCAGACTGTTGACAGGAAGAGGAATGGAGAGTAGGTAGGGAATGGAGTTCAGAGCGGGGACTGAAAGCAATGGCTTCAGTCTTCCCGATATTTAATTGGCGGTGAATCCAAGAGGAAGATACAAATTCTGTCTGACTCCAGGAGCTAAAAAAGCATCCCATACATTCCTGGCCTCATGTATACATGCTGCAAAACTAATGTATGGTATTAGCTATATCATGCATATATGGAGTCAATGATTTGTTGATAAAGCCGACAGGATCCTTGGCTTTCTAAACGGAGGCATTGACCACAAAAGCAGGTCAGCTATGCTAAAACTTAATAAATTACTGGGGTATTGTGGCCAGATCTGGGTACCTTTAGGATGGATGTCAATGCCTTCAAGAGGATGCAGAGGAGGTTCATTAGGATAGTACCATTGATGAGGGACTTCAGTTATGTGGAGAAGCTGGGAAAGCTGCGGCTGTTCTCAGCGCAGAGAAGGTTACAGGGAGATTAATAGATGAGTTCAAAATCATGAAGGACTTTGATAGGGTAAAACGCGGGACACAAAGCGTCAGAGATTTAAAATCACTGGCAAGAAAAAACGCGGGGAGATAAAGAAAATGTGTTTTGTTTCTGCCGTGAGTTGTTGTGATGTGGACTGCACGAGTGACAGGGAGGCGGAGGCAGATTCAACATCACCTTTCAGAATGAAGCAGGGTTCATGCTTGAAGTTGAAATAGTAACAAGGTTATGGGGAAAGAGCTGGGAAGCGGGGCTAACTGGGCAGATCTTTCAACGAGCCCGAACAGGCACGATGGGCTGAATTGGGCAGGTTTTGGGATTGGGATTTAGGGCCGGGCCTAGTCATTCTGATTCCTGACCCTTTGATTTGTCCATCAGAAATTCCCCTGGGAGCGGACAAAGGCTCACACATCAGCAGCTTGCAAACGAAGGGAGCGCCTCAACAGTAACACTCAAAAGATAGTTGGACAAATACTTGAAGGGGGTGGGGTGGGAAATACAGTCTTGGGGGAAGAGCAGGGGAATGGGATTGATTGATAGCTCTGCCAAAGAGCCAACACAGGCACAATGGACCAAATGACCTCCTTCTGTGTTGTATCAAACAGCCGGTAGCCAATTAAGGAGGTTAAATGGCCACTTAAAGCCGACTGGAATTTTATAGTTGGTTTCTGGTGTCGGCTGGTGAGGGCCGCTTTTAATTTATTTTTTAATACTTCAAGAAGTAGGTGCCCCCTCTCTCTCCTTTACCTGAACTGCAGGCTTCATCTCCAGCAACTGGCCCTCCAGCTTTGAGAATTGCACCCCACACCCCCCGCATCACCCTACCCCTACTCCCTCCCCAATCTGCCATCCTTAATTGGACAGCAAGTCCACACACTTTGGCCACTAACCATCTGGGTGATTGATCCCCACAGCGTGGGGCCATGACCCCCCATTCGACCCTGACTTCAGGGGCCCAACCCAAAACTCAAAACCCTGCCCTAAAAGGCTGGTTTCCCCAAAGCATTCATTTGGATAGGGGCTCACTGAAGAAAAGAGACCACAGTAAAAAAAATCCCTTTCCTCTTCGCCAAAGCGGGTACCTTAGTGACACAAAATAGTGCAGGCTCTTGCCCCATAACGAACTGGGACTCTGGGATGAGGTCAGGAGTAAATCCATGAGGGTGGAAGGGGGGATCAGATCCTTCCCCTGTCCCAGATCTACCTGGGCTCCTGTATTAATATATGGTGAAACAGGCAGAATGCAAGAGAACAACAGTGTGTGAAGTTAATACATTTTATGGATTGCTCACTCCTGAAAACTGACCTCTTATAGCCACCTTTACTGAAGGTAAGAAGATACTACTTTAAGACTCAACAAAATTAATGTCAGGGCAAAGTGTGCATTTCACATTTTCCAAAAAGTCATTACAGCAAGTACTGATTTGGAATCCTTGTACGTTCTCATTGAGAAACAGTCAGAAAATGTTAAACTGAAACAAAAATGGTCATCCATGGTATCCTATTGTCAATGTTATTGTCCAGCTATCTACACTGACCGACCACAGTGCCCAGGTTTCTAGGTTCCGTTTCACATTTCCCAAGAAGTTTATTTTTGCTGCTTTCAGTTTAATAAGTTTAAGCTAAGTTTAATAAATAATTGCAAAGTTAATAGAAGGAAAGAATGAACTTGCCTTTGTGTAGCACCTTTAATAACCACAGGACGGTCCCAAAGTGCTTTACAGCCAATGATGTGCTTGTGTTTTTGAAGTATAGCCACTGTCGTAATGTTGGAAATGCGACGCCAATTCGCACACAGCAAGATCCCACCAACAGGAGAGGGATAAATGGACAGATGACCTGGTTTTAGTGATGAGGATTGAGAAATAAACTTTGGGAAGGCCAGCGGGGATATTAACTCCCCTGATCTTCTTTGGGACCGTGTCTGTAGGTTCAACTTTACAGCTAAACCTACGCTGAGGAATTTGATCACATGGAGGAAGGTTGTGTGCTGCTGGTTCCATTCTCACAGACGCCTTTGCATGATCCCAGAGGCAAGGGGGGGGTGGTCAGAGGCATCGAGGTAGCTTGGTAGCTGCAAGGGGGTGGCTGGTAGAGGGTGTTTCTCTGCTTTCATCCATTGCCGCAGTCCACATTACAGTACCATTGTCCCATTGCCATCGGAGTTATCCAAATACTTGTAGGTGTCACCTTCCATGCCACAATGGACTTCGATTTTGCTCTTCCAGCATCTGTCCCTCCACTGTGAGGTAGAGTTAGCAGGGTGGGTGGGACCTGAAGTGAGACTTTGTAGGTCCAGCGAGAACTTCTGATCAGAGATCAGCCTCCTGAATCATTAGCTAGGGCCCATCTGGGAAGAGAAGATGAGAGTCACCTACCACCTTTGAACTCCAACCTTTGAACACCTTCGGAATAGTGCCATGGGATTTGCTCCAGCCACCTGAGGGGGAAAGCTAGGTCCTTTGGTTTAACGTCTCCTCCAAAAGACGGCACCTCTAACAGTGCAGTGCTGCATTTTCTTTCTGTATAAGTACAGGTCTGTCTTTCTCTATAAATGTTCGCCTTTTCTTTTCCTTTTCAATAGAAAGGCTCTGCGATGACAAACAACCTGCTAGAATGCCCTGTTATTAAACAGGTCACCATAAAAGTATAAGTAATTCTGGGGCCAGAGGCTGCACAGTCAAGAATAATAGCTTGCTTTATGAGATTCTTGTAAAAGACATGATGAGACTCTGGTATGAACTTCATCCAATGTACAATATCCAAGGGAGATAACAGTAAGTCCATTACCTCAGCGGTGGATGGATTACTTTCACTAGATGCTTTCTACAGATAATGCTTTTCCCCTCTAATGAAGCTGCCTTTTGTTGTGAGAAATTAGAAAGGCTAGAGGGCGATTTCAGTGCTCGTTTTGAAGGCCTCGTCAAAGCCACTCTATGAGCCACTGCCAGAAAAATATGCTTCATCTCTCTTAAAAGGTGTAGTCGAACTATACCCCTCTCCCCAGTACGAGGGAGATAATTTCTCAAAGCCCGCTCGCACAGCACTATGTCCTACAATACTGGAAGAACGACCATGTAAAGAAAGGAGAAGGATAGCAGCTCTTGGGCAGCCACTGGTCCTGCAGAGATGAAAACTTGGCAACTCACATTGGAAAAAAAAAGAACAGGAGAAATCGAAAAGTACATCAGGAGAGCTAAAGCTTTATTCTCTTGCCAAGAACCATTAAAAATAAAAGGCATATCGTTCTGTGTTAAAGGGATGATTCTACAGTCCTAGAGGAGTGTGGATTGGATACTGGGCTACAAACAATTCTCCCAACTGAACCTTCTAGATGACATAGCGACTCAGTGAAACCTCCGAATCACCTCTTCAAACTCTTTCACCTTATACCGAACAGTTAACTCCTACTTGCGCCAGAGGACAAAATTTCATTGGCTGCCTATTTTAACTCACGCTGCCCAGTATCCATTTGTGTAACAGTGTATGGTAAGCTGAACCGGTATAGAACCTTGGTTAGGTCAGACTCGGAGTACTGTGAAAAGTAATGGCTGACATTTTCTGAGCACACCCCCCGCCCCCGCACAACCCACTCCTCCCCACCAGCCACCCCAACCACCCCCAGCCTCCCTGAAGAGGCTGCCAGAAAGCAGGAGGGCGTAAAATTGGGTGAGATGGCAGGGGATGCTGTGCCCACTACCTCCCAACCTCCACTGGTATTTTACCTGGCACCCTTGGGCCAATTGAGACCCTTAAGTGGACAATTAATGGCCACTTAAAGGCCACTTCCCACCATCGCTGTATTTTATCAACTGTGGGGAGTTGGGGGGGCGGTGCGGGGATGGCACATACATTGTGGGGAGTCTATGAGGTATACCCTGGTGGTCTGACTGCAGGCAGCATCACTCCTCCTTGGGCACCCTGTGCCCTGCAGGGGGCATCTCCCCCCCCCAGCAATGGTAGCCACCCCTGCTGGTCGACCCTCCCCTGCCCTTGATCAACACTCCCGCCTTCCCTGGGGCCTGCCTGACTGGCCCCCATGAGTGCGCCTCACTCACCCATCTTCCAGGCCTCTCTTCTGGGCTGCAGTGAGGAGACTGGTCCAGGGTCTGCTACACCCCCGATGGTGTTGCTGGGACTCAAAAGCTGCTGTCTCTCTGAAATGGCTGGCAGTTTTCGAAAGCAGGACAGCCTGCCCCAGAGGGGTGGAAGCTACCACTTTGTCCAACTAAATGGCCCAAACCAGGTAAAATAGGGAAAAAACAGAATCTTGTCTTCCAAGGCTGCTGGAGGCGGGCTCATCCCCTGCTTTCCAGCGAATGGGTGGGACCTCTGCTTCCATATGAAATCCTTCTGCATTATAAATAGAGGCACCAGAGAAGATCCAGAAATGATTCGCAAGGATGATTCCAGAACCGAGAGTTATACCTACCAGGGAAGATCGAACGGACCGAGGCTCTTTTCTTTAGGAAAGAAAAGATTGACAGGTATCATGAGAGAAGTCTTTATAGTTATAAAACCATTGATAGGGTAGGCGTAGAGAAGGTGCTTCCGCTTAGAGGCGGGTCCAGAATTAAGGCAGGATTTAATGCCCTCCCCGCGGCGAGTTTGGTGGTGGGGGTATTGCATTGGACCGGCCGGGACCCGTCCTCCATCCCAGTATAGGCCACGGTGGAAAGGCCCCTGGTTGGCCTTCCTGCTCTGCTGCCAATAGCGGCCCTTACAAGGGCAATGAATGCCCACTTAAGGGTCTCATTCTGCCATCACTGGTATTAACCCAGCAGTGATCGGGAGAGGGACTCACTGCGTGGGGAGTATAATGAGCAAACCCATGTGGGAACACTTGAAGATTCCTGGTGGGGTTGGGGGGGAGGTGGGCATCCCTCATTCAAAGGCAAATGAAGTGGAGTGTCCTCAAAGTAGGTCACTCAATCAGTTTCATAGATTAGGAGGATATAAATGTACATTAACAATTATATAAGTGTCCTATGCAGCTTGAAAAGATCTGACAAAAATAGACTGTTCGCAACAGTTCACAAAAATAAAAAGTTCACAAAATCACAAATAGAAAAGTAGAGCAAATAATTGCACAATGCTGGAGGATTGAAATAAATACAGAAAATGCTTGAAAGGTTGTGGGCTCATGAAAGAGCATTGAATCAAGATTGACACTTAAGAGCAGTACTAAGGGAGTGCTGCACTGTCACAGGCGCTGTCTTTCAGATTGGAGGTGAAACTGAAGGCCCACCAGCCTGCTCAGTGGATGTCAATGAACCTATGGCACTAATCAAGAAGAGCAGAAGAGTTTCTCTGTTTCACCAACAGTTATCTCCTGCCCAACACCAGCAAAAGAAATTCGTCATCATGTCTCACCCTGCTGTTTATGGGATTTTGCAGCGCATACAAATGTACAATTATATGAACAAGGAGCAGGAGTAGGCCATTCAGCCCCTCGAGCCTGCTCTGCCTTTTGATAAGATCATGTCTGATCTGATTAGTAGCCTGAAATCCGCATCCCACCTACCCTTGTTAACCTATCACCCCCTTGCTTACCAAGAACCTACCCACCTCTGCCTTAAAAATATTCAAAGACTCTGCTTCCATCGCCTTTCCAGGAAGAGAGTTCCAAAGACTCACGACCTTCTGAGTGAAAAAAAGTTCACCTCATCTCTGTTTTAAATGGCCGACCCCTTATTTTTAAACATTGACCCCCTAGTTCTAGATTGTCCCACAAGAGGAAACATCCTCTCCACATCCACCCTGTCAAGACCCCTCAGGATATTATACGTTTCAATCAATTTGCCTCTTACTCTTCCGAACTCTAGCAGATACAAACCTAACCTGTCTAACCTTTCCTCATAAGACAACCTGCCCATTGCTGCTATTCATCTGGTAAACCTTCTCTGAACAGCTTCTAATGCATTTACATCCTTCCTTAAATACGGTAACCAATACACTGACCAATATATTAGCTCTCACTCTTTTTCCTTCATTCTTTCATGGGATGTGGGTGTCGCTGACAAGGCCAGCATTTGTTGCCCATCCCTAACAGCCCTTGAACTGAGTGGCTTGCTAGACAATTTCAGAGGGCAGTTAAGAGTCAGCCACGTTGCTGAAGTCTGGAGTTGCATGTGGGCCAGACTGGGTAAGGACGGCAGATTTCCTTCCCTAAAGGACATTAGTGAACCAGATAGTTTTTTTGCAATCGATTTGTGGCCACCATTCCTGAGACTAGCTTTTTAATTCCAGATTTAAAAAATAAAATTAATTGAATTGAAATTTCACAAGTTACCATGATGGGATTTGAGCCCATGCCTCAATTTAGCCTACGCCCCTGGATTACTAGTTCACTCTTATCACCGTTACCTCCTTGCTAAAGAGCAATGGTGACTATGCTTCAAAAGTAACTGATGGAACTGAAACATTTCGAGCGTCCTGAGGATGTAAATAGGAACATGAGGAATTGGAAGAGGAGTAGGCTTTTTGGCTTGCCTTGCCTGCCCCACCATTCAACAAGATCATGGCTGATCATCTATACCCTCCCATGCTATTCCCACATCCTTTGATTCCCTTAGTGTCCAAAGTTTGTCAATCTCTGTCTTGACTATGCCGCTAAATGCAAGTTCCTTCTTTCAGCCTACGTCACACGACAATCAGCATGCAGAAAAACATTCAAAGGTCTGACTGACAATGGCTCTTTAACACACCTGATTCCCTTCTGCCAAAAGACTAATTTCGCATTAAGCAACCAGCTATCTGCTTAGAGAATCTGATGTTCAGGCTGCAATCATCCTCCCTGGCAACCTATTCCAACTATTCATCACCCGCTTTGTTAAAGAAGCACTTTCCTACCTAAGCACTAAACTCTCACTTCACTCGTCCCAAATCAGCAAAGATTGTCCTTCTGCAAAACACCTTTTAATAAACCACTCGGACAAGTGGAATTCAAAGACTTACAGTTTCGATTCTTCTTTGGAGGGCTTTGAATTGGCAGTTTACTTCAATCACTCTCAAGTACATATGGTTCCACCAACCTACTGTGAGGGGAAAGCATTGGAGCACTTGTGTGCAGGCTTTACACAGCAGAAGTGAGCACTAACATGTCATTCGACCATTCTCGCTGCCTTAACTCCTGGGGTAAAAATTGAACCAAATGAAGATTATAGAGCAATTCTGTTGCAGCTCAGTACTTGTGCTTTGTAAAAATGAGGAAAGATTTGTCTGATCACTGAGAAATATTAACTCGAGACACTAATGGGGATTGGAGCTTGTGGTACTAATGGAACTAAACCTTTTGAATATGGGAACTAAATCCAGTTTTGGTTGGATAAAAGAAAACTAAGGTAATATGTATTGCGGAAAACCAGCTTTCCATTTAATTCCCTCACCTTTAACAAAGAAGTGTTTGGAGTTTATATGTGCTTCCAACTTTAGTTTCTTTCTTCCAAAACATGAAGTTTGAGTTGTTCCTGAGGATTTAAGAAAAAAGGAAATATTATGTTAAAGAGAAAGGATTATTAGAGGCTGGTATTGGTAGTACAATAATAATGTATTTCTAAAGTACATGTCATACAAAAGGAGACATCTCAGGGGGTTTCACATGGTGGAATAAAGTGAAGGACATAAGCTTTAGAGAGGACAAAAGGAGGCTCAAGCAGTCATCCTTGAAAAAAAAACTTGCATTCATATAGTGCCTTTCATACCCTCAGGCTACGCAACCAATGAAGTACTTGTGAAGTTGTGTCACTGCTGTTACACATCAGCCAATTTGCGCACAGAAAGCCCCTGTAAACAATAACGTGATAATAACCAGATGGTCCGTTTTTTTTTGATTGTTAGTTGAGGGATAAATGTTGGCCTCGGCACTGAGGGGATCTCTCCTGGTCTTCTTTGAAATAGAGCCATGGGATCTTTTACGTCTACCTTAGGAGGTCAGATGGGGCCTCATTTTATGTCTCACACAAAAGACACTGCAACAATCCCTCACTGTATACTGGGGGTGTCAGCCTAAGTTGTTGTGGAGCTCGGAACCTGTAGCTTTTGGCTCAGAGGTAAGAGTGCCACCCACTGAACCACTCTGGACATTCAGAATGAATGGAATTAACGGCAGGAGAAACAGGAAGAACGTTGGAAATTGGATCAGCCTGGTTCAACTATCCCCATATTGGCTAAAGATCTTGAACCCTTACCCTGAAAAAAAACACTAAAATGGTTTTCCTCCAAGTTGCGAATAGAGTGTGTCAAATGACACACAGAATAAAACCACTCTGAGCAGTCAAAAAGAGCTTTGTGTCACAGGCAGTCAATATTGGGAACACTAATCAAGCCCCCCTTAAGATAGCAATCAGTTATAAAAGCTTTTTGGTGTAAATTCAGGGAGTTAGCTGAGGGAGACAAGAAAGTCATTGTTCTGCTATGATTAGTCGGATCTCTGTCAGCAGGTATATTGATATTGAGTTGGACAGTGTCCTTTGCGGTGATGAATTAACAAGTCATGTCATCCATTTCCCTTAGGCACAAAGAGTAAAGATTTATGCACATTTATGGCTACCTTGTGCTGCTCTTTAAGAGTGACAAGTAGAAGAATGACTCAGTCCATATCTACCTCGCTTTGTGTAGGTGATAGATGGATTTATGTCTTTATCCGACTCTACTGCTCTCAAGGTCTAACTTGGAACTTTTTGCCCTTGATTTGCCAACTCTGTTCTTTCTTCAACTTTAAAGGCTTCTTCTGTGTAATATTGGTCGATGTGATATAAACCATTGGATCAAAGGGTGATGTGAAAACCACGGAAACAATGGCCAATGGGCCCCATTCTTTCAGGATACATCAACAGATACCTCATGCTGAATACCATGTGAGCTTTTCCAGTGTGGGTCAGTTTAGCTTACTCAGTGGTGCCCTTGCCTTTGTGCCAGAAGGCTCAAGTTCCACACTAAGATTTATGCACATAATCAAAGCTAATATTCAATAGTGGTAACTTCATTGTCAGTAATGGTCTCCCTCTCTGTCACAGGATACAGATCCCTTGGCACTACTTAAAGAGCATCAGGGAGTTCCTCTGACTTTTTGCCAATACTACACCTGTAACCAAGGTTATTGAAAGCATCATTGTTATTTGTGGGATTTTGCTGTGTGGAAAATTCCTGCCGCATTTGCCTTGTCTAGCAGGGTATGAAGTGATAGAATTTTACAGTACAGAATGAGGCCATTCAGTCCATTGTACCTGTGCCAGGTCTTTTATGGAGCTATCCAATTAGTCCCACTTCCCTGCTCTTTCTCCATAGCCTTGCAAATATTTGCCTTCAAGTATATACCCAATTCCCTTTTGAAAGTTACTTTTGAATCTTCTTCCACCATCATTTCAGGCAGTGTGTTCCAGAACGTAACAGTTCACTCTGTAAAAGAAAATTCTCCTCATGTCTATCCCGGTTCTTTAGCTATTTATCTAAAATCTATGTGCTCTGCTTATCAACCCACATGCCAATGGAAGCAATCTGCTTATTTAGTCTCCCAAACCACACCATTTACTGAATGACAGTGCTAAAGGCAAGACTGAAGCATTTGTAACTATCTTCAGCCAGAGGTGAAAAGATCCCCTCCATTAGCCTTCAGCCATTTTGATTCACTCTATGTGGTATCAAGAAATGGCTGAGAGCACTGGATACGGTAAAGACTGTCAGCCCCGACAACGTCCTGGCTTTAGTACTAAAGGCGTATGTACCTGAACTAGCTGTTCCAGTAAAGCTACCGCACTTGCAACTACCTGACAATGTGGAAAATTGCCCAGGTAGGTCCCATCCATAAAAAGCAGGACAAACCCAATTGTCCAATTACTGCCCCACCAGTCTACTCTTAATCATGAGCAAAATGATGGAAGGCGTCATCGCCAGTGCTAGCAAATGGCACTTGCACAGCAATAACATGCTCACTGATGCTCAGTTTGGGTTTCACCAGGGCCACCCAGCTCCAGATCTGATTACTGCCTTGACCCGAACGTGGACCAAGGTGCTGAATTCCGGAGGTGAGATGAGAATGAATGCCCTTGACATCAAGTGAAAATTTAACTGAGTGTGGCATCTAGCAAATTTGAAGCCAATGAGAAACAGGGGAAAATTTCCCACTGGTTGGAGTCATCCCTAGAGCAAAGAGGGATGGTTGTGGTCGTTGGAGGCCAATCATCTCAGCTCCAGGATATCTCTGCAGAAGTTCCTCAGGGCAGCATTATAGCTCAACCATCTTCGACTGGTTTCTCAATGATCTTCCCTCCATCATGTCAGAAGTGAGATTATTTGTTGATGATTCATTTGTGATTCCTCAGATAAGGAAGCAGTCCATTCCCACATGCAGATAATTTCTAGGATTGGACCAACAAGTAGCAAGTGACATGTTACATCTGTCCCACACAAATGTCAGCTGCTTAACATCTTCAGTTAGAGACAGCATAATCACTTCCCCATGATATTCAATGGCATTTCCAACACCAAGCCCCCACTATCAACATACTGGAGTCACTATTGACCAGAATCTCAACTGGACCAGCAACCTAAAGGTAGTAACGGCAAGAGCTGGTCAGAGGCCGGGTGTTCTGCAGTGAGCGGCTCACCTTTTGACTCTCCGAAGCCAGTCTGCCATCATGGCACAAACCAGGGTTGTGATGGAATACTCTTCACTTGCCTGGACAAGTGCCTCTCCATGAACAAGCAGGAAACTTGATATTATGCAACAAAAGCAGTCCACTTGATTGGCAGCTCACCCACTGGCTTAAACATATACCCCGTCCATCATCTGCATACCATAGCTGCAGTGTCTTCTACTCACAGGATGTGCAACTTTGGAATTCTCTGCCTCAGAAGGTGGTGGAGGTGGGGGGTCAATGAATATTTTTTAAGGCCGAGGTAGGTAGATTTTTCTTAGGCAGGGGAATCAAAGCTTATCAGAGGTAGATGGGAATGTGGAAATTGAAACATAAACAAATCGGCCATGGTCTTATTGAATGGTGGAGCAGGCGCGGGGGCCCAAAGAGCCTACTCCTGTTCCTATTTCTTATGTATTCTTCCTATGATGTACTGCAGCAACTCATCAAGGTTTCTGTAACAGTGCCTCTCAAACTCAAGGCTCCCCACCACCCACAAAGACAAGGGCAATAGCTACGTGGGAGCACCATTGCCTCCAAGTTGCCCTTCCAAGTCACGTACCAACCTGACTTGGACAGGTAGCGCTGTTCCCTCCTCTGTCATTAGGCCAGTAAAGAGCATGGGGTTCATGAAGAAGGTGTAGCATCACCCTCTAAAGGGCAACTCGTATTGAAAAATAAAATACTGGCCATGCCAACACCTTCCACAACCTGAGAATGAATAAATAACAAAGTCTTTTGAGATATATACAAGATGTAAGTCTTTTAACTGAGGACGAACACAGTTTGTAATAATACATGACAGTCGGTTATGACAAGACTTAGTAGAACAGGATGTTAAACTGAAGTTGGTGTAATTTTGACAGTAATGATAGTTTTTGAATCATTTCAGATGTACAATTTATCTGCCTTGCAAGATTGTTTCTGCAAGTTCCTTTAAATAGGAAACAATTACGTAGGTTATGTAATAAATTACAATATTCTCAAAACCACTATTGTCACTGTAACGTAATCAGCAGCCTGAAATATTGGTACTATTTTGAACAGACCCTAACAAAATACCAATAAAGAGGATTAATGGTTTAATAAACCACCTTTGTTTCATTTAGGCGATTACAAAAAAAAAAAAAAATATTGGAAGGGATTATTTTTCAAGATAAACTATAGCATGCCCTTGGGCATTCAACTCTGTCTTCCCACAGCGGTAAAAGATTTTGACTTCCAAATGTGATATTGGGAATTGCATTATTTCTGTCAAGTGAATTGCCAGAGCCATGGCTGGGCTGATAGCACCCTCACCTCTGAATCAGAAGGTTGTATTGAGCCAGGAATTGAACACACAATCTAGGCTGGCCCCCAGTGTAGTGCTGAGGGAGTCCTGCACTACAGGAGGTGCAGTTTGATGGTTCAGGTGTTAAACCAAGACCCTTTCCTCTCAGGTGTATGCAAAAGTTACCATGGTACACTGGACAATATCCACCCTGAAAATGATACGAGACTTTTGTGTTTTTTTGTGGGCGCTTTCTGTGCATAAACTAACGGCCACGTTTCTTACATTACAACCGTGACAGCCATTCATGAGCTCTTAATCAGCTGTAAAGCAGCTCGGGACATCTTTAGTTTGCGAATGGTGTGAAAGGAATGCAAGTCTGGTTCTTTTTTTCCTTCTGGTAAGAGACAGATCTTTTCCAAATTTAAGTGAGACTCAGCTATTAAAGCTAGCCGGGCCTCGCATCCTCGGTGGCCTCCTGGGTGCGCTATCAGCTTCGGGCCTCCTGTCCCTGCTGGAACTCACCCCCAATTAACATCAATCCTCTTGTGTTGCGTCATTGGTGCCGATTAGGGGCTGGTTGAAGATAGTGCTTGTTGCCAGGTATTTCCTGCCCAAGGAGGGAGACAAGACTTCCTATCCGGGCGTGATTCAAACCCAGAACCACGTGCTGAAGAGAGAAAACGGCCCTCCGGCCCTAAGAGGCAAAATTCTGAGACACAGAATATATTGGTGGAGAATTCATTAACCGAGTCAAGTGGAACTGCCTCATTTGCCGTTTTAAGAATTGCTAGTCTGTTGATTTTACGTGGGCTAATGAAATAATTAAAACAGCAATTTTCATGAGCAACGAACAGATAAATAAAAAGAATTGGTGCACCCCTTGAATTAAGCCCTCACTTTAAGAATTGAAGTCACTGGTCAAACACACTCTTTGCAAACCTCATGTTTTTCATTATATTCTGCTTTCCCCTTTATTAAGGCTGAATGAAAAAAAAAAATAACCATACTTGTGTCTTGAAGCAGTCAAAAAGAAATCATTACAAATATCGACAAACTTGGAATTAATTCTGTAAAAAGAAAATCTATCTATTTCACCTTCAGGTATTATACGTTCTCAATTAGATTAAAGTCACGGCATTGTCTTCAACATCTTTCACGGTGATTTTAGATCTCCCAGTGAGGCTGCAAAACCAAGGCTGTGGTGCAAATTATTTATTGATAATCTGGTTTATTTCTTTTCTATGACACTGAGTGGATTCGATGATCTGTATTGAACACAGAGCAAAATTGCATAGGGAAATATGAAACTCATCTGGCACTTTGACTAATGCTCCCACTGTGGCTCCTGAGGAACCCTAAGTTTTTTTAAGCCTTTCTTGAGAGGGTAGATAAGGGTAATGCAGTCGACATAATAGATTTGGATTTTCAATAGGTCTTCGATAAGACCTCACATAACAGAGTCACGACTAAGGTCAGAACATTTGGAGCCAAGGGACATGTAGCAGAATGGATGGTCAGATAGCTACAAAACAGAAAACAAAGATTAGGCGCTAAATGCTACTGGGCAGAATTTTCCGCCCGATTGGGGGGCGCGCCACCATTTTACGTGGGCGGGCCAATTAAGGCATCCGCAAGGAAGCGCTATGCGCTCCCTGTGTGGGCAGGGGGGTGGGATTCCCTGAGCCGGGAGTGTGCTCTTTCACACATGCGCACGAAAGAGCGCACAGATCTCCCTGAGGCTAAGTGCTGCCTCGGGGAGATCGGCTTCACATTAAAGAATGTTAAAAACAGAGAAAAAAAAATTCCCTGACTTGTCCCCTCATGTGATACTGTCCCATGAGTTGGGACACGTCCATCACTTTTGGTAACACTTTTATTAAACTTTTAAAAACCTACATGAAACCTCATCCCGCCCATGGATGAGGTTTCGTGCTTTTTCCAATGCCCGCCAGGGCTCCCGGCCTGCCCGCCAACCTTAAGGTTGGACGGGCAGGTCCACTAATCACGTTAATCACTTTGTCAATGGCCTCAATTGGCCGTTGACAGGTCGGCGGGAGCAAAGTTGATTCGGCTGCGCCCCCGCTGACCTGAAAATTGAAATGAGGCGGAGTGACATCGGGAGTTCCAATCGACTTCATCCCGCGTCATTTTACACGTCGGTGAGCGGGCCCCGCCCCCGCTCGCCGACCGGGAAACCCTGGCCCACTGAGTGTCACAAAAGTATAATAATTCCCATAATATTATCCTGAATTATTGTAAAAGTAGGTCGGTAATGGGATTTGGATATTTCCTGGGTGGGATTTTCCATGCCCGCTGATAGCGGGCATAATAGGTGGTGAGCGCAGACAATATGGCACGATCTGGTTCGCGATGGCGGGAAGGCAGTTCGCGATTGTCCGCTCAGTCCGCTGATGGCGAGCCCTGTGTCCTGCCAAAGGTTGGCGGGGAATTCATTGTAACACAGCAGCATCTCATTAAAAGGTCTTCCCGCCAGGCTCTGGACCCCCGCCGGATCATCCCTCCACGTCGGTGGGAAAGTACGTCGACGTGCTTCACAACAGAACGTTCATTTGGCGGCCTTCACTTTGGGGAAACTGAGGTGAGTGAACGGCATCATTTTCCACAGCTCGCCAGGGTCACCTGTTGCTTTGCAGGCTCCAGGGGCACCGGGGGTCCGGGATGACGTGCCGCCCGGGCCTGGAGGTGGCTGTACTCGGGGTAGTGGGGGGGGTGGGGTGGTATCCAGGGGCAACTGCTGTGGAATTGGATCCCCCGGACAAGCGATCGAGGTGGGGGGCAGGGTAGGCGAGGGGAGTGGCCACGCAGTAGGGACACCTGTATAAACTGACCATCCCTCTGCAACCACAACAGTTCAGGCGCAGCCACAGTGATATGACGGGGGTCGGGGTCCTAGCCTGCCGCTCATGCAAGCAAGGTGGAGGCACCAATGTGCCACCAAGCCCTCCAGACCTTACCCTTCACCACCCCGGCACATAGTGCGAGTCTGCAACCACT